>NW_017731560.1:664167-686998 GCF_001890085.2 Hipposideros armiger
CTCTCTCTCTCTCTCTCTCTCTCTCTCTCTCTCTCTCTCTCTATCTCCCTCTCTCTCTCTCACTCCCCCCTCGGCTCACGTGACCGCCTGCTCTCAACGGCTCCGATCACCTCTTCCTGAGGCAGCACCTTCAGTTAGTAACAGGAGACATTCGGGTGTTGGGGGCAGGATGGGCTTCCTTCCTCCGCGTTTTCCTCCTCGCCTTCTCCCGCAGCTCTGGCCGCTCCTCCAGCTCGGCCTCGGCCCGCCACTGGTCTGGCCTCTCCCAGCCCCCACCGTGCTCACTGCCCTCCCCTTCCCTCCCCTTCCCTTCCCTCCCCTCCCCTCACCCCGCCCCGGCCTCCGGCCTCCCCTGCGGCCAGCCCTTTCTGGGGTGGGGGCTTCAGCACGGGGGACAGACAAAAGGGCCTGGACGAACTCGGGGGCACCATCTGAGGCGTCCCATCACGTGTCGCCTCCCTTAGCGGGCGGTGTGCAGCCGCCCCTCCCCAGCTTGAGGTCTGGGGAGTTTGGCCTCGACCTTTCCGGGTCTCGTCTCGTTCGCGCCATTCGCTCAGCCGTGGGTGCTGAGCCTCCGGGTGCCTAGAACACCAAAGAATGCACCGGGCGCGGGTGGGGGAGACGCTCGAAGGACTGAGGCTGTTCTCTCGGTTCCCAGGCTGAGCACCGGCAAGCCTAAGGGAGAGACTCGGGCCTTGTGGTCAGAAGGCTCCCAGTCCTGTGGGGGTGACAAGGTCTCCAGCCTCAGGGAGCCTGAGTCTGATGGGAGAGATTCAGTCACCCTCCCCTTTCCAGTACAAACTCAGTAAAAAACAAAAAATCCAAAAGTGTGCTGAAAGTGCCCTGCCAAAGCAGAGCTGGACCTACATGTGCATGAACTTCTGGCAGAAGCAGATCGTTTCTGTGCCCATCTTGCCCAGCACTTAGTGAGCTTCTGCTCCCAAGCCTATCAAACCCCGAACCCAAATTTTGGAATTCAAAGTGAACTCTCCTCTCATTCCATACCAGGGTACATTTTTCAACAAAGGCCATTTAAGATAGAAGTTATCAAGTGAATCAGACAAAACATTTTCAAAGCTGCATCACTGTAATGCACACTTAGCTAGTGGCTATAGCGAGGGTCCTAGCCTGGTCCTAGACACCATGGGTATGCATTTGAGAGCCTGTGGAAGGACAGTTTCCCTGAGCGCCCCCCACCCCCAGCTGAGCACTTAAAACCATTTTTGGCTATAAAACTAAACTCTCTTGGGGGATATTGCCTGTGGCCAGAGCCACACTTGCTGCACCTTTGGCATACCCCAAGCCAATTCTGATTACAAATTACCCAAATGCTGGGAGGGGAGGGGTGTCAGAGGAATTTCATCTCTCCAGGATCTTAGGGAGGGGACTTGGGCTGAGAAATGCTCCAGGCTTGACAGATACCAGGCAGAACAACACTTGCTTGCAACGAAACCTAAGAAGGATGGTTACCATGGTTGTAATTTATTGAGCACTTACAAAGTGCCAAGTACATAGTATACATCATATTTAATCCCAGTAAGTCTCACGTAGTAGGTACTATTATTATCCCCCTTTAACAGATAAGGAAACTAAGGCTCAGAGAAGGTAACTTGAAAAGGTGGTAAAGCTGGTTAGTGGCAGAGCTGGGTTTGGAATCCAGGTCTGGCCACAGCCCAAGTCCAGGCCCTCAAACATTATATTATCCCACCTCTTTCCCACAGGGAGTGATTCTAAAACTCTCCCAGAAGGAACAAGGACAATCATGGGTCAGGGCACAATCTTGCTGGAAATGGGCTATTTACCAAAATGTGGACGGGTCAGTAGGGACCCATAGACATCCTACTGGCTTTGTAAATGTCAAATAAAAGTCCAGACTCCTAGGTCCCTATCCTGGAATCCAAAGGACATGTCCTATCTGCCCATCCCCACAGAAGTCACCCCACTTCCGTTTTCTGTTGTTTCTGGGTTGTGGCCAGATTTGCAGGATGCCAGGCCATGAGTGAACTTCTTGGAGCAAGTTATAGGGGTGTGGGGGTGGGTTTGATAATGGACCCACACTGCCCTACCCCCAGTCCTCCCTGGAGGGAGGACAAATAGGCCCATTGATTCAAAAGTCTCCCAGAGGGCATTCGAGTAATGACTCTGGACTGTGTGATGCCTACACCACCTTTGACCTCCCGACTGACCCCTGCCCTGGGAGGTTCCAAAGGCCACAAATCTCTGTTGCTTGTAGGCCATGTGGATTGTAGCTAGTTGTCGCTTTGGAAGGGAGGGGGGAATGACAGGGGTAGGGGACACTACTTCTCACTGTGCCGGACATCCCCAAGAGAACTAGCAAGGGGCGGGCAGGGCCCCTTCCTAACCCTGTCAAGACACAATACAACTCCTGATATGGGCTCCATCATTTATTTTTGAAAGCAGCAGGGCTCTTGGCTCATTCGCATAAATGTTTGCACTGCCTGCTATATTATGGTTCCAGAGAAGGGCACCAGGACACAGACCATACATAACAGATGTGTAACTGGGCAGCTCAAACCTGCCCCCCGTTACGTGAGCTAACCAGCCAGCCAACAATGGCCCTCACTCTCTATGTCTACTTTGGAAAGCCCCTCTAAGTGCAGAGTCCAGTACCAGGATATGTGGCGATAGGAAGATCTTGCCTCTACAGGGGTACTTCTAAGCCAGGTGTGTAGGTGAATGGGTAGATAAGGCAGCATTTTGACTTGAAAATGCCTAGGAGTCTAGACTACTGATTTCTACTGTTCAATAAAGAAACATGTATTGAGGGTCATCTCTGTGCTAGGTACTTAACTAAGCTCTGAGATTACATACTAAATATCAAGACCCTGTCTCCATCATTGAGATACTCATAGTCTAGCATGGGTGACAGAAACATAATCAAATAATCCTAGTGTGGTGTGCCATCAGAGAGAGGATAAGAGAATTGCGAAAGTAGCATTCACCGAATTGGGGGCAGAGCCTGGAGAGACTTGGTGGGAGACCCAACTACTCAATCTGAATCTGAAGCATCACCCCCACCACCACACACACCCCCCATCTCCAAGCTGCGTTTTAACCTCTAAGATAATTGACTCCCTGTGTGAGCTCAGCAAACGTCTAAGCTCTCTGGGCTGCCTCAGTTTCTTCTTTTTCAAAATGGGAGCAATAATCTGGGAAGTGCGCCCCTTTATGTCCTGTGTGCCCTACCTTCCATCTTGCCTGGTCTTATATCCAATTTCGACCCCAGAGTAAGAGTGTAATTTCCAGTTTCTTCAAGATGCCATGCAAACAAATGCAGAGTGGGCGAGTAGGGAATACTGAGAGGTGGTGGGAGTGGGAGGTGGTGGGAGTGGAAAGGGGATGGACGCAGTTACGTGCAGGGGTAGGGCCCCAAAGGGAGGTGTGGGTAGAGGTTGGGGCTAACCTTCTATTCCGATGTGACCATCTTTATGTACCTAAGTAGCAGCATCAGGGAGGAGAGAGGTGCTGCTGGGGCGAAAGCAGCTCTTCAGCCACCCCCTCCTTCATACAATCCATCTTGAGGACGGAGGCACTGAGGGACGGGTTGTCCTTAGCGAATTCCACCCCTCAACGATTGCGATCCCCTTAGTTTCTCTTTGGAGTTGAGCATTTGCCCGCACTTTGTAAAAATTCTAAATCTGGCCCACCTTTGGAGAGGGAGTCACCAGTTCCGTTACGTTTTGCCCACGCTGAGAAAAGAAGGTCTTAGGGCTTCAGGGGGGCGCCAGAGCTCGGGGCCAGGCAGGGGCCGAGCCGCCGGCGCTGCCCCTCCAGGACTTCCTGCACTCGGCGCGCCGAGGTCTGCTCGAACTTCAGCCTCGGACCAAGGCAACTGGGCTTCCCTTTAAACTGCATCAACTTCAGGCCCCCGCCCCCGCCCCTTGGGCCGCCTCCTCCCTTCCCCCTCCGCCCCTGCCCCGGCGGAGGCTCCGCCCCAAGCCCTCGGCGTGGGGGCCTCCCTGCCACCTGCCCGCTGCCCATCCGACATGCAAAGCGTGACCGCCTGGGAAGGCGGCAGCGCGCGCCCACACCGGTCCGGCGCCGCGGCGACCGCCAGCAGCTCGCCTACCCCGGCCGTCTGCGCTTACCCAGCATGCACTTCCAGGCCCAGAGCTATCTCGGAGCTGCAGCCCCGGGGTCAGAGCGGCCGAAAGAAACAGGAAGTTTGGGACGGTCCTAGTCGTGGGGCCGGGAGCCCTAAACGGCAGGCCCTGCAATCGGCGCTGCCTCTCCCTCCCCCCACTCTGGCGGACTTCCCTGGGGTCCGTTTCGGGGGCTGGCCTGAACTCCAAAAATCCAGATGTGTTTGGGGGTCATTCAAGGCACACTCCCAGGGTTCCCTTCGCCGTAGCATCTCCGGGCTTTCTGGATCGAGGGGTGGGAGGGAAGGAGGGCTGCCGCCCTGGTGGGGTGGTAGGCCCCAGGGTAGTTCTTCTACCGGCAGAGAGGGAGAAAGATGCTAGATGGGTGGAGGATGAGGGCTAGAGATGAGCCTCCCAGGGCCATCTCTTGGGCAGGTAGGGCACGGGTTGGGACCGGGTGCTGAGTCCAGGGTTATTGTCTCCCCTCCTCTCTGCCTGTTAGCAGCTCTCATCTGTCCTCCACGCTGATTAAGGCTGCCCCATTATCCTCAGCATTCATCTCACTAACAGGCACTGCTGTTCACCAGGAGCACGGGGCACAGGGCAAGGGAGAGGGGATGACTAATGCCCCACTCCTTGGGTAGAAGAACACCAAGGGCACGCCCTGTTGAAGGTGTTCTCCATCTGCACACCCCTTTGGCTAGGCAGGAAGGACTGGAGTCTGGGTTCCCTTGGCTTCCCTCTCAGTCTCTATCCCCACCCCAAGGTGAGCTAAACCAGTGCTGCAGGCAACTGCCACTATCGCCACTTGAGCATCTCCCAGGCCTATAGATGAGCGGGGCATGGGTCACGGTGGATCCCAGTGGGCCATGTTGATCCTAGCATGCCACTTGGCCAATCATTTTCAGGTTGTGGAGACAGGCCCTTTGTGTGGAAATGCTCATTCTCTTCCCATAGTCTTACACTCCCAGCCAGGGATCCCTCACTTCCAACTCAGTAGGGGTTTCTAAGTTCTCCTGATGGCCTTCATGCAGTGTGCAGCTTCCTAGATTTCCCAAGAGGAGGGGTTGAGGAGGTGGTGAGCAAAACGAGAATGAATATTTTGGAAGTAGGAAAGTGAAGGTAAAAACTCGTTGGCTATAGAATGATTGTGAGGCTCTCACAGATATGGTTTCTGTCCCAGACACCCCCAGGCAGAATTAATTGGTCTTTCTTTTGTGCTCCCATAGCATAAGATTTATACCTCTATTATCACATTATATTGTAATTATTTGTTTATATTCCCCCCCTCCTGCTAGACAGTGAGCTCCTGGAGGGCAGAAACTATGCCTTATTTATCTCTGTAGCTCCCTGCACAGATCCTGGATCACAAAAGGGCTGTTGGATAAATGAAGTAGAAATAGAAGAGATTCAATTAAATGACCTACACAGGATCTCATTCAGCTCCAATATTCTGTGATGCAATTTAAATATGTACCTATAGATGCTCTCACATACATGTAAACACACAAACAGAGCAAAAAGGCAAACACCACCGCACCATAGTCCACAGTCCAGGTGTCAGTGTAAGACCACTCCTTGGAAAGTGAACAGATGTTACATGATGCCAAGTAACTGGCCTTTTCAAAGTTGAATCTCCAAACCTAAACACCTGAAGTGTTGACAGCCAACGTCACAACTGGTTTGGCTGATTTTTTTCCCACTGCCCTGACTTTTAAAGCAGCCACAGCCATACATGTAGAAACAGTGAACATTTGGGGCGACTTGTTAGCTCAGTTGGTTAGAGCACAGTGCTCATAACACCAAGAGTGCCAGTTCGATCCCAGCATGGGCCACTGAGCTGTGCCCTCCACAACTAGATTGAAACAACTACTTGACTTGGAGCTGATGGGTCCTGGAAAAACATGCTGTTCCCCAATTTTAAAAAAAGAAAAAGAAAGAAACAGGGAACATTCCAGCTGCAAGGGCCCTCTGAGATGCTCTGGTGTCATTATTTTACAGATGAGAAGGTCCAAAGTCAGACAGGAGCAGAAATGTCAGTCCTGCAGTCTTGCTGCTTGGAACATGCACATGTATGTCACATGTTTGTATGCAGACACCTGCCTGGACCTGCACACATGGCTGCTGACATGCTTAGCCATAGGTGCATCTCTGAAATATGTGCCACCATGAAACCTGGGCGCACCCTCCCCCCAACAACCCCCTAGCGAATGAGGATGGCCCCACCCCCATGCGGCTGCTGATCAGGGAAGGAAGGGCAGGGGTCACCTGGGCCTGGGCAGCCCTTGCCAGAGTGTGAAGGGGACAGAGAAGCCTACAGGTTTGCAGCTGTCATTTAACACACTTGGTTCGCCTGGCTCCCTTCAGTTTGCCTCTGTCTGCAGACTGCGAGGAGAGGAGACATTCTGGGTTCATTCCAGCGAGCCTTGTGCACGCTGCAGGCATGGTATGCAAGTAAGCTGTGCATTTCCAGCTGCTGCCTTACACTTCAAGGGCTGACAGGCAACCCCCTCCCCCCAAACAAAACTCCCTACCCACCGCGGGCCTCTTTTCACATGGGCATGATTAAGGCAACCAGGGCTGTTGCAAGCCCGTCTCAAAAGGAGAGAAATTATGGCTTTTTCTCCGCTCTGCCTGACCATCTTTTCCTAGGGGATCGCCTCTCTCAGACCCACCTCTAACTGGAAGCTGAGGCCGATTTCACACCCCACCCACCCCTGGTTGCCCCATTACATCATGCTCGTGCTCCCGTGGCTAGTTTGCACACTAAACATTGGTGCCTAGTCATTGTTTCCCAGCAAGGTCCTCTCTCCCACCACTCCGCTTAGCATGAGCATCCCATCCTTGCCTTTGCACAGTGCTTTATAGCTTTCAAAGCGCTTTCCCACACGTCTCATTTCACCTTTACTATAACCTAGTGAGGCAAGTATCAGTAGCTTCATTTTACACACCTGGAGACTGAAGCTCAGAGAAGATAACCTAGCTGCCCAAAGTCACACAGCTAATACATGGGGATGGGGCAGCCACACCTCCAACTTTTACTACAAAGTGCAGGCTTTGCCCACGCTGCCACCCTAATCCCCAGTTAATGTCCAACTCCCCAAAGGAAGGGAGCTACCTTTCTACTTTTTTGTACCTCCATGGTACCTGATGTAGGACTGACTCTGCACACAATAGGCATTGAGGCCTGAGTAGACAGACAGACAGATGATACAACCAGCCAGCAAAATCCTGAAAGCTCCAGGAAAGGAGAGACACTTGCAGACTAATGCTGTGGTGTACCATCAGAGTCTTTCCAGCAGCCCCCACTTCTTAAGTCTCTTGTCCGTCCTTATTGGATCCGAGAAAGCGATGCCAAGTTCAGAGAGGAGAGCATTCCTACGGTGTAGACCCTGGCTCTCTCCTCCCCCTCTCCTTTGGGGCTTCGGAGTGTTCCGAGCTCATGAATAAAACGAATATTGGAACTAGTCTTATACTAGTCGGAGAGGGGCTGTTGTCTGAATCCTTCTTTACAGGGGCGGATTGTGCCAACAGACTGTCCCGAGGCCCCTACCTTCTCGTGCTGGCTGGCTCGAACTGAGGACGCCTCCCCCCGCCCCTTTTATGAGTCTCAGCTGATTTCCCTTGAGGGCGGCCCCCTCAGCAGCCCCCCCCTCCTCCCCACACACCAATCGGACTCCCTCACAGTACCTGGGCCCCGCCCCGACTGTCCTTAGGGGCGGGGCCAGCCTTAGGGCAAGCTGGGGCAGGAAGTGGTTGCAATTACACACTCCCGCTCCGCACAGGCTGCCGCTGCCAGAGCGACAATGCTAACTCGGCCGGCCCCAAACGCCAGGTTAGAGGCTGGAAGCGGACTCGGCCTCGTGCTCCTGGCCTGGAATAAAGCTCCTTTTTCTGAAAGAAGGGAGTTTCCCAAGGCTGGGCGAGGCTGGAAGCCTCAATTGACTGCTAATTACATTCCCGGATGAAGGGAGGGGGTCGTGGGTCTCAGTCCCCACCCCAGCATGGCAACCACTTAGCACCATCATCTCTCTTTAGCCTGGTCTCTAGCTAAAAGCAGCTTTTCCTTGCTGTTTAGGCCCCCCCGCTTTCAACTGCCAGGAGAGCGGGCCCTGACCCCTTCTACCAGGAGAAGACAGGCTTTGATCCTTTGCTACTGTAAACCACCGGGGCACAGTGGCTTTATACCCCCCATTCCTCCCAAGTTTCTTGGGCGTTCTCATGGAGGCTGACTCTGGGCCAGGTGGAAGGTGTGATTGGTGTGACTACGCCCAAGGGCTAAGTACCCTTTACAGACAGAGATGGGGGAGTTTGAGAATATTTGGCTGGGGTGGCTTCAGGACTCTGGGGTGGGATTTCACTGAAAGCACCTTTAGCGCAGAACATTGGGGCTACACTGGAGGAATAGTGGTAGAAGGGGGCTCAATGAAGAGGCTGGAGGAATGAAGATGATATGGGAGTATGGGAGGGAATGGGATAAGTGAAGAAGGAAGGTTAACAAAAAAATGGCCTACGCACGTTGTACTCTGTGGGTACAATGGAGCCTCTCTGCCCTTCACCAGCACCTTCTGCAAGTCCCAGGTTCCTTGGGTATGTCTGCACCCTACAAAGCCTGCACTTAGCAGTTGCCTCCCCAGCTTCAGAGCCCCATTTCTTATCCCACCATAAAAGCTTCACATCACCCTCCTTTCCTTCTCCTGTTGACACTGCCTCCTTTCTCCTAAGCCAGGCCTGCCCAATCTGCTGAGGTGGGTTGGGGTTCACTTTAGGGCTTGCCCAAAGTAGAGGGTCTCTCCTCCCCATCCATCCATCCACGCAGGAGCCAAAGGCTTTGTGACCCAGCTGGGGTGTGGGGGGGTACTGATCAGCAGCCCTTTTCCCTGGGGTTCCAGGCTCCTCAGAGACTGGGAAGCTGAGTCATGGGCAACTTGGAGCTCCACAGACAGCAAAGCAAGAGAAAGAGGGAAGAAAAAAAGAAAAAGGTGCAAAATGACAAACCCAACATGATGTCTGTTAGCAGGGGGCTGCAGGGACTCTTAACCCTGCCTTAGTCTTGCTTCACAAAATGATGGGAGATCACAGTCAGACAATTGTCTTTGAATATGAAAGATAATGACAGGACATAGGATCAAATAAAGGAATGGATGGAAGTGTCTTGTAAACTATTAAGTTCTATACAGATGGGAGGGATTACTATTATTACTGTGCATTGCAAATTTTCATTTTGCTTCCAGGGATCTGGTTTATTCAATATTCTGCTTAATAGAGGAGCCTGACACAGCCAGGTTAGCGCTGGAGTTTTAGAGGCCCTGAGTGAAGCATCATGTGTGTGTGTGTTTCAGAGAGAGATGGGAGGGAGTGATTGGGCGGAACCCTTCCCTCAACATTTGTCCCCTGGCAAAATGGGGTTATAATGAACAAGGAGAGACTTGAAGGGGAGAAGACCTAACAAATCATATGGTTCGAGAGGTCTAGAAGTCAAGTCTCGTTCTCTCTGTACCCTCAATACACAGAACAAGCTGGAGCTCCTGATGTCTGTCTGCCCAATGAATGACTGATGGCACAAAATGAGGGAGGGCCACTCCAGCCCTTCTGTCTCCACTGCTGCCACTACAGTGCTGATTATGTGCAGATGAGTCTCAGCTCCTTACAGCTGCAGGAGTCACGTCCTAGCAGCCCAGTCCCCCAAGTGGTGGTGTGTCCCTGCAAGTCTGTGTCAGGAAGTCAGTATACCCCTGATGTCTCTGCCACAGCGAGAGGTCTGGTGTTCAGAGGCCCAGAACACATCCAAGGCCACTTGCAATACACATGTCACTGCTATTTGATTCTTCACAAGTCCCTCCAGGTTCTTGTAAAGCCTCTGGACAGTTTTGAACATCCATCAACAAACAAATGGGGTCACAGATGGGGAAGCACTTGGTGACCTGCAAAGCCCCATACAAACGCAAGGGATTATTGCATTGTGTTGCAAAAAGAGATTCAGATTCTTTGAGGGTTGTGGTTATTTGGATTTGGGCAAACAGGAATTTACTGTTATAAAATCAGCATGTGTGGAGAGTGTCTGCACATGTGCATGTTCAGTGATAAGACCCATAGATAGAAACCTACCTGGCCAAATGGCACAGACCATGCAAAGCCAATGTTGGTAAATTAACAAGAAGTCCCTGGCCCTCTTTTTCAATATGTTTTTATATAGGTGCTCTCAATAGAGTCTCTCCACAACTCTATGTCACTGTTAAATCACTCTGACTTAAGTTCAGTGGAATGAAGCACACAGTGAGCTTGGAGTAATCTACTTTTCAGACTTGCAGGCTCTGAAAACTATGCCTGGGAGAAATTTTTAGGCACAGGAAAACATGGTCTGTGTAGGTCCTGGCAGGGTGCTCCAGACCCATGTCAACCTCCCTCCATTCTCTGTCCCTACAGAGCAGTTCTACAATACCTCCATAATGACCTCTAGAACAAGAAGGCTCCTTTCAGTTAGTCATGCAATCGACAAACGTGTTTTGAGTGTTTTCCTATCAGTGGCAGGCCTCCGCTAGGCCCTGGGGCTACAAAAATGAAGAAGCCTTCCTCACTCACCATTCACCTCTCACCTCTCAAGCAACATGTTTTGTGGCATCTCTTCCCTTTCAAGGCTCTCCTTGAAGTTCATTTTATTCTGCCGTGAAGCCAGCGTGAATGGTTTTGAATCCAGCCTGGTTGTTTGGTCCCTGGCAGGGCAGCAAGGGACCCCTTTGGAGAGGCAGTGCTCAGAACATCAAATGGGGCCCTCAGATATGGACAGCAAGTATCACAAACCTCCAGAAGGGATGCAAGCAAGTCTGATTTTTTTTCTTTTTGTCCTCACCCTTGAAAAGTCAGGAGAAAAATCATGTGATCAGTGTTGTGTTGGAACAACGTTCTTACCTTAGGTTCTGTCAGAGCAGACACTTTGGGTCTGGAAGGCCTCTCTGGAAAGTCCAGCTTAGGCTGTCACCTTTGGGGGGACAGTTAAAGGGCTGTCATATTGGTTCCCAGCACATGGCCATGTGCATCCTTGGTGGGGACACTCTAGTTTGTTAACTAGAATATTTAGCAGAATGACTTCCTGGATTTTGGAATTTTCTAATTTATTGAAGGTTCACCTCCAACTCCTTCCTT
Organism: Hipposideros armiger; assembly: GCF_001890085.2. Taxonomy (NCBI): domain Eukaryota; kingdom Metazoa; phylum Chordata; class Mammalia; order Chiroptera; family Hipposideridae; genus Hipposideros; species Hipposideros armiger. The sequence continues at coordinate 675,414 of NW_017731560.1, forward strand.
GTTTAGCTGCTTGGTGTGGAAAATCTTTCTAACATGCACAAACCCATTTTTAGATTGTCAGTTGTCTATTGAGCAACCTGATGGAACCTGTCTTGGTTGACTGGGTGTCTTGCAAGGATTAGCAATCAATGCATCCCAAACTGGGGTCCCTGAGCCCATAAACCCTTGGGAGAGAGTCTATGAATTACGTCTGTATTTCATAAAGCCTAGTGAAATGTACCCACATGAGGCTGCAGAGGTTAACTACAACATCAAGTGTTTTGGGTTTTGGCTGGAATTAAATGACCTCTGTGTGGCTTTCTCGGGCTGATCTGAAGTTCTGGTGCAGTTTTATATGTATCTGTTTCTTTTTTTTTTTTTTTGGAAGCACAAGTATTTGTTTAAATAAATTGAATACACAATTGATACCTTAATACTAGTATAACAAAACTAAAATTTTTTTATTTTAAAATAATTTTTTGTTTTTGATGACACATAATGCTGCAAATTAAGTGGCTTAACTTTTTTTGTTTTGCTTTAGTTGTATCTGTTCTTATTTTTATTTTTTTAATTAGTTTCAGGTGTACAACACAGTGCAATAGTTATACTTTTTACCACTTGAAGTGACAAACCCCCTCCCCCAATCTGCCGCCCCATTCCCCCCCATATCATACATATCCAATACAATTCCATTGAATCCACTCCCACACTATACTCCACATCTCATAACTATATATATCTATATATAGATATATAGATATATTCAATTATAGTTGACATACAATATTATACAACATCAGCTTCAGGTGTACAGTGCAGTGATCAAGCTTCTACCCCATCCATGAAGTAGTCTCCCTAACAAGACATGTGACCATCTGACACCCTAAAATATTTACAACATTATTAATTATATTCCCCGAACTGTCTTTCATATCCCTGTGGCAATATTGTAGTTACCTATTTATGCTGTCTAATCCCTTCCCTTTCTCCTTCATCCCACCCCCCTCCCAACTAGTAACCATCAGTTTTTCCTCTGTATCTCTGAAGCTATTTCTGTTTACTTTGCTTGTTCATTCAGTTTTTTAGATTCCAAGTATCTGATTCATTTTTAAATGGCAAATTATTACTTGAAAATATATCCTGTCTAGGTAGATAAGTATTTTGAACACAAAAGGTAAAGAGCACACAGTCTAGAGCCAGACTGCCTGGATTCAGATACCAACTTGAAAATTTACTAGCTGGGAATGGATAAACAAATTATAGTACATCCATATGATAGAATATTATTCGGCCATAAAAAGGTCTGAAGTACTGATACATACTACAATGTGGGTGAACCTTGAAAACATCATGCTAAGAAAAGAAGCCAGAAACACAAAGCCACATCTATGATTTCACTTAAATGAAATGTTTGGAATAGGTAAATTCATAGAAACAGAAAGCAGTCAGGTGGTTGCCAGAGTCTGGGGGAGGGCGGAACTCAGAGCAATTGTTTAATGGGTATGGAGTTTCATTTTTGGGTGATGAAAATGTTTGGAAATAGGTAGAGATAGTAGCTGCACAGTGTTGTGAATGTACTAAATGCCACTGAATTGTTCACTTTAAAATGGTTAATTTTATGTTACAGGAATTTGACCTCAATTTAAAAAACTTAGTAGCTGGGCAACTTTGGGCAAGTCACTGAAACTGTACCTCAATGTCTTCATCTGTAAAAGGGGAAAATAATAGCACTTACCTTATGGGGTTTTTATGAGTATTAAATAAGTTACTATTTGTAAAATCCTTAGTACAGTGTCTGGCATATACTAAGTGACATATAACTGTGTATTAAATGGCTTCCATGAGGGGAAAGAAATAATAAAACCTTTGGTAGTGAAAACTTTGGGGACCTCTGGTGAAGATGAAAATGGAGAAAGCACTTACTGTCTTTCATGGGGTAGTCCAAGAGTCCTCTGGTTCCGAATTCCCGGTAGAGATTGCTAGAAATTCAGAAGATGAGGTACCACCCCAGACCTTATTCAATAAGACCTTAGGTGGGAGGGTGCCTCACATCTGACTTTTAACAAGCTCCCCTTTTCCCCCCACCCCAATGATTCTTATGAATGTTAAGGTTTGAGAAAATTTGGTGTGAGAATTTAGACCGAATGTATACTGAAGGCAAAATACTGGCTCCCTGAATTTAAAAAAAAAATCTAAACCTCAGGTTTTAACTTGTTTTTTTTAATCATTTTGAGACTTTCTTCCCAAAATGGACAATTCTTCCTCTGGATCCCCTTGCAGTTTAATGAACAAGAACAGACACACAAGACTACATATAAACACACATGCCTGAAATAAGAATGTATCTTCACTGAGTTATCTATAGCAGCAAAACTCTGTGCTTACTCTATTCTGTTCATGTTGGAAGTGCTATGTTGGACTGCATGGAGGACACAGTAAAACATGGCCCTTGCCTCCAGATACTTACAGATTCTAAGAGACAAGATGGCTATTGAAAAGGCTGGTTAATTTGAGAAGTGTGGTGTATGAGGGGAGAGCAGGGTGGGCAGGACATGAGGGGTACCAGGCCCCCCATTGAATGCCTACTGTCAATCAATCTCAAAGTATTCATGGCGCACTATCTGCAGGAACTGCTGCCAGGCACTGTGGGGGATGCCGCCTTCTATGACAAGGTGCCTGCCCTCAGATGGGGAAGGAAAAGTAAGACACAGAACACAGAAAAGCACTAAGTGCTAAGTTGTGCAGTACTTATTCACAAGGCCAAAAGTTCAGCAGCAAAAGCATTCAGAGAAAGCTTTGTGGAGGTGGGGATTGAAGGACTTGGCCAGGTGGAGGAGAGCTCAAGTGTAGGCACATGGATAGGAGCGAGAATGGTATGTGTGGGTTCAGGAGGGCGCCTCAGTCCTGTGCCAACATCCCTAAGCCTACACAGAATCACCACCACAGCCAAAGGAATGTGACTGCTCCAGGAATTGAATTGGGTGAGCACCCATTGAACTGGGTGTTATTCTCAATATTCTTCAGACTTTTTGGGCGGGAAGAAGTAATAATTTTACTGAAAGATCTTGCTAAATGTTATCCCATTCCCCTTGCCCAAAACATATCTCTTTGTTTCTTTATGTTCAGATGGTGGCTTTTATTCCTGGGGTTGAATTAAGCAGGTACTCCCAAGTTCTGAATGCTTTAAAAACTCCTCAAGATTTGTTTGTTTTTTAACTACTATGGGGTTTCTATTAGGTGTCAGGTACTGTTATAAGTGCTTAACATACAATAACTCATTTGATCCTCATAACATTTTCAGGAGGTGTTTATTAGTCACCATTTTATAAACGAGGAAACTGAGGCTCAGAGAGAAGTTAAGTGTCCAAGGTGATAGCTCTAGGAAGGGGTGGAGCCAGGATTCAAACTACCATGCCTGTCGAACTTCAGAGACTTTGTGTGTAACCACTAAATGGGAAGAAAAAGACAAAAAGAGACCAAGACTTAAAACTGAGTCTAACTGGCAAGAAGAGAAGCCAAGTGTGGGCCTCAGATTCCCCAGCATAAAATAAGGGGGTTGATTAGATCATCCATTCATTCACTGACTTATCAAATACATGCAGAGGGCCAGGGTGGGGGGGGGGCTTAGGGGGAGAGGAAAAAGGCTGTGAGACAGGAGAAATACTGGGTCTCTTCAATACAAGGAAGTGAAAATCTAGTTAGAGAGACAGATAGGCAGAGCATAGAAGTGCTAAATAACTGGCCAAGCTCTGTATTGTGGGGTACCATGAGGAGGAGTTAACTTCCTTGGGGAGGGAGCTGGGGTCAGGGAAGGTGCCATGAAAGAGTTGGCTGGAATAATGGTTGAGTGGGATTTCAACAAGCCCAGAAGGACATAGAAAAGACCGAGGGAGCAGTCAAGAAAGCACTTGTCCAAGAAATGGCCAGAGGGCTGGGTGGGTGAGAACAGAGGCCTTGTAAGGGATATGAAAAGAAAGGAGATTGGAACCAGATTAGGGAGGGCACTGAAAGCTAGGTGAAGGCTCATGAACTTGATTTTGTCAGTGGGCAGCCGTGGCAAGGTTTTCAGGAGGGCAGATGACCTCTTATAGTCCCTTCTACCTCTAACACTGTCTGTTTGATTAAGAACCTTTTTTAAGTGCCTAGGAGTTTTAGGGAAGGTGGGCTTGACCTGGAAAGGCCTCTAGGATAATTTTAGCCTCCTTCCTCATTTTCCCTCCTTTGACTATAAAATCTAGAAAGGTTGTTGGTTGTTTTAGAGTTAAGTTTAAGCAGACATATTGTCTCCCCATCTAGATACAGGGCTCAGAGAGGGCAGAGACCAGACCTTCCATAGCATGCAGTGGGCTGCTGGAATGCCTATCCAGCAGCAACCTGCTGCAACAGGGCTTGTGCATTTGAGATTTGGGAATAGCGAGTAGAGGCAATGAATTCTTCCCTTGGGCCCCTCCCAGGACATAAAGTGAAACACTAGAGAGCACGTAGTGTCTGTAACTCATGGCCAGCCTTGCTGACCTAGTACCTTCCCAGAGTTTACAAGGCTCTTTCTGTACCTCTCTCTTGCCCTGGTACCTTTTCAACTGGGGTGACTTAGAATGAACCCTTGGGCAGCCCTGAGAACCTGAGTTCCAAAACTGACTTCGTCTTCCATTGAGTGGGATGCAGGAGATGAAGGGACAACCAGAAGCTTCAAATTTGCTCCATTCTGACATTCTAGAGATCTCAACCACAGGAATTGTGTTATTGTTGTTGTTGTTGTTGTTGTTGTTGTTGTAGTTGTAGGGCTGGGCTGTTTTATCAGGCAGACAAGGCCTCTGATTGCAGAACAAAGCAGAGAATTGAAGCAATTATCCTATGAATTTAGTCAGAGGTTGGTTTGAGGCCTAAATTACCCTTGGAGCCCCAAGTGCCATTTTTTGTCTCCTAAGCTTCAGGAGGGCAGGGCTCAGGCAAGTGTCGTTCCTGGGTCTCTATGCCACACCTAGGGAGGCTGGTGATCCTGATACTGATCATAATAACGTCTGCATGAGTCCAGTGGTTTATAGTGTACGAAATTATTTTCCATCCATTATCTCATTTGATGCTCAAGGGTGTTCCTGTGAGGGAGGTAGGACAGGTACATTGATTTCCATATTTTAGAGTGGGGGGAAGACCCAAAACACAGTACTTGGCATCAGACTGGTGCTACTCAAATGTTAGGGTTTGCTTAACAGATGTCCTACTGCTAGCTATCAATAAGACAGGACTACGTTCTGGTTCTTAGAACTCCCCAGACAATCCTCTTTCTATTACACCAAGCTGCCTCTCTGAGAGTCCAGGTCCAGGCCAGTAGCTGTTATTGATGGGAGAAACAATTAGAAAAAAATCTGTCTGAAAAGGAATATTTTGGCATCAGATTGAGGTGTGCCATATTGAAAAGAACTCTGGATGTGGAGTCAGGACTACTGTGGTTGAGTCCTAGCTCTGGAGCCCACTAGCCATGTGACTTTGAGCAAGCCACTCATAGATGTTCATAGACTCAGTGTTTTCAATTACAAAATTGAGACTTGTAGTCAGAAAAAAAGAAGAAATAACACAAGTGAAAGGGCTTTGTAAACACGGATGGTATACAAAGGTAAGTCATTATTATTATTATGATTATGTTGTGGTTCTAACCGCACATAAAACAATTATTAATATCTACATTCTCTACAAGGTTTCCCACAACTCTCTCAACCATGCTCCTTGGTTTTCCATCCTCTCCTGTAGGGCAGGAAGTGTGGCCCCCAACAGGAAAGGGCTCAGAGAAGCTAGAGCCTCAGCCAGGAAACAACCATCTTGCCCCAACCTTCATTTCACCAGATAAATGATGCAGCCACATGGTAGACACAGATGAGTGGGAACCAAGGGGTCCAGAACCCATTTCAGCCTCAAACCAAGGAGCAAAGTAGCCCTAAGGCCCTAAGGGCCTTGAGAGAAATGGAGATTTAGTAATTACCAGATTAATTGAAATCAGTGAAGAGAGCCAACCCAAATCAAAGCAGAATTGGTGAGGCCTGCATTATCAGGCTCAATAAAGGCAACCCTCCCCTTATTAATGCAGTTTTGAGTTCATATGTTGATTAGTTTAGATGAATCATTTCCAAATCTTCACTTTTCCTTGGTGTAACTTAGGCCAAAAACCTTTTAAGGTGTGTGTGTGTGTGTGGGGGGTGCATGGCAGTGTGAGAGTGGTCAAGTAAAACAGAGGTTCCCAAAACAAAGTAAAATGACAAGCGTTATAGTCACATTTCTGGCAATACATCCAAGGTGGGTGAGGACAGCAAGAGGGGTCACAGAACATCAGGTCGCAGACAACAGTAAAGCCACTGCAGCCTTAGTGGCTTGCCATGCTCTGCAATACTCACACACATCTTTCAAACCAGGTGAGAAAGATATTCCAGGCAAGTCTCAACTGCCATCTCTAAAGTCTTTCTAAAGGAGAGAAGACACTCCATAATCTAGAAGTGGAACCTCTTGGCCTAGGACAGAGGAGGGGGGCAGGGATGAGGAGGAAGACATTAATCCAGCAGGGCTTCCTTCTAGTCCAAATGACCTCTGGCTTTCTTCAAATAGATAAGTATATAACAAATAATATCAATATATCTGCACATAGATTTTTTTTTCAAAGTCCTGCTATTCATTTCACATTCCATTTACAAAGCCCTCAACCTTCCAGGAACTGATGGGCACCTCCCCTTATGCCCTCTAGGCTGAGGCGATACCTTTGAAGTCCCCACCACCGGCTCAGGGTTGGAGCTACTAAGAACCACAGTAAGACTGAAAGCAAGTCAGCCGGCAGCTTCAGCTCCTTTCGCAAGCTGCTCTCCTCCTCGGAGCCAATGTAGTCATCCGAGTTCCAATGTGGACCACAGGCTTCTCAGCCCTTCAGTCCAGGGGATGGCCTGGGATGTAAACACATATGAGGATTTATTCCTTTGGCGAGGCGGGGAGTCGTTAGGGTAAAGGGTAAGGGTCAAGGGGCTCGGTTTGATGACTGAGGAGCCCGGGAAAAGCGGGCAGAAGCCGAGTCCTCTTCTAGGCAGGTTTTGGCCCGGAGTCCTGCAGGCGTCCCCCTTAACAGACCTTTCGCACCCCCTCCACCTCCTTCCTACCTCGGGCCTCTCGCTCCCGACCCCCCTCCACCAGATGCCTCCACGCCCAGGCTGGGGGCTGCCCTTTGAGGGCCCAGGGGTTTTGCAGCCCTGGAAGTTGCCACGAATGGTGGGCCGCCCGGCAGACGCGAGGCGAGGCAGCGAGCCCCGGCATTTTCCCTTCCCCAGCACCTGTCCCATTTCGGCGCTGGGGCTGGGGCTTCGCCCGCGGGCTGCCTCGGTACCCGAGAGCCACAGCCTTGCATCGTGGTCGCCCGGGTGAGGGAAGTGGGGGGCCGGGAGTGGGGCGGGGCCTCCGGCGGGGGCGCCCCCCCTCATGCAAGACCCTACCCCCCCATACACTAGGTCTAAACGGAGAGAGAGAATCACATATAAAGCATGAGCGAAAACGCTCGCTCTCTGACCCCGAGCGGCGTTGCTCGCCCCCCCCTTCCTGGAGCCGGGGGCTGTCCAGGGAAGGTGGGTCCGTTCTTCCCCCGTGGCCAGTGCGGGGTCTGTGGCTGCCTGGAGAGGTTCCGGCTTACCCGGGGCTAGCAGGGGGAGCCCCGAGAACTGCAGGCCCGCCCCCCCTTCCTCCTCCTCCTCCTCCTTCCCCTCCTCCCCCACGTGTCCTCCCGGAGCCCAGCGGCCTGATCCCAGCACCCCCGCCACCTCCCTCCTCCCGCTTCGCCCGCTTCTCCCGCGGCGTGGAGAGAAGCAAAGTTGCGACAGCGGCCGGGGGCTCTGCCCAGGTGAAGGGGGCTCTGCGGAGGTGGGGGGGACTGTGCGGCCCTGCGGTGGGGGCGGGGGAAAGATAAAGAAACTTGCTTTTCGCGGCCCCCACCCCGCGCGGGTTCGGATCTTGCGTGGACCGAGCCCTCGTGGCGAAACGCGGCAATGCCGCCGGGACCGAGGCCGGCACCGGGACCGGGACCTGGACCGCACTCCTGGGCCGGATCGGCGGGCGCAGGCAGAGGGCCAGGCCAGCACCCAGGCAAGGGCGGGGTGGGTAGCTGTACACCGGACCGAACCCGGGACTCCGGTGGCCTGGGCGCGGGCCGAACCCGGACCCAGCCGAGTTGGGTGGCGAAGTAGGACGTGGATTCGGGGGCGGGGCGCGGCAGGAGGGGGAAACCAGGCCCGGCCCGACTGGCCGGGGCGTGGGGGCGGGGGGCGAGTTCGGGGCACTTGCTGGGCTCCGGACCGAGCGGTAGGGCGGGGCGGCGCTAGGGGCTGGGCTGGACCGGCAGAGAGAGGGTGAGGGGAGGGGGAGCCGGGGGTGGAGTAGGGGCGTGGAGTTACGAGCGGGGTCTGGCCTCGGCCGGGGGCGAAGGTAGATCCGCGGGGCCGCCAGCGAAGGGAGGGAGGCCCGCGGCAGCGCGGCGGAGGGGAAGGCCAGCTTCCGCGGAGTTTGTGCCCCGGCTTCCCGGGCTTCGGCCGCCTCATACGCACAAATGGGGTAGGGGATTGACTGGTAAGTAACTACGAGTGTTAGACGGTGTTCGGCAGCGATTCCTGGAAAAGCGAGGAAAGACACCATCTGCAATTATGCTGAACCCCCCATCCACTTCTTAGCATCTGGATTCTGCTCTCAGGGGGCCGCGGAACCTCCTCGCCACAACCCTTTGACTCTCCAGCACTCTCACAGCCTCCCCCCTCCCTTGGCCATCTGACTCCTCTAGGGGTATGTGTTTAGGGTGGATGACGGCAGGGGGGTATACTTTCCCTCCCGCCGCAGCAGCCTAGTTCACATCTTATTCCTACATGTAGCGTCACTTCGAGTCGTGTGGACATTGAGGTTGAGATAATCTACTACCCACTTCCCACCCCCCCCACCCCCCAAAAGAAGCGATTTGATGGATTTTAAGGACAGGGACGAACCCCTGGAATTTCATGCCTGGGATGAGGTTTGAGGATTGGGATTCACCCCCACCTCACTTCCACTACCAACCCCTCTTTCCTTGTAAGCCATTTACACTGGAATCCGAACTAGGGTGGGGGGAAACGGTAGTATTAATGTGCTTCTCTATCTCTACACAGGGTCGGCGTGGCCAAGAACGGCTAGTCTCGGAGGGAAAGTAGCCACCGGTTCAACTCGGGTCGCCCCCTCTACTACCTCGGTGAGGGGAGCAACGCTAAGAAAGGGATACTGGTGGGTAGGGGCCCAGCATAAGGGAGAGGGCTGGGTAGTCACCCCCGGAGGGACTCCGTTTCTTGGTGGGGTGGAAGACGTGAGCTTTCGGCTTCAGGGAAGGGGTTCCAGGGAGGCAGATAGGGGATGGGGACGACGGGGGCGCTGGCAGGAAGAAAGGGGGAGTCACGCCCTGCCAACAAGGGGAGCCTCCCTCAGACCACTGAGAGAGGCGTCTCAATGTGTCTGCTCTATGATGCCCAGCAGGGGAGATCTGGGGTCTCTGCATTTGCACATTGGATCAGGCACCAGGAGCCTGAGAAAGTCAGGTCAGGGCATAAGGTGGAGAGCGTTGGAAGAAAGAGAGAGAACCCCCAGGCCTTGGCGCACTGATCTTTTCCCTTCCTCAACCTCCTCCTTGGAGGGGCGTCGAGGGGGGTTGCTGGGGATCTTGCATCCCCTCGATGGAGCGCCCCCGCCTCTCTTGGGAGTCTAGCTTTTTGCCCGGCTTGCTGCAGCCACCGCTGCCTCGCTCTCTGGAATCCGCTGGGTCTACACAGCGATCCCCTCCTCCTCGGCTCCCCTCCCAGTGTCACCGGGGCTGCTTGGCTCTGCCCCCTTCGCTGCCGCTTGCTCCTTGCTTTCGTCCCTCCCTCTCTCGCTCGCTCCCTCCCTTCGCCTCCTCCTCCCCATTCCACCCCCCGGACAGGTGGCATTCTGGGAGTTGTAGTCCCGTCGAGCAGGGGCTGGCGCCGCCCGCGGACCCTGCCGGACTCCACTTCCCATCGAGCCCTGCGACCGGCACCCACTCCACCAGGCTTCGCTCACACACACAGACACACACACACACCGCTCTCCCCCTCACTCTTTCGCTCGCCGCGGCTGCTGCCAGTGTGTGGCTCTGTCTCTCCTCCGCTTTGCTGAGCCCTCCCTTCTTCCTCTCAGTTCCTAGAGTCCGACCGCCGCCGCCGCCGCCGAGAGGAGAAGGAGGTCGGTGGCGATTAGGGGCGAAGGGGGGGCATCAGATCCAGGCAGTATGAAGCGGGTGGCGGTACTGAGTGGGTAAGAGAGAGCCCGGGTGGCGGCCTGAGCCTCCCCGCGGAGCCGACCCGGGAACAGGTGCGTCTTTTTTTTCTCTCCCCCAACCCCTCCACCCCTTTTGACTCCCCGGCTTTCTTGTATCCCCCTACACCCCGCTTCTTTCTATCTTAAAACCTTTCCTTCCCCTGTCCCATCTTCGCCCCGCGGCTGCTTTGCTTGCCCCCCGGGGCGCCGTCCTCTTCGTGTCCCCGGACGTAGCGCTCCCTGAAGCTCCCTCTGTTCTCGCCCCTCCCTTCGGGACAGCTCCCCTCCACTTCCCACCTTCGTACCCCATCCCTGCCCTACCCTACCCTCTCCTCACCCCCTTCTCCCTTAGCCAGGTGAGACTTGTTCGCCACAATTCGAGATAGTCTTCTTCCCGGCTGGGCGGGGGTCTCCATGGAAACGGGGTCCTGGATGATCCTGGGGGGGAAACCATTGGAATTACCCCTCTCCTCAGAAAAGAAGGTGGTGGCTACAGTCTTGTTAACTACCTGGCCCCCCACACCCCCACACCCCCCCATCCAGGGATCCGACGATCGGAAGGGAGGCTGGCCAGCAGGGCAGGGCGAGAAAGGGCTTGTTTTTTTTTTGTGTTGTTTTTTTTTTTTTTTGGGGGGGGCTGTTGCTGTCCGTGATGAAGTCTTGAAGAGACCGGGAGAAAATACCCTCCAACCTCAGAGGGGAGGTGCGACGGGTGCTTTTCAGGGCTGCGTTCTTCTCGGTGTTGGGGTGCAGGAACCTTAGGGTAAGGGGTACCCCTAGGTGGCGGCGGGGCCTGGGTTTGGGAGTGGGAGTGCTGTGATGGGGGCAGGGGCAATTCTCCGAGTCCCTGGAAAAAAGGCGGGGGATGACTTCGGAGCGTCCTGGCTCCGCTGCCCTCGCTACAGGGGCGGGGGCCTCCGGGCCGGGCGCGGCGGGGAGGGGGCTTAAATTGAAGGAGGATGAGATCGGGGGGCAATTCCTACTAGCCCTGGCAAGCCAGCGGGGAGATCCGGCGTGCAAGCTCTCCACCCTCTTCGCGCCAGGCCTGGAGGCAAGGGGTCTGAGAGCGAAGCCGAGGGCTGGAAGGAGGGAGGCTCCGGTTACGGGGCCGGGTTTCGGGATCAGGGGCAATCCCCCAGTCTTTGGAGAAGCAGGGCGAGGGATGGCCGCGAACCCCAGGGCTCCCCCACCTGGGTCCTAAGGGGCGTGAGGAACGGACAGCAGGCCCAGCGGAGCTGGATTCGAGCGGATCGCGGCTGGGGCGTGGGGGGGGGCTTAGGGGGAGAGGAAAAAGGCTG
>NW_017731560.1:687263-693177 GCF_001890085.2 Hipposideros armiger
CCTGGGGGCGGGGGCAGGCTGGGGGTGGAGCCCCGACGGGGGCGGTACAAGCCGGGACAACGACGACGAAGAGCCCCGGGGGCCGTTGCATGGAGGACAAGGTGCTGGGAGAAGGAAGGGGGGGTGGGTCCCACGACGGGCCTCGTGGGCTTGGGTTTTCGAGCTTCTGCTTCGGGACAGAGCCCTGCAGGGGCGCCCAGAAACCCGGGAAGGGACAGGGAGGTGAACTGGACGGTTGAGCTGGCCCTCCTTGCCAGGGTCCCGCCGAGAGGAAGGCTGGGCCAGAGGGACGTCCGGGGCAAGGCCGGGAGGAGCCGACCGCACCTCGGCTGGGGATTTCGCGTTATGGAGGTGCGGGAGATTGTTGTAGGGAAAGATATGGTTGAAGAGAAAGGCGGGAGGGAAGCACACTGCAAATCCGGGAGGCCAACAGCACAAGCCGGTGGGGGTGCCCTTCTATTCCCGCTCGCACCTCCCCCTCCCCTAATGGAAGCACTATATTTTTGTTTTATTGTTTTGAAATTTTCAACATTGGCTGGAGGAAGCTATCGATGTGGTGATACTTGTTCATCCTTGGTGTCTACTAGAGTAGGCTAGCAAGGAAAGGAGTCCTTTGGAGAGGACACATCTAGCACCGGGTTTAGGACCTCGTTAGGCGAGTGTGGGAAAGGGGGCCCAGTAACTTCGTGCGACAGCTGAATATTTTCAAGGCAGTTTAGAGGTCGTCTCTGTGGCAGAGAAGTGGAGTACTATTGCAAAAATCTTTGGTGACACTTCTGGAGGTGCAGTTGTAGGTTAGCGTTGCCCTGGTAGCCCCATGGTTCTTTTAACTTAGAAGACTTGCTCAGAGTCACGCTGCTGAAACGTTTTTTGGGGAAATGATTGGAGATGCATTTTGGGCTGGGGTTGGATTAGGTTGATAATAAAATTTCAAGGTTGAAGGAACTTTAAAGGTCATATAGTTCTCTGTTTGCCTGTCTTATTCTTGAATGTTGGGATAGAGGGAGGTTTATTTTGGGGGGGCATGGTAGGCAGCACAATGAAGCAGGTTTTCGTTTAGTGCCAGAGTACTTAAATTGGATGGTGATGTCACCATGTGGTACCTAAGAGGATAGTATGTAGGAAAGAAATTTGGGGAATTCCACTGGAGAGTAAATGGGGTAACCCAATCCCAAGAATCACCCAGAGGTTCCAAATAGAAGTAAATGATCGGAGGAGGAACCTGTAAAATTTTGAAGAAGAAGCAAAGTTAGTAGGAAAGACTGGGGGAGCTAGGAGGAGCAGGGGGCTTGGTGACTCAAATTCAGAGAATCTGAAGGTTGATGGAGTTTAGGAGAGACATGGCCATCTTGACTAAGCCATGAGGGTATTGATAGGCAGACTTATTTTTTGATAGGGCAACTGAGTCAGCTGCCCTTGGGGGAGATGTAAGGGACAAGAGGGACATGTCGTCGGGCACAGAGCCTTACTCAAATAGACTTTTAAGAGGGCTGACCCTGTTACCAGCTTTGCAGCAAGGGTATATAGGTTTCTTTCCATTCTGGCTCTGAGAAGTCATTGATGGAAGAAGGGGAGGGAGACTCTGATGTCTGCATTAAGGACTAGTTCTTTAGAACAGGCCAACAAGGAAAAGGGTGAATTGTTGAGATTAGGGCAGAGGAAAGCCAGGTCCCTGGCAGGCTCTGCTTTTGGAGTCTGGATTGGGCAGAGTTGGGCAGAGCTGAGGGGAGTTCCAGGAGAAATGGTGGCTGCACCAAGAACACTTGTAGATCTGACTGTTTTGATTTACCAGGAGAGGGGAGGGAGGGAGGATCTTTCTCTCTCTCTCTCTCTCTCTCTCTCTCTCTCTCTCTCTCTCTCTCTTTCTTTCTTTATTTCTTATTGGGGAACATTGTGTTTTTCCAGGACCCATCAGCTCCAAGTCAAGTAGTTGTTTCAATCTAGTTGTGGAGAGCACAGCTCAGTGGCCCATGTGGGGATCGAACCGGCAACCTTGGTGTTATGAGCACTGTGCTCTAACCACCTGAGCTAACTGACAGCCCTGATCCCTTTCTTTCTTAGTGGTGTAGACTTTCTTGGGAAGCAAAGGATGTTCCTTCAGGAGTCTCCTTGCTTTGGTCATGCTGCAGTTCACTACTTGGGGAAAAAAATGTTTCATACAGGTGGCAGAGGACCTGAGGCCATGACGATTCTGGATGTTGGGTTTCAGAGAGGTGCTTCTTTTGGGGGAACAGAATTATGGGAGAAAAGGACTTGAATGCTGGAAAGAAGGGAGGTGAAAAGAGAAATCAGGAGGAGGGTTGGTTGGGCAGTGAAGGGGAAAGAAAGGTTATCATCCCTGGTCCCATGTTAGGGCCAACTAACATGGGAAAAAGTGGAACCTTGAAATCTTCAGGATAATGTATTCCATATTGAAGTTTGAAGAACCTTTAAGGCTCTTTACACTTTCACGATAGAATCACTAAGGTTGGGGCGAGAGATAAGGGTGATCTTGTGTGAAAATCGGATTGGAAAGAAACTGGCAGGTAGGAAGAAATATAAATATATGTACCCATAAGGGAATAGAGAATCTAGCGATAGTATACAGGCAGAATGTGAGAGAAAGAGGGTGGAATAACTAGCCAAAGGAGGAAGATGTGTACTCAGGTATCATCTGGAGCTGGTAAAAACGTGCCTCTCCCTGGGGAGAGCCCAGGAAGCAGAGGTTAACAGATCCAGGGCCTACAAGTCTAAGCATTAATTAGAAAATCTATACAAAGTAAGGATAGCGAATGGGGGAAGTAATTCATAGTCCTAAGTAGAATGATCTTGAAAGAAGGAGAAAGTAGGAATACACCAGTTGTTTCAAGTCTGCAGGTGGGAGGAATTCTAGATATAGGGAGGTGCATGATGAAAATTCTAGAGTGAAACAGGATAAAGAAGCCTGAGAGCCTTGGGCCAGAATTGGAGGGTGGGGTTGGAGCGTGGAGGAGAGGCGCTAACCAGGGGTTGGGCACCTGGAGTGGTTCATTGATTCTAAGCTGAGCTAAGTTTGAGATAGAACAGCCACAGTTGGTAGGGAGCTGTTTTCCAGAGCCAACCAGCATTTGGGATTGAGAGAGGAGGAATTCATGGTTGAGTTGGGTGGGAAAGTGAACACTAAAATGGGGGAGAGAGAGAGCTAGGGAAAGTAGAAATTGTTGATGGGATAAAATAGACCAGAAAGGGGAGAAGCCACTGATTATGTAGAGGGAAGGAAGACTCCAGACCTTTGAGTTTTCAAAAAGAAAGGAAATTTCTTAATGCTTGAGTTCCAGTTAGATGTGAGTCCATGCTTGCCGGAAGGTTTAGCTTCAGTACTGCCAAAGATGAAGGTAATAAGAGGTAATCTACCTTTTGGCCACTAGGATGCTAGTATAGTATTGTATATAATCTCACATGCAAACTAGGCTTTATTCATGTCAGTTTTTTAATGGCCATCCCTAAAATAATATAGACACTGTTGTCTTTCTAAATCTACACTTTCCCGTTATTTATTATTTAAAGGCAGTCGTTTATGATGAAAACTTTCTTTGGTGAACTGAAGTTGAATTCTGATAAAGAGTAAAATTTAACTCTGTGACTATCCCCATAATTCAAATATGTTGTTCTGTTTCCCTCTTTTTTTTTAAAAGCAGAAGCCACCCTTTCCCCATAAAACATTTAAAAATGGATAATTGTTTAAAAAATGGCTGCTGGCTGCATGTCAGGGTCATATTTTCTCTGCTCAATGACTTGTGATGAATTTGAAGAGAGATGATTTATTCTTTATTTGTGAAAAGTGGTAATTTTCAGATTTATTTGTGAGAGTATGTGAGCCAAGATACATCATTATTTGGATTTTGAGAAGACCCTAAGCTAAGCATCGGTGAAGAATTGAGAGTACTGAGGAGCAGGCAGAGCTTTGTGTTTCGGGCTTCTTTACCGACTTTCTGCTAAGAAACAAAATTTGGTTACCTCATTGCTAAGGTATGCCTAGAAATCTTAGTGTTAGTGCCATTTAAGGGTACAGTTCAGTTTTGTTATAATGCTGGTATCCAGAGACAAGGAGAACAAGCAGATTTTCATTTTTCCAAGTTCTATAGAGAAGGGCACTGTATGTGACTCTGATCCCCAGGAGGAGTCCGTGTACGCTATACCTGGCTCCATGAGGTGCCTAGGTATCTTATGATGACAAGGCTTTACTCAATTTAGCTTGGTCACAGCATACTCAGGTTAGTATCTTGCAGTGGTTCTCAAACTAGCATGCATCAGAATTACCCCAGGCTTTGGAGACGTACAGCCTTAGGTTAGAGTCCTTGCGCTTCCTAGCTGGATGGCAGGAAGCAAGTCACTTAACTTTCTTCAGCCTCGGTTTGTTCAACTATAAGACGGAGATGATAATCCCAATCTCTCAGGACTGTGAGGATTACATGAGATGATGTATATGTAGCACCAGGTCCACAGCAGGTGCCCAGTAAATGGCATCTATTATTATATTATAATCTAGTTTTTCTTATTCAGCTGTGTCCTATGACAGTACCTTTTATATTATACTGTGGTAAACTTGGTGGCAGAATGAAAACTGTTAATAGCTACTGAGAACTCTACTTATATTTTGACTCTGTGCTCTTTCTCCATATTCCTGTTGTATTAGTACACATTTAGCATTTACAACGTGGTAGGAAGAAATAGCTTGGCTCATCACTGCATTATTGCATCTACCTTTGAGGTCGAAGTGGCAGCTTCTTTAACAGCTGTGCTGTAATACTGATGAATATTTCAAGGCAGGAACTGAAGACTATATATTCAGTTGAAACTTCAGGAAACATTTTGGCCCATGCTTAAAAAGTGACCCAAGCCTAGTTTTCTAGGGTGACATTTAAAAAACAACAACAAACAAAAACAACAAAAAAACACATTGCTTTCTGAAAAGGGCTGCTGTGTTTAATTATGACTGGTTGGGCTTTCCAGCTGTTTCTGACATCTGGAAGTTCTACAAAAGCTGGTATATAGAGCTCAGGCTTAGTATGGCTCTATGACAAGGAACTTCATCAGCGATTGGATGGGAGAGAATGAAGAACATTCTAACTAGCTCAGGTTAAACCAAACTTCTGAGAAGAGAAAAAAAGATGGGCTATAAAATAGAGTCCCTCTCTGCAGCCAGAATGGACTTTGATGCCAACAATCAGTTATGCCAGTATAGAGAGAGACTGATAGCAGGCCAATTTAAAGCAGTAGATCAGTTAAGAATTATAGTTGACCCTGGAACAATATGGAGGGTAAGGGCATTGACCCTGCACAGTTTAAAATTTGGGTATAACTTTTGACTCCCCCAAAACTTAACTGTAGTTATCCCTGGTTGTCCTCAGGGGGATTGATTCCAGAATCCTCACAGACATCAAGATCTGTGGATGGTCAAGTCCCTTATATAAAATGACTTAGAACAATGCATACAGTCGGCCTTCTGCATCTGTGGATTCCCAACCTTTGACTGAAAATACAGTTTTCAATATACACTTGGTTGAATCCACAGATATGAAATCTAGGGATATCGAGGGCCAACTGTATATTTATTGAAAAAAAATCTGTGTATAAGTGGGCCAGCATGGTTCAAACCTGTGTTGTTCAGTGGTCAGCTATAGTAATTTCTGTTTGACTTTGGAAATGCGTTAGTATTCTCTACCTGCCCCCCTCCCCAGCAGATTTACCTTCCTATTTATATTCTGCTTAGGCAAATATTAAAATGACTTGTTCCCAGAGCATAAATCTCCTGTAAGTGTTGGAAGGCAGCTCATAAGTAAGATGGGTTTAAACATTAGCTGTGACTAGGGCCGGCCGAGTGGCGCAATGGTTAAGAACTGGCTTGGGACGCCAGAGGGCCCCGGTTCGGATCCCACATATGAGGGCCAATGAC
>NW_017731560.1:693337-702825 GCF_001890085.2 Hipposideros armiger
GGGAAGAGCACAATGATGGTGCCAAATTGGGCCAGTGAAGCAACGTCCTCCACAACTAGACTGAAGAACAAAACGACAGCAACTTGTCTGTTCCCCTTCCCTCAATTCCCCAGAGCTGTTCCCATCCCCCTAACTCCCCAATAAAAATCTTTAAAAAAATTAGCTGGGGCAAAACCACGCTCAGATAATAGGAAGTTGATTTTATTATTTTTCCCCATCTAATTTTATTTTATATGATTGTCTTTATTGTAGAGTAAGGAAAAGAAAGAAGAGAAAGTTTCTGAGAGAGCAAGGGAAGTAAAAGGAATCCATAGACCCAGTGCTTTAGCTTGAAAGAAACCATAGGGTCCTTCGTTTCTGTGTGACTTTGAGAGGATTTCAGTTTTTTCCAGTAGTTTAGCAAGTATTTATTGAGTGCGTATTGTGTGCTTTGTATCATGCTGGACACTATTGGGAGGGTGATTAAAAGAAGTATAAAATATTCTTTCTAGCCCTGGTGCACCTATATACTGGTAGCACGGTGAGCCAATACTGAGAGTCTGAAATTCTGTGAACTAATAGTGTGTGTGTGTATGTGTGTGTGTGCCTTTGAATGAATACTATATATAAAATGAGCCCATAGTCTGGGGTGAGAGAATAGAAAAGATAGCCTGATAATGGCCTCTCCAAATATGTGTGTAAGAGATCTAGAAGACTTAAAAAAATGAAATGCCAAAGTTTGGTGTGGAGAAATCTTCTTTAGATAAAAAATTTTCATTCAACAAATGCAGTTATATTGAAATGGAGATAGCTGAGGGCCACTGTCACAGCCCATGGCAGAGAGGACACAGAAGCATCACAAAAGGGATTTAAGTCTCAGATTACAATGACATAACTTTGGAGTGTGAAAGACACACCAAATATTCACATGGTCCACCTGAAGATTGAGACTGAGGAAAGCCAACTCTTATTTTTGATCTAGTAGAAATGAGAAGTGCTCAAAGATGACTAGTTAGTTAGGGTGACATTTTGAGGTAGCTTTGCATTTTGAGAAGGACTGATTTTGTGGTGATTGCTTAGGTTTTCTTGATATCTATGTTATCTAGAAGTTGTACAAAATCTTACAGCTAGATTCTAGGTCTAGTGTAAAGATTTGATGAGGTGTTTTCCTTAAATGGAGTACAATAATTCCCTTACAACAGGAAATGGAAGTGAGTACTATTTGACTAATAGTGAAAAAAGTATCATGGTAGTTGGTAGAAGAGCTAAGCCGAACTCATGGTATGAAAATGTAAATGAGAGATCAAAACTTTTGCGTTTGCCTATCTCATTGTTGGAATTGGTTACCTTTGGTCCTTTCAAGTGCTTTTGTGTTATTCTCACTTTTAAGTAGGGACTAGTTTATTCCCATTTTGCAGATGACATAGTAAATGGACATAGTGAGGTGTCTGAGATGGTTGAGAAGTGGGGGCTGAAGATACTCTCCAAGTTTTACCCCACCATTTAGGCTGTGGGTAGCAGAGCGTATCACACTTCAAGGGTGTTGCTGCTGTGTAATTAGATGATCCCAAATGGATTTTGGCAGTTTTTAAACATCTAATTGAATGGGTAGGGATTCCACAATAGTGAGGAGATTGAAAAGGGTGTGCTTTGGGTTGACAAGGGTTTGGATGGTAATGCTCACCAAAGAACAACTCCATGGAGGTCGCAAGCCCTGGCCACACCATTGAGATGAATGTCTAGCCTCCCAAGGTGACTGACTACTTTGGAGGTAACTACATTCATTTGAATGAATATGCTCTCATGTGTTTAACAGATAGTCAGCCTTTCTTTGTATCCAGTCTCATAAATGTTTATAGGCAAGGTTAATAAACATTGAGGCACCCAAGGAGTCTATGAAGGTATCCATGCTAGAGCTGTGTGCAGGTGACTGTGTAGCCTTCTCAGTAAGTACAGGAATCAATGTATCTGGGAACAGGAGGAAATGCCCCTCGTGAGACTGATTCCTTGGGGTAGAACCAATGGAAATATTTGGATAGGAAAAACAACAGCAACAACAAAAAAACAACAGGAACTAGAAAACGTGCTAGAATAGATTGTCAGGCAGAAGGTTGGGATGAACAGTGGAAAAGGGTCCCTTCTGCCTTTCCGTTGCCCAGCAGATTATTTACAGTTGATTTCATGTGTGTGTGTATGTTTGTGTGTGGTGGTAGGGGAACCTATTTCGCATGAAGGGAAGCCAAGTAAAGTGATTGGGACATGTATGGTAGGGAAAGATGAGGGGATGTAGACACTGGCGGGTGGGGATACGGAGGAGAAGATTAGAATAACCTTATAGTGGAAATTCGTAAATTAGAATCATTTACATTGGGATAACTTCCTCATCAGGAGGTGAGGTTTGGCATATGTAATTAAGTAGGGGAAACAGGAATGTTAGTCTGTTGAATACACGTGGAGGGAGGCAGAGCAATAGGAGGGTAAGATTTATGGTAGGGGTTCTATATCTAAAAGCCAGGTAAAGTTATCCTTGTTGGGTATGTGTACACTTTACTATTGAAAACAGTGATTTTGAGATGTTTAGATCTTTCTTTAAAGGCACTGTGGTGGCTGGCCTTTTCATGGCCTTAAAGTCATGGCCTTTTCACTTTAGCCCTAGGATCTCAATGTCAGTGGTCTCTCGGATCTTCTTGGGAGTGTCTTAGATGCTGTTTTTCCCAAAGTGGGGTAATGGGGTAGCCTCTCCTTTGCTTCTGTGAAGTTTGAATGAATGCTTCTCTTATTGGAGCTTTACCCAGAGCTCTGAATTTCTACTGGTGCAATAGATCCCAAAGATGGTTTTCTTTATTCATTAGTCATCACTGACCCAGCCCTCCTTCTTAAACTGTCTACTGGCCACACCCATCCTCTTGAGGACAGATTCAGGGTCAGGCTTCAAGATGAATATTTTTCAGCTCTTTCATTTTTTAAAGTCATAATTGCTTCCAGGTCACCAGGCAATGTGAACCAAAGAAGCTTGGGAGAGTGCTACCAAATTTAGTTTAACTGAGACCTTAATCTTGAGTTTCTAATTTACTGTCTTGATGGTCGAGTCCAACCATGAAGAAATGGGCAGGCTTCATACTTTGTTATGTTGTTCATGATTCTGGGGAACTTGTCCTCTGGACGAGCACCCTGTCTGGTTATTTTCAAGGTTAACTTTTTAAACAATGCCTACCTTGATAAAAAAAATGCCTACCTATTTTTCAGATAGATGCTGTATTCCCTCCTTTCCTGTCTTTCTCTTCCTCATATGCATAATGAGAATACTTTTGCTTGTAGTTGTTGTGAAATCTGCTTGTTTGGGCATCTTCATTTCAAAACAAAACCAAAAAATTCTACCCAGTTTGTAAAATCTTTTTTTTTTTTTGGTTTTCGTGCTGCCTGTCCCCTATTACCAACTCCCCTCAACTCTGACTTGGGTTATAATTTGATGTTCTTCCCCTTTTGATAGCTTATTCTCTCTAAACTTTTCTAAAATGTCTGTCTTCAGTGCTTCCCCGTAGTGTTTCAGTTTGGCCCATGATGGTGAAATATTTCAGGTTCCCCTATTGCATTTTTTTCCCCTTTTGGTTGTTATATCCTATGAGCTTCTCTTTTATGCCTTTCATGGCTGCCCTTGACTTCTAGGGTTGTTTTTTTAGTTTTTGTTGTTTTTTTGGTTGTTGTTTTTTTTTTTTTTGGTGGGGGGAACATCTGTGCTTCATTATGGTTTCTCCTCTACTACCTGTTCTCCCTTAGCTTAGCTGCTATTTTCACTATTTTAAAGTTGTTGTTCACCGGTTAGTCCAATTTTGTTTTGGTTTCCCATGTTTTGTAGTGCGGTGATTATGTCTGGCTACCAACTCTGCTGCCTGCTTGTTGGATTCATTCCGCAGAATCTTGGTCAGTCCTTCTACTTACGTATACATGTGCCTCCTAAATCGAAAAGTTTTATTTATTTTTTCATCCACATTTATCACTTTGCCATGGTGGCGCATGTGCTCTCCTTTGTTCTCACCATGAATTGGATGTATCTTTTGAGTTGTTCTCCCCAAAGTGGGGATAGCTCACAGTGGTCCCATTGCCTTCTAGGCAGTGACCAGCATTTGATTCTGGGGCTGTGCAGCTGTTCATTTCTTAACAATTACATGGTTGTGACATCTGGGAAAATCCTTTGAGGTATTTCATATCCTTGTGCCTGTGCTTCCTGGGTCACATGGGATTACCAGGTTTCTTCCAAGTTCCTTTTAGGAACTTTGCCTTTTGCCTTTGATGTGATGGTTCCCACCAGAGAGGGAGCAAAAGTAAGCGATTGGGAACGCACAGCACACGTGAGTGTGGGTGCTGCGAGTGAAAGCAAGTGGTATACAATTGTGTACACCAGTGGAACCTACCAAGTGTGGCGTGTCCGCAAAGTTTTTCTTTTTTGCTCACCTCTCCCGATAAGTAATGCATAGTTGATTGGTTAGTAATTTGACTGGACATGATAATCACAAAACAAAACCCTAGGCCTACTGGATCAGAATCTCCCGGGCTAGGACATGTGACTCTCAACAAGCTCCTCAGTGATCCTGGCTTGGGAAATATTGGTGTCTCTTGGCCACCTTGACTCCTCCCATCCTATGTGGGCATTGACACCATCAGTGCCTCTTCAGAAGTTCCTTTTGCTTACTCTGGCTCAGGAGGACCCATCTTGCCTTCTTGTGTGGACCACTTATCCTGATGCTTTCCTGCCTGTGCTTTCTATCCTTCCCTTCCCCTCCTCAGCAAAGGCTACTGTAAATTAGCAGCAGTGGGCTTCACATAGGAAGGGATGCTCCTCTGATGAAAATCATAATTGAAGAGTAGGAGGCCCAGATTTAAGCAGATGATCCAACTTTGGGATCTTGTGAAAACTGAGTGCCCAGTATCAGTTTTGCTTTCTAGGTAGTCATAAAATGTGTATCGTGTGGTAATTATTTTGGTTTTTACTTGGTTTTCTTTTCGTAATTGTTACTAGCTTGGGTTTTGGGGGTAGTCTAAAAACTCCTCTGTCTAGGTGATGATCATTTTATATGTTGTTCTGTTTCCAAATGTCAGGATCCTCCCCCCCTTTGATTTCTGTCCCAGGCCCTACAGACTACTAATCCCCTCTAAACAGAACAAAAATAAACCTAAGAGTGAAAAAGCCCGTGGTGACTGACTTATATCTTCTGCCTACAAATATTCAGGTAGACACTATAATTTGTACTAGGTATTGAAATTCATTTTATGGCAAGAACGGCCCCTTGCATGACCTGAGTCTTTTAATGCTTCATAGAGAGAATAGATGGAAAAAAAAATACCTGGAGTATCAGCCAACAGGCTGAGCTGTTGTTTCCTAAGCTTAGATATTCCAAGATATTCTAAGAAATAGTCAAAACTTGGTTAATCAGGATGTTCAGGGAATGGGATCCTGCTGAAATGATATGAAGCAGTCAATCCATTTGTCATATTCTGTGTTGAAATCTTTCTAAAATTATGTGTTAGCCCACATAACTGTCTTAGTAATATTAAAGATAATTTTCAGAAAAAGGTAAAATCATGAGTTGTACAGATATAAAAATGAACACGTGTTAAAGATTTTATTTTACTCATTAATCAACAAGGGAACCAGACAGATGTTATAGCCAGTTGAAAGAAAAAGTCCAAAAGCACAAATTTATATGGAGCAAGGGAATTGAGTTGCAAATGGAGGCAAAACTGGTTTTTCCACAGTGGGCAGGGAAGTCAATCCAAACTATGGGACAAGACAGAGTTTGCATCCCCATCAGTTACCTGCAATTTATAGAGGTGCAAAATAGCTTAAAGACAATGAACCAGGCTAGGATCAGGCAACTCTGAAGGGTGTACTATAGACAATGTATAGTTTTTTTTTAATTGAAGTACATTTTTTTTCCTATAGTAAGTAAGTATGCATGGTGGACACTTTTGTTTTGGTTGATTATACTTCTTGTAATTTCTCAGGGTCATCACCTCAATTCTCATCCAGGATTCAGTTCCATACAATGTGCATTTACTGAGTACTGACTATATGTGAGACATTGCAGAGGAACTAGAGACAAAAAAGACGGTGTTTCTTACCTTAAGTAGCTGATCGTCTGGTGGGAGAGACAGACATGCCACATCCCCAGCTAACCACACTGGTGGAGAATAAGAATCCGGGCCGGGCTGTGGTAGAGACAGGAATGAAATGTTTCAGAAAACCAGAGAGGGAGGAGGTAACTGACTAGGGGCGGGGGCTGGGGAGAAGACGTGATGACATTTAAGCTAGTCCTTGAGGGTGACAGAGAGGGGGAAAAGGGGAACAGGAGCGAACATTTCAGGGTGAGGAGACATCAAAGTCCTGAAACTGGATGGTCTGTTCAGGGAAGGGTCGGGATGGCAAGGGCAGCAGGAGAATGGAAGGATGTGGCAGCAGAAGAAACTAGAGAGGAGGTTTCAGGCCAAGTCATGGAGGGCCCGAATGCGGTGCTAAGAAACACAGGCTTGATTCTGAAGACGGAGGAAAGCTATTGAAAGCTTTGAGGAGGGAGGGGATGTTGGGATCGAACTGGTGCTTTAGAAGATGAACTGACCATAGAATCAACAGATTGGAGGCCGGGGGACCAGTTAAGATGCTATTGTAATATTATGGGTGAGCAATGATGAGGGCCTGCATCAGGATGGAGGTAGAAGGAGAGGACAGAGATGGCATTATTAAGGCTTGACTCCTGATTGGATGCAGGCAATGGGAGAGAGAAGGAGGTGGAAACAATGACAATGCTGAAATTTCCAGACTAGGGGATAGTGGTGCTATTAACTAAGATAGGAAACACACTGGGCATTGGGGGCGGGGAGTAGGTTTATGGAAACAGATAATGAGTTCAGTTTGAGACACATTGAGTTTGAGGGGCTCAGTGAACATCCAATTAAGAGCAAGTTGCTGGCAGTTGGAAATTCTGGTCTGGGTCTAAGGAGAGAGGTCAGGGCTACACATACAAATTTGGGCATCATCAATGCATGAAAGGGGGGTGAGTTGAAACTGTGGGATCTCTTGAGCTGAGAGAGAATAAGGGGCAGGGCTGACATACCAAGAGAGGGAGGGTGGTGGAGAACCAGCGAGAGCCACACTGACTAGAGAGACAAAGAGACAGAGAAGGAGGGCGAGAGAAACAGAGAGAACCAGAAAGACAAGAGAGGGAGATAAGGCTGAGGTGTGAGGAAGGAGAATGGTGGGGGGGGGGAGGACGAGAGTGGAGCCTGATGGGAAAAAGGAGAAAGTGAGATAGAGGAGGGAAAGGACTTGGGCAAGAGAGGTTGGAAAGGGGAGAAAGTTGGAGGAAAGGGAACTGTGCTAGAGAGAGACAGCTGGGAGAATCGGGGGTGTGAGGATAGGGAGAGAAAGAGTAAGGGAAGGAGAAGAGATTGGAGAGGGTGACAGAAACAAGGAGAGACTGAATATGATGAGGGACAGGTTTCTGGGGCAGGTGGAGGGAGAGAAGGACCCTAGAGAAGCCAGCAGGCACTGGGTCAGGAAAGGGGCAAGTACAAGGAAAGGGGCGAGGGCCACAATCACCTATGCTGCAGAGATAGGGAGTAGGGTGAGGATGGAAGAGAGAATAGGGGTATGTGGCTCTGCTCACCCCTCACTGCCTCTCCCTCTTTGCTCACTCTGTCTGTGCCATGCTGACCTCCTGTCTCTTCCTTGATCTTAGCAGGCAGCCTCCTGCCTTAGAACCTTTGCATTGTAGGTTGTTGCCTCTGCCTGGAATGCTCGTCACCCAAATATCCACATAGCTTACACCTTTGCTTCCTTGCAAGATGTTGAAATGTCTCCTCAGCAAGACCTACCCTGATCACCCACTTTCGAACTGTAGCGCATTCTGCCCCCCTACCCCAACCATCACCATGACCCTTAGCCTGTGTGTTATACCACCTTCGAACATACTATAAACAGAATCATTTAATGGGTTGATTGTCCGTCTCATCCCACTAGAATATAAGCTCCTTGAAGATAGGGTTTTGTTTTGTTAATTGTTGAATCCCAGTACCTAGGACAATGCTGGCACATAGTAGGAGCTCAATAAATATTTGTTGAATGAATAGTGATATTGTGAGGAATATGGACAATCTCTGAAAGTTGTTCAAAGGATAAATAAACAAATCCCTGATGTAACTTTTTTTTATTGTAATTTTCTTCTTTGGAAACTGGAGAACAGCATAAACTTCTGATCATTGTAGGGTTCTGTTCAGTTGAGCCTTGATGAATAAAGCTTTTAGCTAGTAAATTAACTCAAGAGTGTAAGGGTCTCAAGACAGGCTCATTAGAGAAATCTTTTTTTTTCCTTTCTGCCTCATTTTCTCTAGAAGGTGAATTGGCTGTGTAGTGGTTGTCAACAGCAAGAGCTGGACATTGGCTGGTGAAGGGGGTGGTAGGTCATGGGGATGACAGGCTGATAAGAAGAGACAAGGACAGAAATATGTGGTTCTTGATGAAACACCATTTTGTGCTTCTTTATGGTCAGAGTACAAGGAGTATTGCATCTGATTTGGAGGAAGCTTTAAAAGAGGTTAGGTATAAGCATCATGTCTATAATATATAGCTCGCAACTTGAAGCCAGAAGAGAGTTATTTTTGAAGGGCTTATAAAGAAAGTGTGTGCTTCCTCTGGAGAGCTTAAATTGGCTACGTCACTCAAATACTCCAGTACCCATGGACTAGAGTTGACGAGGAAAAGATCCCCAGTAGTCTTTCAATGCACTGTTCACATATGAGAAAGACCCTATAATTGTAGTTGGTTAGGCTGAATGTCTGTAGAAAAATATACTGTCATCTCATTTGTCTGAAATAGATTGAATTTCCTCAAACACTCAAGCATATCTGTCTTTACAATCATTTAAAAATCACTCTAGGTGATTAACAGCGTCTTCATTTCCATCCTGAAACCTATGGATTCCTGGAAAGCTGGTGTTCCCTCATCCCCATTTGGCCCTTAATTTCCCAGAGTGGGCTGGCTTGTGAGAGAGACTGCTTTAACATTTTGGTGTTATAACTACCTTTATTTAAGTGTTTCTTTGTTAAAGGTGGTTAAAGCAGCTGTCCCTGTTATGAGTTTTGATTTTTTGGGGTTGTTTTTCCTCAGGGGGAGTGGCCACAGCAGGTCCTATCTGGTGGTGAGTGGCTGTCATGATCTCTACAGCACCGCTCTACAGCGGCGTGCACAACTGGCCCAGTTCTGACCGGATTCACATGTGTGGAATCAACGAGGAGAGGTGAGGAGACTTCCAGTGAGTGGTACCTACTCACCAGAGGTATAGCCACAGCAGGGTCTGGGGAGGGGGTTGTTGTTCATTTCTAATTTTCCTGAGATGTGAGGGGGCTATGAATGTGTGAGTGGCCTTCTCTGCTTTGCCATCTGTGTTCAGATGAAGGTGAGGAGGTAAACAGATGACCTTTCACCAACCAGTTTTTGTCTACTCATTAAGAACTGT
>NW_017731560.1:703400-776832 GCF_001890085.2 Hipposideros armiger
CCAACAGGTGGCAGGATGGCTCAGCTGGTGAGAGCACATGCTCCTAACAACAAGGTTGCTGGTTCGACTCCCGCATGGGATGGTGGGTTGTGCCCCCCACCCACAACTAAGATTGAACACAGCACCTGGAGCTGAGCTGCCCTGATCTGTCGACGGGTGGCCGGATGGCGACTGGACTTGGAGCTGAGCTAGCTGCGCCCTCCACAACTAAGATTGAAGGATAATAACTTGGCTGTTCCCTTTCCCCCAATTTGCCAACACTGTTCCCCTTCCCCAATTCACCAATGAAATCTTTAAAAAAAATAAAGAACTGTGAGATTGTAGAGTAAGGGGAAGCTCAGGCAATTGCAGTTTTTATTTGCTACAACCATGTTTGGTGCCCACCGATGTGCATAATATATTTTTGGCCCTTGATCTAAGTCTGGAAGAAAGGTAATTCTATCATTCAGCTTTGTACTGGGTACTGTTAGTGGGTATTCTGGTGATCAGTGCTTTCCTGCCTCATGAGGCTAGTGGCAATTTGCAGTGAAGTATCAAAGGGAGACCAAACTGCTTAACATAGTTTTCATACGATATTGAGAGTTGTTGATGCCTGCCTGATCTGTGTGTGTTTTCAGTTCTCTATTCACCAAAATATTTGGTTGACCAAGCTATGCCATTTCCTGGTCATGCCCCATATGCAGGGCACTCAAAATGGCCTTCAGATTTTATATTCGATCTTCATAACCATTGGCCAAAGAGCTGTGTGTGATGGTTGCAATGCCTCTCCCATTTTTAGAGAAGGCATGGCTCCCCCATGCTTGTTGCTGTTTAGCTATTGTTTCAATCCATCCACTGTTTGAGTTCAAATACATCTGATCAATCACCTAGAACACAGAATGATATAGCATTTCCTAGGATTCAAGGTCTGTCATTTCCTTGGGTAAATCTTAGAAGTGTGTGCACAGGTATATATATGCATGTGGGGGAATGTTGGCAATTTTGAAGGGAAAAGGAGTGGACGTCTTTGTGTCTACCTACATTCTTTTTCTGTTGTCAGCTGGAGAAATGCATACTTGTCTGAGGTTCAGGTTAGGAGAATAGACCTTTTTTTATTTCTTTAAAGCCATTTATCACCTGATTGTTTAATGTTGTTTATACTGAGGAACAAGCTAGAGTGGACTTAAAAGGAGTTCAATTTTAGAATATAAAAGTCAAGACCAAGGAAAATAAGACAAAATTATTTCAGATCTGCATAAGAAAGGTATTTTCCTTTGCATACGAGGTATGTCCTTAGATAATTACTAAGGGATGGTCCTGGGGAAGGCAGGGTATTGGTATTGATTTGTGTAAGTATTCATTGGCCACCAGTTATAAGTGGTTGAGACTTCGATACAGAGATCTGTACTAGAGCCTTCAAAAAAATCAATGCCCAAGTTACCTTGGTTTGCTGTCCATTCTAAATGCCTGCTCAGAAAGGAGCAGGGAGTGGGCCTGAAACCCAATTTTCCCTCTTTATGGACCTTTCTTCGGATGTTAAATTACCAAATATGCCTAGTGGTTAAGATGACCTTTTAAGCGTTGTCACTTCTGATCTCATCTACCCTTTATTGTCGCCTTCCTGCTACAGCCTAGGCCGTGCTACAGCTGATTTCCAAAATGTGATCTTACCTTATTTAAAAACCATCTTTCCCAGCCTTTTACAACTTGTAGAACTTTGACATTTTGGGTATAAAGCTGCACCTGTGGCTTAACTCTTAAAGGTATGTTTGGGAAGCCTGCCCAACTTCATCAGATGCAGTTGAGGACTGCAGGAACTGGGGGCAGGGGCTTTCTGCTGGCCCCAGGTGGCTGACTCCAGTCAAACCTCCTGCGAAATCTCTGCTTGCTTGCTGGCTTCCTTTCTTGCACCCATTCATTCCTTTGTTCAACAAACGTTTATTAAGCCCATTGAGAGCAAACCAGTTGTCACTGGACATTGGCGGTGACTGTTATAGAGTGGCATGTACAGGTCCTGTGGGGAATAAGGGAAGGCTTCCCAGAGGCAGTGCCATTGGAGTCAGGGTTTGAGGAATGATTAGGAGTTTGAGGAGAGGGTTGGCATTTCCCACATGCTGTGTTTGGGGCAAACGCTGTTTGGAATGAAGGTAGTCTTGGTGTGTGGTGAGACTCGAAGCAGGGGAAGTCTGCAGGGGCTGGGAGATAAGGAACCTGGCATGTGACCTGTAATCAGGGACCAACAGAAACTGTAAAACGCCTGGTCCGACAGTGGTGGTAGCCCTTAATAATTAGGAAAATGGCCCTGAAAGGTTATGGCCAGTTCTGGTTTAAGTTCGACAAAGCCTTGAGCATAACACCCCAGGGTCACCTCTGTTGGGAAAAACTGGCAAGATTGATTTTCAGTCCTGATTGAAGCCTGCTTTGACCCCTGCTCCCCCCTCCCAGCCACCTGAACCCTCCTAACCTTGCCTGGTTGACCCAGCTCTCTGGGTGTACCCCTCCCCTGCAAGCTATTCCTGTCCCAGGTTCTTCTCTCAATGGAGCAATTTAATGTTTGCTTAGCTGTGCACACCCCAATTCTCAGAGGACTTGAAATGTGGCCTCACGACATTGTCCCAAAGCCTCGGGGGCTGGCACTCAGGTGTGGGATGGCTGGAGTAGCCAGGACTGCTGCTCCTGCTGCCACTGCTGGTGCCACCTCCAGAGTCTCTGGGCTGGCGGATGGCTCTGCATTCTCTGGTGGCTGCCTTGGAGGGCAGGGTTTCTGCTTTCAAGATTTTACGCTGAGTGGGAGCAGAGCAAGGCCGAGTGTGCAGCCAGCTCCCCTTTGCATGGTCAGGGGGGAAATAATGTAAATAAATAGCACCCTCCCTCTGTACTCCCTCATGTGGGGTTGGCGAAGAGGGGAGGTACTGCCGCTTTTCCCCCTCACCACCATCCCCCACAAAACAAAACAAAAACATCTCTGGCAAGTCTAGTTGGAGCACGCTTCTCTCTGGCCCAAGGCTGGGGCTGGGTCCTGCTTTTCTGGTCTCTCAGGAGTTGATGTCAAAGTATGTTTTCACTTTAACCTCAGGCCCCGCTTTGTCCCCATCCTTGAGACCATCTGACTGCATCTCCAGCCCTTGCCTCTCCTTACCATCATTTCTATTTGTCACCAACAGTCAGTGCCAGCAGTGGAACTTTCCCACTTCTGCCAGCTTAGCTTCCTTTTAAAGGGAACAAGTCTCCCCTCCCCACTCTTGCCCTGCCCCCCCCCCGCCCCTTTAGCCCCTTTTGGAGAACTGAAAAGATGGAGAGAGGCCCGTGGTAATCCCCCTTGCGTTTTTCGCTTCTCTTGCCCCAGGTACAATTTGGGGAGTCCATCAATAGTGCCCTGTTCCAGTGGGAGGGAGGAAGTTATCAGGGCTCTCTCCACTCTTGTGGGGCTTGGCTGTGGGCACCTGAACTGCCCTCTGGCTCGGGAGGCTGGTGAGGTGATTGCGGCCTTCTTCAGGGTCTCGGAGCGAGGCTCCAAAGAAGGGAGGCAGAACGCAAGGCAGTCCACCTCCCCAGAGGCGCACAGAGCATTCCTGTGCTTTGCCCCCCTAGGAACTGCCATGTGGCACTTCTTCTGGAGCTTTATGCTGGCAGCCGAACCTCCCAGTTGGCCACTCACGCCACTGCTGCTGTCCCACTGTGTCTTCCCCAAGATAGGCAGTAGTATGCTCTTCCTTTACTCAAACTACCAAACTTCCAGTGGGTGTTACCGTCTCTTCAACTTCACCCCCCCCCAGTCTGACTTTCTTTTTGGTCAGGATGTACCATTTTCTAAGATGCTTGTCCGAAATTTAGAGAAGCCTTTTTGAGCATGTGGGGTGACAGTTAAGTTTTCCTCCTTTGTGACCCATCTCTCTGGTCTTGAGCCCTTCCCTCTGCAATACGCCAACTTGAATTTGGGGTCTGTGGCCTTTAAGGCCTCCCTTTGGGATGGGAAATAATGTGGCAGTGCTAGGAGGCCAAGGGGAAGAGTGGGGAGCTGGCAAGGGTGGGACACAGGCAGGGTAGAAAGCTAGGGGGAAAGGCGCTGGCTGGAGCTCAGTGGTACTCGAGAAAGAGGGAAGAGGTAGGTACTCTGGAGGGAAAGAAGTCGTGCCCTTCAAATGCCCCTCAGCACCCAGTGACCTGGTGGCCTTAAGTCAGTATCATTGTGTGTGCTAATAAATGTGTACCTGCTCTAGGCAAGCCCATCAGGCGAATAGGTGGTGATTCAGATTTAGAACCTGAAACCACAGTGAAGGTGGTTGTTTGTTTTAGGAAAGGATTACTCTTATGGTACCTGCAGCCTGCTTCCCTTATAGACTTAAGATTGCATTTAAGAGAAAAGCAGTTTGCATGCTTTTGAGGATCTTCTGTGAGTCACCTCTCCCCTTTCGGCAATGCCCAGCACCTTGTAGATGGCCACTTTGACGGGTAAGCTCTGGGGACAAGGCAAAGGTGCTGGGGTGTCCTCCACACTCCTGGCAAGAGCACCAGAAAACAGGATACACTGCCCAAAGAGGGCAGTCTAGTCAGATGGGGCTCTTTTGTAGGAACTTGCAAAGCTAGGTGTGGAGGCTCTCGTTTGCGACTTGGACCCTCTAGTTCCTTGTGATTTTCCCCAAGCCACCAAGGGAAGCAAGACAGGAAGGTTTATGGGAACCCAGCCAGTTAGGGGGCATTCTGGGGAAAGTGGCGGTGGTCCCAAAACTAGGCCTCATGTCCCTTCTCTGGTTGTGTCTCCCATGCTAGAAGAGCACCTCTTTCTGATGAGGAGTCCACGACAGGCGACTGCCAGCGCTTTGGATCTCAGGAGTTTTGTGTCAGCAGCAGTTTTTCCAAGGTAAGGGGCTCTGTGGGGCTACGTGCCACCCACCAAAGGGTGCAGCTGAACTGCCTAGGCGATGTGTCCAGCCTGCTGTCCTCAGAAGGGGGACGGGAAGGGACAGGGTATTTCCCAGGAGTTGCTGTATGTGAGACAGAAATTGGCCAGCTGCTCTTTTCTTCTTCTGAGACCTGGTTGGTCGAGATGCAAAGAGGACCAGCGGTCACCTCTCCTGGGCCTTGGGACACTTGCACCATCCACAGAGAGCTACTAAGATGGGCACACTGCTCTGTCGTTGCAGGTGGAGCTCACAGCAGTTGGAAGTGGCAGCAATGCCCGGGGGGCAGACCCAGATGGCAGTACAACAGAAAAACTTGGGCACAAGTCAGAAGACAAGCCTGACAACCCCCAGCCAAAAATGGACTATGCTGGAAACGTGGCAGAGGCCGAAGGTCTCTTGGTACCCCTGAGCAGCCCAGGAGACGGGCTAAAGCTTCCGCTTCCTGACGGTGCCGAGGAAGGCAACAGCAGGCCGGACTGCTCCTGGACTCCCCTCAGCACCCAAATGAGCAAACAGGTGGACTGCTCACCTGCTGGGGTAAAGGCTTTGGACTCAGGGCATGGTGTTGGGGAGAAGAATACTTTCATTTTGGCAACTCTGGGAACTGGCGTTCCCGTGGAGGGAACCCTGCCTCTGGTTACCACTAACTTCAGTCCACTGCCAGCTCCTATCTGCTCCCCTGCTCCCAGTTCAACCTCCGTCCCCCCGTCTGTTCCAGATCCATTCCAGGTTCCCCTCTCTGTCCCTGCCTCGGTGCCCCATACAGGGCTAGTTCCTGTCCAGGTTGCCACTTCGGTTCCGGCTCCTTCCCCTCCCTTAGCACCAGTCCCAGCTCTGGCTCCTGCACCACCATCAGTGCCCACGCTCATCTCTGATTCGAACCCCCTCTCGGTTTCGGCCTCGGTCTTGGTGCCGATGCCAGCTTCTGCTCCACCCTCGGGCCCTGTTCCCCTGTCAGCTCCGGCCCCGACCCCCCTCTCAGTCCCAGTTTCAGCTCCTCCCTTGGCCTTGATCCAGGCTCCCGTGCCCCCTTCGGCTCCGACCCTCGTTCTGGCGCCTGTCCCCACTCCAGTCCTGGCTCCCATGCCGGCATCCACGCCTCCAGCAGCTCCCGGCCCTCCGTCAGTGCCGATGGCCACTCCAACCCCCTCCTCTGGCCCGCCTTCCACCCCCACCCTCATCCCTGCCTTTGCTCCTACACCGGTGCCTGCACCCACCCCAGCCCCAATCTTTACGCCAGCCCCCACGCCCATGCCGGCTGCCACGCCAACTGCCATTCCCACGTCTGCACCCATCCCCGCGTCCTTTAGTTTGAGCCGAGTGTGTTTTCCTGCAGCTCAGGCACCAGCTATGCAAAAAGTCCCTCTATCCTTTCAGCCAGGGACAGTACTGACCCCGAGCCAACCACTGGTATATATCCCACCTCCGAGCTGTGGGCAGCCGCTCAGTGTGGCCACACTGCCAACCACCCTGGGAGTCTCCTCCACTCTTACACTCCCTGTCCTGCCATCCTACCTGCAGGACAGGTGTCTCCCCGGTGTGCTGGCCTCCCCAGAGCTACGGTCTTACCCATATGCATTTTCTGTGGCCCGGCCTCTGACTTCAGATTCCAAGCTGGTCTCTTTGGAGGTGAACAGGCTCCCGTGTGCTTCCCCATCTGGCAGCACAAGCACCCAGCCTGCGCCCGATGGGGTCCCCGGGCCTTTGGCAGATACTTCCCTCTCCACTGCTTCTGCCAAGGTGCTTCCAGCGCCACAACCTTTGCTGCCAGCCCCCAGCATGAGCTCAGCCCCACTCCACCCCACCAAGATGCCAGGTGGCACTGAGCAGCAAACAGAAGGAACTTCCGTCACCTTTTCTCCCCTCAAGTCACCTCCACAGCTGGAGCGAGAGATGGCCTCTCCACCAGAGTGCAGCGAGATGCCCCTTGACCTCTCCTCTAAGTCCAACCGCCAGAAACTTCCATTGCCGAACCAACGCAAGACACCCCCCATGCCTGTGTTGACCCCCGTGCATACCAGCAGCAAGGCCCTCCTCTCCACGGTCCTGTCTAGGTCTCAGCGCACAACTCAGGCTGCCGGCAGCAGTGTCACTTCATGCCTGGGCTCCACTGCCTCGCCCTTTGTCATCTTTCCTGAGATTGTGAGGAACGGGGACCCAAGCACCTGGGTGAAGAACTCAACTGCATTGATCAGTACCATTCCTGGCACCTACGTAGGAGTGGCCAACCCTGTGCCTGCCTCCCTGTTGCTGAACAAAGAGCCCAACCTGGGCCTCAACAGAGACCCCTGTCATCTCCCCAAGCAGGAGCCCATCTCCATCATCGATCAAGGAGAGCCTAAAAGCACTGGTGGCAAGAAGGGCAGCCAGGCTGGGACTGAGGGACAGCCAAGCACAGTCAAACGTTACACCCCAGCCCGCATTGCCCCGGGGCTGCCGGGCTGCCAAAGCAAGGAGCTCTCTCTGTGGAAGCCCACGGGGCCAGCGAATATTTACCCACGGTGTTCAGTCAATGGGAAACCCACCAACACCCAGGTCCTGCCTGTGGGCTGGTCACCATACCACCAAACGTCTCTGCTTTCCATTGGCATTTCCAGTGCTGGGCAACTGACCCCTAGTCAGGGGGTGCCCATTCGGCCCACCAGCGTTGTTTCAGAGTTTTCTGGTGTGCCATCTCTCAGCCCCAGTGAAGCTGTGCATGGACTTCCTGAGGGGCAGTCACGGCCTGGGGGTCCCTTTGCTCCAGAGCAGGACACTGGCACAAAGAACAAAACTTGCCGGATTGCTGCCAAGCCTTATGAAGAACAAGTCAACCCTGTCCTTCTGACTCTCAGCCCTCAGACAGGGACCCTCGCGCTGTCTGTTCAGCCTAGCAGTGGGGACGTAAGAGTGAGTCAGGGACCTGAGGAATCAGAGAGCCACCTCTGCCCTGACAGCACTCCTAAGACAGAAGGCCCTAAGGGGACTTGTGGCCTGAAGCTGGCAGGAGACACAAAGCCTAAGAACCAAGTGCTCGCCACCTACATGTCCCACGAGCTGGTCCTGGCCACCCCCCAGAACCTACGCAAGATGCCCGAGCTGCCATTGCTACCTCACGACAGCCGCCCCAAGGAACTCATCTTGGACGTGGTCCCAAGCGGCAAGAGGGGCTCCGGCACACAGCTTTCGCAGCTTGGAAGCCAGGTGGACCTGGGGCGGGTGAAAATGGAGAAGGTGGATGGCGATGTGGTCTTCAATTTAGCCACCTGCTTTCGGGCCGATGGCCTCCCAGCAGCTACCCAGAGGGGCCAAGCTGAAATTCGGAATAAGGCTGGGCAGGCTCGAGTGAAACAGGAGAGCGTAGGGGTCTTTGCTTGCAAGAACAAGTGGCAGCCAGACTCAGTGGTGACCGACGGGGTGACGGAAGCTCTGCCGCTCAAGAAAATGAAGTGCGGCAAAGAGAAGGATAACGAGGAGCAGCAGCCGCAAGCCAAGGTCATAGCCCGGAGTTCCCATGGACCCAAGGTGAGTGCTGGGCTGAGGTTGAGGGCAGGGCCCAGACATCGGTGGTCTGCTTTGTCCTGCAGATGTCAACCTTGTTTCACTGTGGCAGTGTCCTTGAGTAGCTCTGTGAATGGAACTGATTGGAAGGCGTGTAGAGAGTGAAGAATGACCTGCTGTCTTCTTTCTAACTCACATTCTCCATATCTGGTATTTTAGCATGGGGAGGGGCTGGCATGCATTTTGTAGGATTTGGAAAATGAGTTGGTCCCTAAAGCAAGGAAAACCATTGTCCCAGATGACGTTGGAAAGCGGAAGAAGGTATTGGCAAGGGAAATCAATAACAGGCCCTTCCTTGCATAACCATTCTTTTCCTTTTCTAAGACAACCGCTGGCCTTGAGAACTTGGGGCCCAGGGAAGGAAGGGGCCTTTGACAGGGTTGTTCTCTGTACCACTGGGGGAGCCGGCTCAGGATTTGCTTGGAGTTTCGTGGGCCTAGAGCCAATTTGGCTGCTGGGCGTATCCGCCAGTTTCCTACCCCCATAATGCTTGGGGTGGCAGCTTTGGGGTTTCTGCCCATTAGGAATTTGGTATGCGAGGCAGGTGAGCATCTAGGTCTGGGTTCGTAGTAAGCTAAGGATGGTGGCAAGGTTCTTAGCAAAAAGGTGGCTCACAAGGACTTGACTTGAATCCAGTGGTTCTCCAGAGAGGATCTGAAAGCCACTGGTGATCTAAGGAGATTCTTGAAGCAGTTGATAGGGCTGATTCAAAATATGGAGCAATTTGAAGTTCTGTTAACAAGCCTTCAAATTGGATTGTTCCACTATTTTTTTTTTTAAGCTGAGCCATCCTGCTACCTGTTGGCAGCTCAGCGGCTGCTCAGCTCAGGCTGGACTTGAACTGCTGTTGCTCAGAGCTCAAACTCTTGAGCGAGCTCTTAACCAACTGAGCCACTGAGTGCAGCCAGCCCATCAAATTGGATTGTTGATATACACTGATGAGTAGATTTCTAGCCAGAGCATCATGAATTTATTTGAGGCAGAAACTCTTAGTCTTTTTTGCACTATAGAGTGCTTTCAGAAGTGATGGGAGCTATGGACCTCAGAATTTTGCCAATAATTTCAAGGGGTTCATGGACCCACCCCCTCCACAAAGCCTACCCATGGACTCCAGGTTAAGAACCCCGGGGATAGAGTTTGGATGGGGTTTACTCAATGACCTCACAACTTCTGTATGGCAGAGATGTGCTAAGTAGGAACATAGGTCACGACATAGTAGAGCATATATACTATAGCATTTGCTCAGATAACTGCAATCTGCCCTTGCTGGTAATAATAATAATAACAATAATAACAATAATAATAATAATAATAATAATAATACATGTCATTATAGTTCCCATTTGTTGAACTACTATATATCAAGTGCTTCCTATATACATTTTCTAACTTAATCCTTACAGTAACTCTATGAAGTAAGCACTATGCCCAATTTGCAGATAAGAAAATAAAGGAAACAGACTGAGTGGGTAAATTACCCCAAGTTGCACGGCTACTAAATGGCAGAGCTGGAACTCAAGTTCAGCTCTTGTTGGCTCCAAAGTTCATGTTCATCTTCAGTTATACCATACTATCTTCCATTCTTCTTAATATGCATAGCTGTTTTACTGACCACTTAGCGAGTGTTTGTTGAGCAGGTCCTACATGCCAGTCCCTCCCAGGCAGTGGAACATCATCGTCAGGTGGGTGGAATAGTGTTTTGGTGAGGAGTATGCTTTCTGCAGCCAGGTACAGTGTCTGAGTTTGAACCTTGTTCCTACTTCTTATCTGAGTGATATCAGTCAAGTTACTTAATATCTCTGGCCCTCAGTTTTTTCATCTGTACAATGAGACAATAATAGTACCTACTCATAGAGCTATGTAAGATTAAATGAGATGATGATCTGAAATGTTCAGAATAGGCAAATCAATTGAGATAGAAAGATCAGTGGCTGCCTAAGGCTGGTAGGGATGGGGACTGGGCAGTGATAGCTTCATGGGGATGGTGTTTCCACATGGGGTGATGAAAAAGTTCTGGAACTAGATAGTGATGATGGTTACACAACTCTGTGACTGTATTAAAATCAATTGAATTGTAAATTTAAATAAATGAATTGTATGGTGTATCTCAATAAATTATACATCAGTAAAGGTATTGTTAAAAAAAATTCAATGAGATGATATACTTAAATGTTGAGAACAGTACCTGGCACATACCCTGTTTCCCTGAAAATAAGACCTAACTGGAAAATAGCCCTAGAATGATTTTTCAGGATGCTCATCATATACGCCCTACCCCAAACATGGGCCCCAGTTAAGATCGTCAGCCAGACATGACTGTTTGAATAAATGTAGATTTTTGTACATGAATAAATGAATAAATGTGGATTGTTGGAACAAAAATTAATATAAGACCTGGTCTTATTTTGGGGGAAACACGGTAGTAAGTGCTCAATAAGTGGTAGCAGCCGCTGTTATTATTGTTAGTATTGCCAGTAAAATAGATGTGGTACTTGCTCTCACAGAGCTTACCAGTATGTCTTGCAGATGACTTGATGACAGGCAAGCACTGCCTCTTCCTATATTGGATGGACAGTTCACTGGGCCCACTGACACATGCAGCGGGCAGAGAATACAGTTACAGGATCAGTGGCCTTGAAATGGCCCTTAGCGATGACCTGTAATGATTTAATAAATGTCCTTTTTTTCAGGATAGCAAATAACTTAGGTCTTTTTTTTCTTATGTTCCATTTTCCTGAGAAAGAAACCATTGATAAGCAAACTATGGTCAGGGGTTAATTCAACACAGCCCCTTTCAGGGCATGGCCAAGAATCAGACGAGTCACCTGTCTCCAACCCTACCTGCCCCAAGGCTTCGCAGAATCCCGAAGGATCTTCTGAATCATCAGAGAAGAAAGACTTCTACTTCATCTGGCACTGGGTGTATTTTATTGTCTTTTCATCCTTTGGAAAACCTTTCATACTCTGTTCACTGCAACATTCATCTTACACGGTCTCCCCATCCTCCCAACTCTTGGCCTAAGTTGGAATATTTTTACTCTCAGTGCTGCCTTTCCAGAAGATACAGACAGAAATCCCTTCTACATGTTGTACTTGTTTTTATCTGTCTTAGGAAGTAAAAGTTAATGATCTGTGCTTGAAAGAGACAGCTAAAAATGATATTCAGAAATAAATAGAACATGTTCATGGAACTTTATTCCCCCTGACTTAAAATAGTTTTTCTCTGGCCGTACCCGAAGGTCAGATTTTAAGCAGCGGTTTCCCATCTTCCTATTTCCTCCCTAGTTCTTCCTTTCTCCTAACACTTTGGTTTGTAGAAACTGGCAGCAAACAAAGAGGGGAACTGAACTTGAATGTTCAGCTCAACCCTCTGCTAAATAAGAAGCAGGAGGAATTCATGGGATAGTAGGAATCCCTGGAATTTGATGGGGAATGGTGACTTCCCTGGAGAATTGAGACCCCCCCCCCTGCCTCCAGAAAATGTTCCATCAATAAGATATCTGCTATCCCCTTAGCTGGAGCTAGATAGTGATAACCTTCTAAAAGGTGGCGTGTGGGTCTGCCTGGGAAAACAACTCTTCCTAGGGCCTGCTTTCATCGTTGAGATATGTTGCCTATTCGGCAGTCCCTGGATACTAGAATACTGCAAATCCCTACCTTTCCCTATTTCTTGTTTGGAGGCATGAAGAGACATGAACGCTTGTGAGAATATGTGACTGTTAAGTTGAGTGTCCTTGCGGTGTGTAAGCACAACCATTGTACCTATCTGACACACCAGGCAGTAGGCATGAGTGGGGTTGAGCCAAACAGTCCAGGACGCAAGTAAGGAAACAGAGGAGTGAGAGCTGATATGAAGAGGCCCTGGCTACGAACCAGGAGCCTTGGCTCTTAGGCCCAGCTCTGCCAATGTGTCACTGCAAGCACAAATGAGTTAAACTGCAGGTTTGCCTCGGAAGTGGCAGCCCCTGAGTGAACAGACGCCATGGGTTGCATGTTGCCCTGGACAAAATCATTTAACTTCTTGTCTTGGAGCTTCGGTTTCCTTGTCTGTTCAATGGGGATGATTTTGGCTTCTCCTCTCAGGGTGTATGGGAAGATCCAATCAAATGATAAGAGTATTTTGAAAAGTTGAAAGTGCTGCAGAGCATAAAGTGGCATTATTAATAATGCCTGGGCCTTTTCTGTGTTTCTCATAAGTGTGGGGAGATTTGAATTGCTCCTGTGTCTTGCCTGTCTTCTTGCCTTAGTTGAATCTATTTTCTGGTATTAATCTGTACTTGAAAATCGACAGTTTTTCTTGAGTTGGCCAGTGCTCCACATTATTTTCAGTTGTTGGTTTCAATACCATTCATAATGAAGTTATTTGAACAATGTAGTCACTCAAGTTGCCGAAGAGGCATTTTTGTTTTCTGCCCATCTCTATTGCTGTTTGGATATAGAGAGCATGGGGCCTGACTTGGCACCTTTTAAAATGGCCCTGGGTGATTCAGCTTGTGAATGCAGACTCTGTAGACCTGTTGAAAATGATGGGGTGTGGATGCCTATGGGGATTAGTTGGGACACAGGATTTAGTCTAGAAAAGCCTCTGTAGCCCACTGTGGAAGGCAGCAGGTGGCCCCTTTCCCCAGCCCCCACCTGAGCAGCTTGTGCCCATGGGTCAGAATCAGGGCACAGGGCTCAGCATTAGGAGCGCTTTCTTAAGAGGAGAAACTGACTTCAGACCTGACCCTCTCTACCCCTTCACAGTGCCGGAAGCCACCTAGTGACCCCCAGGAACCCACCAAGAAAAGC
This sequence comes from Hipposideros armiger, assembly GCF_001890085.2. NCBI lineage: Eukaryota > Metazoa > Chordata > Mammalia > Chiroptera > Hipposideridae > Hipposideros > Hipposideros armiger. Next base: position 716,615 of record NW_017731560.1, read on the forward strand.
CCCAGGGGGGCTTCAGATTCAGGAAAAGAGCACAATGGAGCCAGGGTAAAGCACAAGCACCGGAAGCCAACCAAACCGGAGTCCCAGTCTCCAGGAAAACGAGTTGATGGCCATGAGGAAGGTAGGCCCCCAGGTCCTGGCTCTCTGGGCTGGGTGGGCTGCAGAGGGATCCCTAGGGCAGGCTGGAGGGGAGGGGCTCCGAGACGGACCAAAAAGCTAGACTTCCTCACTCTGGAAGGAGGGTCTAATTGACACCTCTGAAATCAAAGGCAAGAGAGAAGAGAGAAGTGGCTTATTGGGCTTGCCCTAATCACTAGATAGAATAAGGCATACTCTGGAGGTGGACAGAGGTGGTTTTCAGACAGAAAAAAGTCAGTCCTACAACAGAGTAGCCAACCCATGAACCTGCAATGGGTCTAGGTTCAGAGAAGAAACAGGTTTAGTGAGGATTGAGACTAAAACAGCAGAGTAGGGGTTAGTTACCTTGTTTTCCCTACCTTTGGTGTATTTGAAAACTCCCATTATAGAAAGCTAAAAATTAATAGCTAGCTAGCTAGTTAGAGGGGTTTAGAGAAATCCTGAAGTCTTATTATTTAGGGACACACAGGATGTTCGAGGTGGGGAGGTATATACTTAGCCTGTATGCTCTGCCACTAAATAGTTCCTTGGCGCGCTCATCAGAGAGAGAGAAGCCCAAGTGTTTCTGCCCACAGTAGCCTGTGTTCATGGCTTTGCCCATCCTAAATGATCTGCCTCTTTCTAGTCTGTTGTTATGTACCAGTTTCCCTCTGTTCGCTGCTACCTGTGCCCCTCTTCTGGCCTCACTCAATCCTATAAGATTCATTGAGGTTGCCCTGCTCTGGGATCTGCTCCAGCTCTGTTAGAACTTTCTGGAGGTGTGGCAGCCATACAGTCACACAGGCACCCTGGCCTTCTACTTTCTGGCATGCTGGTGAATTGATTCAGTGCACTGCCTTTTTTTTTTTGGTGTCAGCAAAAATGACCCAACTCCAAGTTTTCAAAAACCACCAGGAAATGCTCCTTCTCTAAAAAAGATACGTAGGTGATAGCAGCATAAGGGGAGCTGATAAATGAAACCCAGGAAGAACACAAATCCTCCCTTGAATTTTCCATCTGAGCCTCTTGGGGGGCGGGCGTTTCCAGTCCTTAGACTCTGATTGTGACATTTCTGCCTTCTGCCCCAAAACCACACATCACTTCAGGATCCTTGGAGAAGAAAGCAAAGAGCAGTTTCCGAGACTTCATCCCTGTGGTTCTGAGCACCCGGACGCGCAGTCAGTCTGGTGAGTGAGTGTGAGGCTATGGCCCATCTTGGCACTTCTCTGCCAAGAGAGGTAGCAATCTGGCCGAGTGATTTTGCCATTGGTTCAGGTGGAGAGTTGGAAATTTGATTCACTGTGCCAAGATTCCCAGCTCCTGGTGGAGACAAGAGAGCCCGGGCTAAGGGTGCTGCTGGTGGTGGTGGTGGGGGGGGGGCAGGCATTGCCCACGATTTTAGGACTATTTTCTTAGCTTTTCAGAATAGGGATTTGACATCTCTTGTTGTCAGCCAGTCGTGGAAAGAGGAAGCTACTCAGGAAAACTGTCTCTATTCCAAGTGTTATCATCTCATGATTATTGGGGCCAATCTCAGGCATAGACGTTTAACCTTTGGGTCTCTGTCTTATTGGCCTATGTGACAGGCATCATCAAAATTGGGAATGGTCGTTGAGTGGTCAGGGCCAGCAGTGTCATATTTGGTCCCCTGAATTTGTATTGGTCAACCCCCAGTATTTAAAAAAGAATAGCCCTTTTTAGCCACCACTATTGTCTGCTAGTTGCCATGTTGTTATGTAGCGCTAGAAGTGGTTGCCCCATTTCACCCAGATTTTCATTCAAAGTGGATAGAATGGGAAGCAGGGCACAGTGTAAACTCAGTTATCTGACATTCTATTAACTGGCACCTCAGCACATAGGAAGCTCAGTGGTTATTGGGGCTCATAATGACAGTCTGGTGGCCTCACAAAATCCTAAAGTGTCCTCTGAATCATCGGATAATGATTATATTACGGCCAGTCCCATTTTAGTGTTAAACACATTGTACTGCATTTGATTCTTTGGAAATTGGTGATTCCTGTGTGACCTCTATGGTGATTCCGTATTATCCAGAATATTAGATTAACCAGAACACTTTGTGCCCTGCCTGGTCCGTATAATGGAAAGTTTACTGGATATTTGCTGTCTTTAAGTGGTCTGACTTACTTGAAGCTTTGGGTCAAGGGCCACCCTGTCTGCCTCAAACCATTTCTTTCTTCTGCTGACCTCACTTGGCTTTGGAGTTTGTTGAGTTAATAGCCAGGCCTTGGGAGAAAGAGGGTGGTGTTTCAGAGCAGCTTCTGAGAAAGATGTCAGATCTCCTGTAGTGCTAAATTGGGCCAATTTAGAATTGTACTTTTGTTGTTAGCAGAGTTGAAGGAAGGAGTAGGGAGGAAAATGGCCTCTTGGCCAGGTGGCAGAGGAAAACAGAAAAGGTACCATCATTCTGGGGTGGTGGGGAGAGGAGGGAGAAACGCTTTGCCAACAGTGAGGAACAGTTGAAGCAGGGGGCGGGGGGGGGGTGCCATGGAGAAAGCTCCACCCCTGGGTTCTCGGCCAATCAATAGGAGGTGGGGTCAATGTAAGGGAAGAGGGCCTGGCTGAGGAGCATTTGGGTGGGACTAACGTAGGCCATGTCAAAGGCAAGGAACTCCTTCTTGCTTTGCTTTTCCTGAGATTCTTCTTTTGTGACAGTTCTGCTTCTCTAGGGTGGCTCTGTCAGCAAGATTAGTGGTCACATAGTGAACAGGGGTGGGGTCACCATGCCAGTCTGCCCTCCCTCACTCTCTATTAAAACGTGATTTCCCAAAGGGCAGGGACCTGTGGCCCTCTCCTACCCCTCACACAGTGCTTGGTGCCTTGTAAGCACGAAGTAAGAGTTTGTGGAATTAGTTAAAGTGGCAACGTGGATGAGGAAGGGTATGTGGTTTGGATACTCGATAGCTGTGTGATATACTGCACTCTGTAAAGTGCATAAGGGCAGATTGCCTCATTTGAGTCTCAAAACAGTTCTGTGAGGTCAGTAAGGCAGAAAACAGTATCCCCATTTTATAGATGAGGAAACTGAAGTAAAGGAACTTTCCCAGAGTATACATCTAAGAACTGGCAGAGCCTGACCTTGAGCCCAGACCTTCAAACTCCTATTCCAGGGCACTTGCTTGAACACCATTACTCTTTATCCTTTGAAGAGGCACCTGACCATCTTCTGTACATCCCGTCCACAGGAAGCATCTGCAGCTCCTTTGCTGGAATGGCAGACAGTGACATGGGAAGCCAGGAAGTCTTCCCCACAGAGGAGGAAGAGGAGGTGACTCCCACCCCGGCTAAGCGTCGGAAGGTAAGAAAGACCCAGCGGGATACCCAGTATCGCAGCCATCATGCCCAGGACAAGACTCTGCTGAGCCAAGGCCGCAGGCACCTGTGGCGAGCCCGAGAAATGCCCTGGAGGACAGAGGCTGCCCGGCAAATGTGGGACACCAATGAGGAGGAGGAGGAAGATGAGGAGGAGGGCCTGGTGAAGAGGAAGAAACGGAGACGGCAGAAGAGTCGAAAATATCAGACTGGGGAGTACCTGACGGAGCAAGAGGAAGAGCAGCGGCGGAAAGGGAGAGCAGGTAAGGCCGGCCTGCGGGTGCTACCCCAGTGAGCTGCTGTCACCTGTCCCCAAACCACAGTGACTTTGGCTTCTGAGTGCCCTTGGGCATCTTGGGTGTTTCCACCTTTGTCGTCTCTGTGCCTGCCAAAGGCCTCTCACCCATAGAAATCTGGTGCTTTGAACTCCAGCTGCCAGAGGGGGTCACTCATTGCCAGTCCGAGGTTTTGGCTTGGGGTTGAATGAGTTTGGACTGACCTACAGGTGAGCTGAGGACACATAGGCCCGAGCCCTCCAATTTCTTTTTTTTAATTGGGGGATTAGGGGAGGGGAACAGCGCTGGGGAATCAGGGGAAGGGGAAAAGACAAGTTGCTGTCCTTTTGTTCTTCAGTCTAGTTGTGGAGGACATCGCTTCACTGGCCCATGTTGGTATTATCATTGCGCTCTTCCCGGCTGAGGCAGATCAGTCGCCGGCCTCTGAACGGCCGCTCACGGCGGCTCTTGGCAGCTCACACCGGCTGCCGGCTGCTCACGCTGGCTGCCGGCCACACACGGTAGTTTATGGCAGCCCACTGCAGCAGGGGTTGCAGCCTAGTCCGTTGCCGGCGACTCACGGCAGCCCAGCTCCAGGTTGAGCTGCTGCTCACCATCTTAGCTGTAGAGAGCAATGTCACTGGCCCTCATGTGGGGGATCCGAACCGGGGCCCTCTGGCGTCCCAAGCCAGCTCTTAACCAATGCGCCACTCAGCTGACCCACCCTCCAATTTCTTATAAGAGTCTAAACCTGTGGGAAAGGCCACAGTGCCATCCTTGGCATGGGACAACTCAATACCAGGGAGTACTCTGGTTGGCTTGAGGGAGTTGCGTCTTTTAGGAGGTTGGACTCTCTCTCCTAGAATCCTGGATTCCAGAAGAAAGAGGGTATTGACTGGGTTTTCTGGGATGCCTGCAGCCCCTAAACTAAAAAGTACAATGGTTTTCTCAGCCCAACCGAAGAACTTCAAGTAGAAGTGGGCACAACTTTGCTTTCTTGGTTAAAGCCACAAAGGTTATTAAGAGACAGGGTGAAACTTTGAGGTGACCTGAGGTAGCATTAGTTTTGTTGGACCTGAATTGGAAAAGCAGGCAGCCCAAAGAGAAAACCAGGCTTTCTTTGGCCACATCAGATGCTATAATATATAGTCATGGAGGCACAGCCTGTCACTGAGCTAATATCAGTATGTTCCACTAAGTACTGTTCAGGAACATTCCTATAATGGATTTCTAGATGAGCAAAAAGCACATCTCTGGGTTCCATAAGAGCACCTCTGTCTCTGACTCTCCTCTGACCCCTGCCCTTGAAGCAACAATTGATTGTCTCCTGTAATGTATTCATCCTGAGCTGCTGGTAAATATCTACAGTCTCCTGATTAGCAAAAACTGAATAACTACATACTGAGTGGGTAGTAGACTCTGGGCTTGCTATAATGCAAAGAAGGCTATACCTCATTTCTGGCTGTTTAAATAGAGACAGGTATGATACCGATCCCTACACTTGAGAGTAATTGAGCTAATTTTCATCAACTATGTGAGAGAGCAGGGATAAATTTTCTTTTTTTTTTTCTGCCAGAGTCATAATGGATTGGTAAGGAATGAGTTGTCAAGCCATTGGCCTCAGCCACTTGTGTTAGGATGAAGAGGAGCTTTTGTGTCACCAATCTTCTCTAATGAGGTCTGGTTTCCTAGAAGCTTGGAAGCTCCTTATGAACTTATGGGCTTTTGGAAGCAGAAGAACCTTTGAGGTTGCCTGGTCCAGTTTTCCACCCAATATAGAGATCTCTACTCTTGGCAGGAAGCCTTTACTTAAACACCTCTAGGAGCATAGAGAACACTGCTTCGTAAGGCCTCCTATTTGAATTGGGGGCAGCTTCGGTTGTTGGCAAGTAGGTCATTCTCCCTCCAGGTATATGTCTAAGGGTCTTCAGTTAAGGCTGTTGTCTTCGGCATATGGTCTGATCACCTCCCTCCAGATCTGATGGTGGCATCTTCATGAAGGAATTGCCTGGAAAATGTCTCCTCTCAAAAAGCTTCGATCCCTCCTATTATTATTACCTGTCTTTCAGGTGGACACCAGAGAATCAGGCAGAGGCCAAATTAGATAGGCCACCTTACTCCCAACTGTGCCTCATGACCTTTCCTTCGGTCAGGGCTTGCATATCTCCTTTCTTGACCTGCAGAGGGTATAGGAAGAGCCACTTCCACTCACACACCTCCTACCTCCATTTTCTGTTCCTTTCTGTGCTACTAGGAAGCTCATGCTCTGCCACAGTTGAATAAACTCCAGAGCTTGCCCTACCCTCAGTAACAGGGTAGGGACTGCTGCTTTCCCTGTGACCTTGAATGCTGCAATATGGCTTCCCCTTGTTTCCTGAGGTCATCACAAGACATGGTTCTGTTCCTTCCTCTTTTGCCCCAGCCCAAACTTGTTGCATCAAAAGCCCTGGTTTAGAATGTTCTGGCTGGCAGTGCCCTTACAAGCCACCTAGCACACCACTTCTTGGATGAGTGTGAGTGAGTTGGGGCTCGTTGGGAGAAAGGGGCGGTAAGACAGCTGGCCTTCTGCGAGCTTTGCATAACCCACAGCCAATTCCTCACACTGTAATTATGGCTCCCACATCTGGATCTGCCCTTGACAATGGCACGCATGAGAGCACATGCCAAGGTCCGGAGAGGTGACTTGAGAATCTTGGATATTGCTCAACCCCCTCTTTTTACAAATTGGAGAAGCCAAGGCCGCAGTTATTAATTTCAGACAGACTGATCTTTTGCCATGTGCTAGGCGTTTTGGTCAGTCCTGTAGGGGAGATAAAGAACACACGGGCATGGCCCTACCTAAAGAGCTTACACTTAAATAATACAATGGTGACGCCTTACTTTCTCTAACACTTTATAAAGGGATTTTGCATATGTCAGCTCATTGAATTCTCATACTAGTCCTATGATTTGGATTATATCCTCCCCATTTTACAGGCATAGAAACTGAGGCTTGAGCAGATTATGACTCGTCTCTAGCCAGTCACACAGCTCGTGGCCAAGCCATGGAACACTAATATTAGCTAAGAGATCAGAGCAAACCCAGTCTATTCCCCTTACACATGGGGTTTAGGACTGACGTGGGGGATGAAGCTCTTGGTAATGGGGTTCCCAGGGCCACTCAGGGGTCCCTACTCTGGAGCTGGAAAGAGCCGTAGGAATCACAACCACACTTTCTGAAATTAGAAAATGTTTTGTTCAGCGAGCTAGAATTGTAGATGTTGCCCAGTGTGTGCCAGTAACTTGATTTCCAACCAGGGAAAGTAGGTTTCTGCAATTGCCCAGCAGCTAAGTCCCCATGGCACCTTCTGGTTTCAGGGAGTTTCTGTGGCTTTGATCTTTGTGTCCTCAGAGTGACCACCAGGGCAGTCAGGTGAGTAGAACTGAGGCTGTAAAGGAAGCCTCCTATTATTTACTCTCTACCCAGTATACTTCATACTTCACTTCAGCAGAGCTTCTAAATTTGTTTTCATATTGGAATGAAGATAGAGACTAAGGGGATAAAGGGAAAGCTAAAAAGAAAGTTCTCATTTGCTCCGGACTATGAGGAAGTCTGTCCTCATTTTGGGGACAGACAGATGGGCTGCCCCCTCCTGGCAGGGCTGGTAAAAGTCACCCGTGAGTAAAGGAGGGACTTTGCAGTTGAAACACGGTGTCCATTTGAGAAGTATTTAGTGGCCTTGTCGGCACCACACCAGATACAGGTGTCTGATAGTTACACAACTTTGTACTGAGAGTCTAATCCCCAAATTCCTCTGACTCATTTTAGAGGAAGGCATTGCTTTTCTGAGTTCCATTTCCCTGACATCCATTCTCTCCTGTGTCTTGCCTTCAGATTTAAAGGCCCGTAAGCAGAAGACTTCCTCCCAAAGTTCGGAGCACCACCTCAGGAACAGGAACCTTCTCTTGCCCAACAAAGCCCAGGGGATCTCGGATTCACCAAATGGTTTACTCTCAAATAACCTGGAGGAGCCAGCCTGCCTTGAAAACTCAGAAAAGCCATCGGGAAAACGAAAGTGCAAGACCAAGCACATGGTGAACCTCTCAGAAGAGGCAAAGGTGTGTTGCTAGTGAGGGGACTTGGAGCGGAGAGGAGTGGGTTAGGGCTGCAGGCTTTCTACAGGCTCCTCAGTCAACAGTTCTCTGAGTGAGTGAATGAATGAGTAAGTGAGTAGATGGGGAGGATCAAATTAACCCATATTTATTAAAGTATTTTAGACTAGTTCTAGAAGGGTTCAGGGATGATTTGAAGAGTGGGAACTAAAGTTGGAGCTAACAATAAGCATTTGCAAACTAGACCGTTTGGCCCATGCTGCCTTTTTCTCTACTATCCTTGGAGCTCCTTTGAGTTAAGGAAGAGTGAGAGAGTATGGAAGGATGTTAGCCTGAATAGCTTATTAACATCCAATCAAGAAGCTTTTGTCTGGGCTTAACTCACTGGAAACCAATCAAGGAGCTTTCTGAGTCAATCAAGGTAGAAAACCACTTGTAGGAGCAAGGATGTTGATGTCCAGACAAAGGTTGCTGGAAGGTGGGGTTGAAGGAATTCCACGTGGGTCCCATTATAGCCACCCTTCCCCACAGCCACTCCCCAGTCCCTTCGCTTCTCATGGAAAAAAAGGAGCAGGCAACTGGGCACTCACCCATCCATAGCCAGGCAGATGTTCTGGAAACCCTGTTCAAAATTGACATCTTTTTCGGGTCTGATGTTCATGGCATTGGTGTTGGGTTCCACATTGTCCAATTCGAGAAAAGTCACAAAGTCCTCATGCTGGGTAAGCTGTATGTTTGAGAGAAGTGCAGGTTTGGTTTCAAATGTATACCCAAAATAGGTATTTGTCATTGATAACCAAAAAAAAGAGGTTCTATTGGGCTTGTTTTGGCGGTTGTGCTTCCTCCAGTTCTTTCCAGCTCCAGAGCAGGGACCCCTGAGTAGCACCGGCAAAAGGTGGGCGACCAAGCTGCTCATTCCCCCCCTCCTTTCTCCCTTGCCTCCCCCTTCCCCATTCTGAAACCTGGTTCCCGCTCAGATAAAGTACTCAAGCCTATTTCGTCATCTTTAATAATGGAGATGATACTCCATGTCCTTTCCATCTCACAAGAGTGCTTAGGGGAACAAAGGAGGCAGTGATGTTAAAGGCTTTGATAATTGTAAAGTGCTCTCCGAGGTTGGTATACATCCTGAAGCTTGAGCTTCAGCCAAGGCAAGAATGAGGGGACAGAGGCGTGAGGCACGGAAGCAGGGTAGCAGGGGACCGACCATGGCAAGGTAGCAGTGACCGTTTCCTCGGACCCCTAGAGGAGACACAGGGAGGAGCAGAGAAGCCTGGTCTGTGCTGAGTGCTCCGTTCACAGGATCGCTCTTAATTCCCACAGGGGCTCTTGGAGTTAGGTGGTGTTGTCCTCTTTTCATGGTGAGAAAACTGAGGCTCAGGGAGATTAAGGGACTTGTGCAAGCTTGCTCAGTGGTCATGAGTAACTGTTGGGTCGTGAAGCAGGCCTGGCTGCCCCCTGGAGCCCCCTGCCCCCACCCTGCTCTTTCCATATGCTTCCACCCTGTGAGTGGGTGGCTTCTGCCTGCACCCCGGACATACTGGGGGAGGGGCAGCTAGGCAGGGAAACACCCCAACCCTGAGTTCTGGCAAAAGATGGGTGTCCCCCTTTCCTTCCCCCTGCTCCTCCCGATACTCAGATGGCCCCGTCCCACACAAAGATGACCAGCTGCCTGATATTCAGGAGCACACGCTGATGCTTCTGTCTGGTTATTCTGCCTGGCAGTGTATGCGCTGAAATGTTCCTCCTGGAGAGGTTTTGTCCCTTCACAGGGCCTCCCGTTCTCCCTCCTGCCTGCCTTTCTTTCTCTCCCAGCCACCACCACCTGCTCCAGTTGCCCCCGTGGCACAGTACTTTGTAGTGGGAAGCAAGGTGGGGGTGGGGTAGACCATTGGCCAAAGGATTCTTCCCACAGGGGCTCCGAGCCAGGAGGGAAACGGAAGAGGGAGGTGGCCCCCATTTGCTCTTGTTACTCCCCTTCTCAGTCTCCCTGGTCTCTGGCAGCTCTGGCCCCCAGAAGGGGAGTTACCCTTTGGCTCCTGGCTTGGCTTAGCAAAAACCTGGGCACTTTACTCAGCATCCTCCAGAACTCCCATTATACACCTCTGTCCTCCTGGCAGTAGAGCGGCTTTCTACGATGAGAGCTGGTACCTTCCTGCTAGTGACTGTACCTCTATGCCCCTTTGGGATGGGGATAGATAGCAGCTTTTGTCTTGGGATTTACCAGAGGAAACAAATGCCCTCCTTTCCTGGCTTCTGTCTTTCTAGACAGCTTTTCTGGCTGCCTAGCACTCAGCACGTGGCTGGTTTGAATCAAGTCAACAAATATTTGTTGTGATGATGTGCTCAGTCCTGAGTTAAGTGCTTGCTGTAGGGAACAAAAGAGAAAATGACAATATGAACCCTGCTCCCAAGGAGCTTAAAACCTAGCAGGGGAGCCAGACTTGTCCATGAAACAATGAAAGGAAAATTAAGACAGGCACCAGACACTGGATTATGTGATTCAGACTAGGTGTTCTGGGTATGCAGAGAAAGAGGGCAGTGGGGACCAGAGTGTTGTAGAATGTTGTAGAAGGCATAGGATTTAAGTGAGACCTTGATGCCCTGAAGGATTTGGATAAACTGAGGGACATAGTAGCTATCTATGGTGTAACACATTACCCTAAAACTTAGCAGCTTCACACAATGATAAACATGTATTATCTCACACAGTTAGTAGGGATCAGGAATTCAGGAGCAGCTTACCTGGATCTGGCTTGACATCGCTCATGAGGTTGCAGTCAAGGTGTCAGCCAGGGCTACATTCACCTGAAGGCTTGACTGGGGCTTCCAGGGTGGTGCCCTCACGTGGCTGGCAACTTGATGCTGGTTTTTGGCAGGAGGTGTCCTGTCCTTGCATGTGGGTCTCTCCAAAGGACTGCTTGAGCATCTTTATGACATGGCAGCTGACTTCCCCCAGAATGAGTGATCCAGCAGAGAGCAAGGCTTTTAGGACCTCGCCTTGGGAGTCATAGACCATCATCCCTGCAATCTCCTATCGGCTACACAAAGTCAGCCCTACCCAGTGCTAGAGGGGGCTATGCAAGAGCATGAATATCAGGACGTGGGGATCATCAGGGTCCATCTTGGAGTCTGATGAGGGCACAGCCTGCCTTCTGTGCCCCCAGTGATTCATGTCCCTCCCACATGCAAGACATGCCCACCTCTCCCAAACCCCCCTCCCCCAAGTCTCAACCAATTATGGCATAAGCTTCAAGTTTAGAATCTCGTCATCTAACTTAGATCCAGGTTCAAATGAGGCTCCTTGGGTCTGGTTCCTTGAGTATAGCTCCTGGAGCACAGTTCCTCCTGATACGAAGACCCCTGAACTAAAGAGACAAGTTACTTGTCCCTATAGATGTAATATGCGATGGTGGTACAGGCGTGGGAACTGGCTTTAGACGTCCCAGTTTAAATGGGAAGAAAAAGACACACGGGAGTCATTCATGAAGACGGGACTCAAATGTTTTGTGAGCAACCACCCTGTGTATTGTTCTGGAGCCTTTTTAGTTTATTATCTCAAAGACCCTGCAAGGGAGAAAGTGAAGATCAGAGAGGTTGGGCCTTGCAGCTGGTTGATGGCAGAGGCAGGATTCAAACCCAGGTCTGTGTCCTGAGCCTGAGTGCTGTCCACTGCCCCATACGGGCATGAGTGTGATCCAGAGACGCAGTGTGGTGGAAGATGGGAGAAGCCTGGGGAGGGTTAGATTTAGATGTGGGGAGAGGCTTTGGCAACAAGAGTGAAGGCTTCTGCAGCTGTGCCTCGTTAGTCAAAGATAGCTAGCTCTGCTTCTCTTTACTCTCAGAGTTTGCTTCTGCGTATTTATAGAGATGACTTATAAAACCTCACTAAGTGGGGACTGAGGCAGGTAAAGAAGGCATGCAGAGTGCTTGAGAGAAGCTGGGATGTCCCCTCACTCTAATTTCCATTCCTTTCGTCATTCCTTGGTGTGTGTGATTGAGGATTGGAGCCCCTTAGCATCTGCTCACGGGGTAGAAGTGGATGGGAATCTGTGCCGATCCAGGACTGCACCTCTGCTTCCAGGGCAAAGGGCGTTGGAGCCAGCAGAAGGCACGATCTCCTAAATCTCTCACCCCAGTGAAACCCACGGAACCATGCACACCCTCTAAGTCCCGCAGTGCCAGCCTAGAGGAGGCCTCAGAGTCACCTACAGCCCGGCAGATCCCCCCAGAGGCACGTCGCCTCATTGTGAACAAAAATGCGGGTGAAACCCTCCTGCAGCGGGCAGCCCGTCTTGGCTATAAGGTAAGGAGCATCCTGGCTGCAGGATGCCATTGCTCAAGCATCTGTGGAGAAGCTTCTCCCATTGGCTCTTCTGTCGCCTGGGCAGGGCTTAGTTTGGGGCCTGAGCCCAGGCTGGCCTTCTACTGCCCAGATGGCCTCTGGGGCTTCCATGCCCCTGGCATGGTGTGGGTGAATGCAAGCTCATTTGAATGGCAATTGGGGATGAACATAATTGAAATGGTAAAACAATATCTTCCAATACGTTTCTAGGCCAGAAACAGGACTTGGGGGTTTTCATGTTGTCTTGAATTTCCCAGTGCAGTGCCTCCCCAGCTCAGAGATAACATTGCTCAGAGTGATCATTGCTCACTCTTCATATCCTAATCTAGCATCCCCTCATTTTGGCTTCCAGTAGTGGAGGGGTCAGGAGTATGTTGGAGAGCAGAGCTGGGCTCACCCCACTGTACACTGCTTCCCTATGGATCAGAAAGAAAGCAGGACAGGAATCTGGCACGTATTGAGTACTTCTTTTGTCATGTTCAGAGCTCTGATTACTTCATATCATTTCATCTTCATCATAAGTCTGTGGGGGTAGGTTTTATTATACCTGTTTTACAGGTGACAAAATCAAGGCTTAGTGCTGTTACGTGTCATGTCTAAGATCGCCCAACTACTGAATTCATACCAAGGTCATTTTGATTCCTAAGTGCCAGGATAGGGGTGGAAACCTGACACATTCACCATCATGAAATAACATTGTTGGGCATTTTGGTTGTTTCCTGCTTTTTGTTGATATGAACTCCCTTGACCGTGTACCTTTGCCCACCCCACTGAGTATCTACTCAGGATTTGTTCCTAAGGGTGGAGCTGCTGGGTTATAGCACCTCTTTTTTTCTTTAAAGGCTTCTGATGCCTATAACTGACTTAACTAAAGGTAGCCGCACTTCTAGCCAGGCTGGTCTGCATAGGAAAGCTGTCTTTTTTTTTTTAAGATTTTCCTGGGGAATTGGGGAAGGGGAACACTGTTGGAGAATTGGGGAAGGGGAACAGCCAACTTATTGTCCTTCAGTCTTAGTTGTGCAGGGCACACATAGCTCAGCTCCAAGTCCAGTCGCCATCTGGCCGCCCGTCGACAGCTTGCGGCTGCTCAGCTCAAGGTATGATGTTCAATCTTAGTTGCAGGTGGGCATAGCCCACCATCCCATGCGGGAGTCGAACCAGCAACCTTGTTGTTAGGAGCACGTGCTCTCACCAGCTGAGCTATCCTGCCACCTGTTGGCAGGAGAGCTGTATTGACAGTGTCTCACCTGCAAGCCACTGTCTTTCTTGAGCACCTAGTGTGGAGGCCTGGAGGACTGCCAAGGGAGATCTGAAGGCAAAAGAATGAGCAACCCCTGCCCTCAAGGTTAATTTTCTTTAACCTGGGGCCAAACCAGCAAACAGGAAACTGCAGGAAAACCAACCAGGACATGGCTAGAGGGTAAGCCAGCCTGTCACAGGAGGGAGGGAGGGGTAGTCTGTGGCCTAGGAAAGAGGTGAACATTTGCATTGATGATGAGGGTAGAGGGCCTCAGGATCTCCCGGGCACAAGTAGTATGACAGCTCCTGTGTCCAGGAGGCAGCACCCCGAGGCAGCACCCCCAATGTAGTCACACATGCTCACTCACTTGCACCCTTGCTCACTCGCTCTACCAGCCAGCCTGTGACCTAGCTGTCAATCAGGACAGCTGAGCTGCCCATTTCGCCAGGACCTGAGAGGGCTGATGATAGCCCCCCCCCCCCCCCTAGCTGCTATGGCCTCTTCCTTCAGAAGAAGAGCTGCCTCTCCCCTCCCCCTCAGCATATTCACTAGCTTCATCCCAGACTAGCTAGGGTGCTTCTAGGCCCGCAGTCCCTCCCCCTCAGCATATTCACTAGCTTCATCCCAGACTAGCTAGGGTGCTTCTAGGCCCGCAGTCCCTCCCCCTCAGCATATTCACTAGCTTCATCCCAGACTAGCTAGGGTGCTTCTAGGCCCGCAGTCCTGCCTCTGGTCCTATTATCTCAGCCCAGGGAATCTAATTATTAGTATGTGGACGAATGATTGCACTGTATTATACTAGGAACAGTCCTGATTTGAGGGGAGGGCTGGGAAAAGCATCCGGGGGTAGTACTTAAAACAGTGAATACCAGCACCCATGGATAGCACTTAAACCAATTCTTTCTTACTTGTTCTCAAGTTACCAGAGGCCGTGCTTACCTCCACAAGTCTCATTGCTCTTGCAGATCCCCAGACTAGGGAACTTGTGTGCTGAGGGAGGCCTTAGGGTTTGAGCTCTGGATGAGTAGGTAAGCCTCTCTGAGAACCTCACCCCAGCAACCCACACCCAGATGAGTGTTTTTGGTCATTAGGAATGTCCCCACTGCCAAGAGAACAGCTCAGAGCTGAGGCTCTGGTGATAGTAGCTCAGGACTGACTTTGTTGACAGACGATTTTGTGACTTGCCTGTCAGTCCCCAGAATAAAGGGCAAGCTCTGAGACTCTCTTGGATATTTGGGGAGCTTTGAACCTAACTGGGGAGTTTCAAGAATTAGGCCTCTCTTTGCTCATGGAGCTATCTCTGTCTGCACAGGATGTTGTTCTCTACTGCCTTCAGAAAGACAGCGAGGACGTGAATCACCGTGACAATGCTGGCTACACAGCCCTGCATGAGGCCTGCTCCCGGGGCTGGACTGATATCCTGAACATCCTGCTGGAGCATGGGGCCAATGTGAACTGCAGTGCACAGGATGGCACAAGGCAAGAAGACCATTCCTCCTGCCACTCCCACCCTCCCTCAGCTCACCCCCGATCTGGACCTTTGCATCATGCCAGGCTGCAAGATGCAGAGAGTCCTTATCAGGCAGGAGGTGTTTCAGGAAGACATCTGCAGACTGCAGGGGGAACCGGGTTAGGGCAGGGGTGGGGGTGTTCCTGCCTGGCCAGTCCACATCAGTTACCAAGGGGAGGCAGGAAGACTGCTTAGGCTTCCCACAAACTGTCCTCCCTGGTGGCGCACCTGTCTCAGGCAGAATCTTGGGCTTTGGGAACCAGGAGGCTGACCTTAGGGTAACATCCAGATTTGATTCTTGATGTGAGCTCTATACACTTTTTTTTTTTTTTTAGAATTTTTTTTTTTTGGGGAATTGGGGGGATGGGAACAGTGCTGGGGAATTGGGGAAAGGGAAACAGACAAGTTGCTGTCGTTTTTTGTTCTTCAGTCTAGTTGTGGAGGACGTTGCTTCACTGGCCCAAGTTGGCACCATCATTGCGCTCTTCTCTGGCGAGGCAGATCAGTCGCCGGCTTCTGGACGGCCGCTCACTGCGGCTGCTGGCCGCTCACGCTGGCTGCTGGCCACACACGGTAGCCCATGGCAATCCACTGCCACAGGGACTGCAGCCCACGCCGTCGCCGGCGACTCATGGCAGCCCAGCTCCAGGTTGAGCTGTTGTTCAGCATCTTAGCTGTGGAGGGCAGTGTCACTGGCCCTCATATGTGGGATCCGAACCGGGGCCCTCTGGCATCCCAAGCGAGTTCTTAACCATCGCGCCACTCGGCCGGCCCCTCTATACACTTTTTAAAAGATACCTGCTATGCCTTAAAGAAATTGCACCCATTCCCCTCTGCTCTATCAGAAAGTCTACTTCCTGTGCAAAATTGAGACATGAGCTACAAAGCAAGTGAGAGACTTGGATCAAAGGATGTAGGCTCTGCTTGGCTGCCACCTGAATCGTGGAGCCACTCTGCTCATCCCTGTTCATGGGAGATCACGCGAGTCTATTCTGTTCATACCCCCAGCATCTGCTTTACGTTTATCATCAGTCAGGGTCTTGTTCTCTCCTGAACTCCAGAGCTTCCAGTGGAGCTCCATGGTGCCCTAGACTGTCTCAAGATGTGAGGGGAACATAAGAGAGAGGGATAGGAGGGAGGAGAAAGAGGCACAGAGAGAGGAGAAGGAGGTGAGGAGATGTAGTGGAGGGGTGCAGCCCAGAAGTGGTTCCTCTGCCCTAAATCTTACCCACGTGACACTGGGGTCATCTCATTTTACTTCCACCTGACGACATTGTCTGAGGTCTAGACACCCAGGTTACCACTTGGGCCATATTGTCCTCACCCTGTATCATCTCTGCAGGCCAGTACATGATGCAGTGGTCAACGACAACCTGGAGACCATCTGGCTCTTGCTGTCTTATGGGGCTGACCCCACGCTGGCCACCTACTCTGGACAGACGGCCATGAAGCTGGCCAGCAGCGACACCATGAAGCGCTTTCTCAGTGGTAAGCTCAGACCAGACTTGAAGCCATCACTTTGGGGACTGGCCTCTGATTCCTGAACTCCTGAGGAGGTACTCATCTCCCTCCATCTCAAG
This sequence comes from Hipposideros armiger, assembly GCF_001890085.2. Classification (NCBI taxonomy): domain Eukaryota; kingdom Metazoa; phylum Chordata; class Mammalia; order Chiroptera; family Hipposideridae; genus Hipposideros; species Hipposideros armiger. Next base: position 733,104 of record NW_017731560.1, read on the forward strand.
CAGCTTCTGTGAGGGGTGTCAGCCCTCTTCACAGGATTTCCTTCAAGGGTCTCAGAAACCTCTATGCACTTTGAAAAACCCAAAGGTCCACTTCCTCTTGACCCTGTGCTGTGAATGTCCACATTGTATGCGTCCGCTTCAGGGCCCTGGTAGCCCACGGGGACATATTTCCCAGGGAGGCATATGGGCCAGGCCTCCTTGTGGAATAGCAGCCCCGCTGATATATTTACCTGGGGGAAAAATGTATTGACCTGTGCTTAGAATGGGATGTCAGTTACAAAGAAGTGACACAAACCTTGGGACCCCTTCTGATGCTTTATTCCTCATAGCCCTTGCCTGTGGTAACTGTGAATGTTCCCTCTGCACTGCCCGCCCCTCCCCCCCCATTCCCTTCTCTTCCTTCCTCACCTGCCTCCTCTGGAAAAGTGTCTGGTGTTCAGGCCCATGGCAAAGGCCACAAGCCAACATGCATTTATTTTCTCGGTAGTGGATGTCAGCTGTTTGTCTGCAGTTAGATAGCTCTACTGAGTCGGGCAGTGGGAGGAAGATAAGGAGGGAAGTCTAGCTTGGTCATGCTCAGTGGGAATCTCCTCAGACCTGACCTCTGAAGGAAGGAACCCCGCCTCCTCCGTGACATCACAGCTTGGCCCTTGCTCTAACAGTTACTGCTTCAGCTTGCCTAAGTAAAAGACAGATGGAGCAGCTGGGAGTTGTATCACTGACACTCCTTGGAGGCGTTGATGTATGTGGTAGAACCCCTCTCAGACTGGGAGTGCACAGGCCCAAGGGCTTGCCCAAGGCCACTCCCTGGTTAGTCCCCACCCTACAGAGAGGCAGATCTGGGCTCCCAATCAGGAGCTCATTTGTTTATTGAACAAAGGTTAACTAGGTAGCTGATGATGGAGGAAGAAACAAAGGGAACTGAACTGAAGGTCCCCATGAAAGGAGGACTAGGTGGGAAGTGCAACCTACAATAGATACTAATAAAAGCTGGAGGGGGAGAGATGGGAGGCCGCTGAGGGAGGCCTTGGCTTCTTCTCAGCCAGCCTCCATCCAGTCCCCAGTCAAGAGGACTAAACTCTGTAGTCGCTGGTCACTGTGTTCAGGCCTCAGGCCTCACAGCCAGACCTATTCTCTCCCTGGCTCACAGGAGGAGGACTGCCTTTTACTATCCCCCAGCTCTGGGGTCCCAGGCCCCTGAGGGGCAGAGCAACCTTGTGGTGCTCGTTTAGTCATTTGTCCTGGGCCAGTGATGACTCCTGTTCCTTTCAGCTGAACCATCACTGGGGTGCAGGGCTCACGGCAAGCACCCTTTGTGGCCTCCTCCCACATACCGTGATCCATGTGTACTCTCTTACATGCACACATGTGTGGTTGTCTGCAGTCCACGAGATTCCCAGGAAAAGCTGGCACAGATGACCATCCAGAGCATCTCAACTTGATAAAAGCACCACACGAAGCTCTGTCTCTGATCAACAACTCTAATCCAGGGCCTCTGGGGGCTAGAGACTGACCCCATGAGGGTCTTGGGCCTTCTGCATCCACAGAAATTAGCTATCTCTGACCACTCAAGTAAGCAGACGAACTGTTTATGTCCAAGACCCCTTCTCCAAAATCCCAAAGAAGTTGGAATATTTGAATTATTTTAGATTAAGAAACAATAAACACATTTTTCTCTCTTCTTCTCAGTTCTGTTAACTCATCCCAACTACTAGTCAGCCTTTTGACACCTCCTTAAACTAACCCGAATGCCAGTCCCTGTTACAGAATCTAGAGAAGACTTTTTTTTTTAAGTTGAGCCATCCTGCCACCTATTGGCAGCTCAGCGACTGCTCAGCTCGGGCTGGACTCGAACTGCTGTTGCTCAGAGCTCAAACTCTTGAGCGAGCTCTTAACCAACTGAGCCACTCAGCCTGCCCCGAGAAGACTTTTCTTAATTCCAGCACTTCCTAGCCTACCCAGGCTGAACATCTTCATTCAAATCTTGACGTTGTTTCTCAACTTTATGGGATGGAGCTGTAGCTTCATAACCGGGGCCAGGAGCTGAAGGGAGTGTTCAAATGGGGCCACCCCTTTTCCATGCAAATATCAAGTGGTGTTAAGGGCAGAGCTCTTTCTGGCTGTTATGGAAAGTGCTAGCAAGCCTGGGTAGGACCTTGACCTGACACCCCAGTGAGGCAGGCACTGGCAGCAGTCAGCAGGCTTCCAGAAGGTGGGACTTGGGCCCAAAGGCTGTTTTTGGGGGGATGAGAGGAAAATACTCAGGGCCTTTTTAAAAAATTGAGGTGAAATTCACCTAACAGCTATTTGGAAGTGAACAATTCAGTGGTACTTAGTATGGTCACAATGTTGTGGAACCATCATCGGGCTTTTTTTGTTTCCTTGAACTGAGTATTTCTCTCTCTCTCTCTTTCTCTCTCTCTCTCTCTCTCTCTCTCTCTCTCTCTCTCTCTCTCTCTCTCTCTCATCCTGGTACCCCTCCCCCAGATCTCAAGGAGCCACTGGGTAGAGTGGCACAGTGGCTGCAGGAAACACCATGAGGTTGGAGTGGCAGTTCCCTCCACTGTCCCACATCTCCAACCCCTACACCTGGGTGCATTTGGGTTTGTTTTGTTTTGGTTTGGTTTTTACCTTGCCTGTCTCGCTGATGTATTTAAAAAGCTTTTTTTGCTGTTCATCCACAAGCATTTGCCTGACCAGTCTCTCCGTAGATTGTCTTCTTCCTCCTCTTGTGGGAATCCCACTGGGCAGAAAATGAAGGCGAATCCCCATAGAGGGTGCAAAGGGCTCCATTTTCTGCAGGCAGAAAAAGTGAGCAAGAGCATCAGAGTTGCGCCTCATGTAGAGCTTCCCTCACTTTGTGCAAGGTCCCTGTTCTCTAAGAGTATGGGAACCAAATCCTCTTTTAAATACACAAAGGGATGTCACTATTTACAGGTATCCTGCAGTGAATCCTTTTGTAAAGCAGACGATATTGGTATTCATCTGGGTTGTAAATTTGGTTTTCCTATATAGGGTTGGCCTATAGTGAGGCCCATTTCTCCTGAGATCATGAAGTTTGATGTAGCAGCACTCCTTCATCCATGCACTCGTCCGTGCATTTACGGAGCCCCTGTTGGGTTTCAGGTATAATGCTGGATACTGGAGGCCAGGCAGTGGTGAGCCCTTTCTCTTTTCTCCTTGGGCTTGCAGCGTCAAGCCATCCAAACCGTCGCAAAGACCTTGGGAAGACCCTATCCTTTGGCCAAATGACAGGCAGGCATGGGACTGATTAGTCTTTGACCCTTTGAAGAGAAGAATACATAATATCCACGCTAGCCAAGGGAAAACAGATTCATTTTTCCTCCTCTGTCGGAAAGAATGTGGGGACTGGGGGACACTGCTGCCATTTGATTTGGGGCATGGGAGGAAGTATCAGGACTGCTTTTCCTTCCACTGATGAAAGGGTTAGCAATTTACCACTTGAGGTCACTGAATCACAGGTTTTTGTTTTTCCTGCCAGAGACCTCTGCCATATGACCCCATGTAGAAGACCACTTGTTTTTTATTCTTCTCTCCTTTCATGGCCCTTAGCTGGCAACTTGATTGGAGGAGATGGGGAGGGGTAGGATGGGGCCCTGGGAAATAGAGAAACTCTGATTGCCAGGGTGTTCGCTCACACTGAGTCTTTATTTATTTATTTGTTTGTTTGTTTGTTTGTTTGTTTGTTTGTTTATTTAATCAAGGTGAAATTCACATAAAATTAACAATTTAAAAGTAAATAATTCAGTGGTATTGGGAGCGTTCACAATGTTACACAACCACCACCTCTACCTAGCTCCAAGACATTTTCATCACCCCAAAATGAAATCCCATACCCATTAACCAGTTGCTTTCCATTTCCCCAGCCCCTGGCAACCACCCATCTACTCTGCATCTCTATGGATTTGCCTATTCTGGACATTTCATATAAACAGAATCATACAGTATGGGGCCTTTTGTGTCTGACTTGTTTCACGTAGCAGCATGTTTTCAAGGCCCATCCATGTGGTAGTATGTTTAAGTACTTCGTTCCTTTTAAGGTTGAATAATATCCCATTGTGTGGATATACATTTTCTTTATTAATTCATCAGTTGACAGGCATTTGGGTTGTGTCCTCCTTTTGGTGATTGTGACTAGCACTGCTATGAATGTGTGTGTGCGCGAGTGTTTGTTTGGGTACCAGTTTTCAATCCCAAGCGAGTTCTTAACCATCGCGCCACTCGGCCGGCCCTGAGGGTACTTTTGAAGGAAAGGATAAGAGTACAAGATTGAAAGTTGTAGGAAGCGGCAAGGGAGAGTTAAGGCAAGGAAAAGTCACTCTTCCTCCTGATTGTATGTGAACACCTATGAGGAAACGTGACTCACAACAGCAGCGTCAAGCAATACCTTGCAGTTTCTTCTTGTGTGCCACTTATGGGCCTGTTCCAACGTTTGCACCTTGCCTCATGCCAGTTAACTGTTGGCTGTCTCAAAAAGGTTAATTCACCTGCAGATGACAAAGCTTTGCTGTTAGTGAGGAGAATCAGAGGAATGAGCCAGGGGCTCTGAAGGCAGTTCCTAGAGAGGAGCCCTAGGAATGTGATGAGCTAGAGTGCTCCAGGGAATTCTCCAGCGACTTCTTGCGGGGGACAACAGTCATTGGAATGCCTAGGTTTCGGCATGCTGGTTAAGCAAGCACATTACTTTATAGTCTCACCTTGTAGTAATCCCTCCCTGCCTTCCTTTCTTCCCCATATATTATGGTCTTACTATGTGCCAGGCACCTGGGCTGAGGTGCCAAGGAGACAATGATGAACAAGATGGATGTGGTCCCTGCCTTTTGGGAACTTTGGATCTGATTCCTGTATCTCCTAGGACACCTGGCACAGGGCTAGGCACAGAATAGACACCTACCTAACCAAAAAATGCTTTAGGAAAGAACTATGGCTAACTTTGAAGTGGCACAGGATACAGAAGAGCACATAAGCTGGCAGCAATGACCTCAGAGTTTTTTTTCATGAAATGCACAAAAGATCTAATGTACATGACTAAAGGTTTTCCACTCTAGCTGCTCAAACATTACTTTTAAAGCTTCTCTCTGGCTGTTTTTTCCTACTGGAAGAAAGCCTTCATCTCCTAGCAGGTTGCTAAAAAGGGACTTCTTCCAGCAGGTCAAAACAGCAAATAGGAATTTTTTGCTGATGGGAAGGTATGTTCCAATTCAGTGGTACCTTCCCTTGGGGGAAACTAGCTCCACTCCTTTAAAAGTGGCTGCCTAGGGCCGGCCGAGTGGCTCAGTTGGTTAAGAGCTCGCTCAAGAGTGCGAGCTCTGAGCAACAGCAGTTCGAGTCCCGGCTCGAGCTGAGCAGGCCGCTGAGCTGCCAACAGGTAGTAGGATGGCTCAGTAAAAAAAAAAAAAAAAGTGGCTGCCTACTTCCTCCTGGGATTTTGTTTTTAGGGGGCACCCTCACCTCACCTGTGCCCTTTGGACTCTCTCCTGTTCTGTTGCCCAGGTATCACTTGAGGGCTGGTGGCACCCATACACAGCTAAAAGAGCTTGCCGACTGTACTAGTTAGCATATTGGCAACTGCTGGGCCATATACCCACGGATGACACAATTGAATTTGTCATGAAAACCTGCTTTTTGTCCACGTGGGTTTAAGAGGTGAAACAGTTCCGCTACATGATGCTTACTTAGCTAGGAAACAAGGAAGCTAAGGGATGACCTAATATCTGTCCTCAGATCAAGTAAGCAAAATGTGCTTTAAATTTACTTTATTGTAGGAAAATGCTTATAACAAAATTTAACATTTTAATAATTTTAAAATGTACAATAGAGTGATATTAAGTACATTCAAAATTTTGTGCAACTATCACCACTATCGAGTTTCAGAGCTTTTCTGTCACCCCAAAAAGAAACCCTGTACCCATTAGGCAGTCACTTCCTATTCCCTCCCAACCACTGATCTGCTTTCGATCTCTATAGATGTTCCTGTTCTGGATATTTCATATACATGGCATCATACAGTATGTAATCTTTTGTGTCTGGCTTCTTTCACTTAGTGTAATGTTTTCACGTTTCATCCATATGGTAACATATATTAGCACTTCATTCCTTCTTATGGCTGAATAATATTCCATTGTCTAGATATAGCACATTTTATTTATCCTTTTATCAGCTGAATGACATTTAGGTTGTGTCCACTTTGGGGCTACTGTGAATAGAACTGCTATGAACATTCGGGTGTAACTTTGTGTTTGAACACCTGTTTTCAACTCCTGGGTCTATACCTAGGAGTGGAAGCAAAAGGTTTTTGTGAAGATAAACTTGGCTATCTCCCCCATGTTTTTCAAAGATGAAACAGAGGAATTGTGCTTCCTTATCTTACTTTGAATTGGGGAGATCATTATTGGATGAATGAACATTGTGACCAGCAGAGAATTCAAATCTTATGATAGGTCTAGGATTCTGCTTAGGGAGTAATTCCCTATACCATTTAAAGCAGGGATCCCAGACCTAAATGCCTTTATGTAAGAGAGCAGAGCAGGCTGGGTGGGGACTGTTGAATTGGAGAGCAGCACATGTCGCCTCTCCCTCTAGCCAACTGTTGACATGCAGGAATGTGGATATAGTGTTGCCAGATCTTCTGATGTTTTTTTTAAGAAAAGTTGGAAATCTGGATTTTTAAGTGAAACCTTTCAATTTTAAAGTGATGGCCGTTAATGAATTATTATTATTTTTTGTTTGTTTAAAACACTGGGCCAAACCCCAGGTGGCAGTGGGCTGAAGTTGGCTCCTGGCTGCTGGTTTGCAACCTCTGATTGCTAGCTGGAAGTGTGTCACTCTCTTGTCACTCTCAGCCCCTCTTGTGGTCCTTCCCTTCTCCCATTCTCCTAGCCCTACATGGACAGACTTTGCTTCCAGATTCTTTCTCCAGCCTACCCTCCTTGTCTCACTGCCTTCTCTTTCATCAGATCACCTCTCGGATCTTCAGGGCCGGGCAGAGGGTGATCCTGGTGTATCCTGGGACTTTTACAGCAGTTCTGTATTGGGTAAGCTTTCAGTGGGGTCCCCCCTGCCCCTCCCCACCATGGCTCAGAGATGCGGGATTTCCTTTGGGTTTCACTGATTCTTCTCAAAGGCAGGAGTGACCCTGTGGAGGTAGCCCTTCTTCCCCTGTTAGCAGCTTATAGACCCTTTTAGCCCAAACCCTTGTGCAAGCCTCCCCCAGACTCAGAACGTATTGGCCTAAATCAGGAGATGGCATTGATTTGGACAAAGCTATCCCTCATTAGCCCTCTCCCACTCCCCATCCTGGAGATTTATTTTTAATTCTCTCTCTTCCAAGACCCCTTTCTCCTCCCTTGTTTTTTCCTAACCCTGTCAGAAGCCCCGCCCCTATGTACATTGTCACCATTTGTGGTATTTCTCACACTCAAGAGGGACCTAGCTCCTCATCTGGCAGCTGCCGTTTCCTCCCGCCCCTGCCCCCACAGTGCGCACAGAGTTTCCGAGATAGCTGCTGTCTCTCTCGAGCCCTTAGCTTTCTTCTTTTGGAAGAGCAGCCAGTCTTTACCTGTGTCAGTCATCTGCCATTCACCATCAGGCCAAGGGCTGCAGATAGAGGGAGGCACCCACCCCTGAGCTTGGAGGAAGCTAGGGCAGGAGGTTGGGATGGAGTGAAGCAAGCCATACCCAAGCACATGGCTGGGGAAAGGAGCCAGCTGAGCCCCAGCCAGGCTCTTAGGGATCCCAGCAGGCAATCAGGGTGGTTTGGGAAAGCTGTGGGAAGTGAAGGACAGGGGTTTTTACCTTGCCTTTGACTGTGATGGCATCTTCAGGCTTCCATCTCCAAGAGCTGAGCAGCTCATTCTTGCTTTCTTCTGACTAAAATGTGGAGTCTAATGAGCCTCTGGCCACAAAATACTATCTTCCAAGACTAGAAAGTTCACGTGCCCTCTCAAGGAGGGGAGCTCTAGGATTAGCGCGCCTTGGCCCATGCCAGGCAGCTGTGGGCTTGTTTATCTCCTAATCACCCACCTTCATAACCCTTTGTCTCGTTGGAGCATTTCGGTTCTTCGGGTGTGTGCATGTAGCTAATTCCTAATTCCCTGTGTACTCTCCTTACAGAGGAAAAAGACGGGTTTGCCTGTGACCTCCTACATAATCCCCCTGGGAACTCTGATCAAGAAGGAGATGATGGCGAAGAGGATGATTTTATGTTTGAGTTCTCAGACAAGCCTCTTCTCCCTTGCTACAACCTCCAAGTGTCAGTGTCCCACGGGTAAGTGTCTGAGAGATCTATGGGGACCGAGGGCCAGGATGCTGGCAACCCCTGGCCTGCCTCCTTGCGGAAGGGTAGAGTTTTCCAGATGGAAGCTGAGACCTGAGAACAAATGCTGGAGCATGGGAAAGATGATATATATGACCAAGGCCAACCTGACTTTCCAGCCCAGATTGATTATGCTCACAATAGAAGCTTTAAGCTCTAGATGCATTGACTGTATTTATTTCCCAAACCCCAAATCTGGATACACTCTCTGAAGGATTTTTGCGTTGTTCCTGAGTGTAAGAGATAATCTGGGAGATATTTGGGCTAATGAACTATTAGAATCTCTGGAACATTTTTGTGGTTTCTGAGGACAGCAAGATAGAATTCTGAAATTGAGAGTCTTGGAAAACCCAGGACATATGGTTTCCATAGCTGTGGGGGCCACTGGGGTCCTTAATTAATCCACAGCCTGGTTTCTCATAGCCTTAATGCTGGCAAGACGATGGCATTGGCGCCGTCATCTGAGATTACTATGTATTTATAACAGGGTTCACCCATTTTCGGAGACCAAAATATACCTGACATTTAACATTAGACTGAACCCAATTTAATCTTTATTTGATGATTCCGAAGGGAGTTGGCTGTGGTTCTTGTTGGGTTCACTGTACGGCAACAGGTGGCAGTGCTGGTTAGAACGATTAAGGATGAATTGTCCTTTTGTTCTTCGCATCCATCATTAAGTATTTTCTTCCTGGTGTCTTCACATATTTCAAATACCTTCACAAACGCTTTTAGGGATACTTTTTTTGGTATCTGTTCTTAAAATGTCAGGTCCTACTTTTTTTAAGTGAAAGAGCATGAAGTGCACATGATAGAGAAAGGCGTGGACAATGGATTATGAACCCTTCAATGGAGCCCCTCTGTTGATGACTCTAACCACTTGACCACAGTTTCTTTGCATACCTTCCCTCATGAACTGATAAGGAATAAAAATAGCCTATATGATGACATTAATAGAGATCAAGTTTCAGGGGCTTTTGGTCCTTTTTCTTCTGCACATAAGCTGATCCTGAGGGCGGGGTTAGGCCTCTAAACTATAGTATTGCAGTTAATTCCTCCAAAGTATTCAGCACCTCCTTCTCTGAAACAGGATCTTGGGCCCCAGGCAGTAAAAAGACCAGGGTAGTGTGCTTTAGGGGCGGACAGAACACAGGCAACCAGGGCTGTGCACCGCTCAGCAAGCAGGTAGCAGGCAGGTTTTCGGTTGAGAGCTTGGTGCTGGCAAAGCTGCTTTTCCTGATGTTACATCCTCCAGCACCTCTTCTGAATCTGCCCTTCAACACAGCTGCAGCACAATGTGAAAATTTTATTTTGCAAGAAGTAGTGGGGGGTGTGGAACAATGACTCTAAGGCTCTGTGGGGTTCAGAAGTGCCTTCTGTATCATCAAAGCAAAACTGAATTCTAATCATTAGTGTTAATGTTTTGGCATTGTTTTCTCATTCTTTGAAAGTGAGGGTCCAAGTGTATGGTATCTGTAGTCCCTTTCTCTTAACCCAGAACACTCCATTCCCTGATTGTGTGAGATGACAGAGTTTGCGCTCATTTGGAAGAAATGTTGCATTTTAGGAATAAGGATTGTGGGTCTCAATAGAAGTTTTAGGCTCTGTACAGAACCATCAGTTCCATAAACATGTCTTAAGCAGTTGCACCAGGTCAAACTCTGAGGCCCAGAATACAGCTCTGGTCTTCAGAGAGTCTCCAGTCTAGTGGAGGACACAGACAAGTATAAAATTAACCCTAATAAAAGGCCCAATGTCCTAAGCAAAATTTATTATTGTAAACAACTCAAACAGTTCAGAAGAGCGTCAAGGAAAAAATAACAGTTGCAGTCCACCCTGAGCCCCCATTCCTATGCCACAGAGAGAACCAAAGTTTACATTTCTTTTGTATCCTTTCCAAACTGGGCTCCATGTATACGGGGTATAATAGTGGTGTGAACCAAGTGCCATGTGGAAGATGGGATGAGCAACCAGTTACATCAGGGGCAGCCTTCATGGGTGATACGGCATCTGATCTGGGCTGGAGAAGAGAGGATGGAGGGAGGGCGTGGCATGAGCCAAAGGCACTAAGACTTACAAGTTCAGAAAACAGGGCTTGTCCTTTCTCAAATGGCTGGCACTTGGTAGAGTGGGGGATACAGCGTGTGTGTGTGTGTGTGTTATTGGGTGGAGATTGGGCTGAAAAGGTTGAATGGAGTCATGTTTGGAAGATCTTGCATAATACCACGTGAAAGAATTTTATTGATTGATTGATTGATTTTGCTGGAGGTACTGGGGATCCATTGAAAGCTGTTTAGGGAGTGAAAGAACAGGTTGGATTTTCTTTTTAGAAAACTAATAGTAACAAGATCCAGTGCAGGCAGGAGGGTGGGCAGAAGAGTGACTCTTGGCAGTTAGGAGGCTGATATAATATATTCCAGGCCAAAACCGATGAAGGCCGGACCTGGGACAGCAAATGGCAAGAAGGGAAAGCCCTGGAAACAGGGACCACTGACTTGGGGATGCAGCATTTCTTCCTGGTTTAGTTAACACAAGCGTTTGGCTTACGATCGGCCTCTCCAGCACCCCTCCCAGCTGTCCCCAGCCTGCTACTCGGTCGGTTGTGCTCAGCAAAGGCAGACTTGCTGTAATGTGAGCTCCAGCCCTGCAGAAACGATGGTGCTGCTGCTGGAGGGGAAAAAAAAACTTGTCTAATGCATTCCAGAGCCAAAAAGAAATGCCTTTTGGATTACCCACAGTGTCGGCCTTTCTCCATGGCCCCCCTCTGCTGGGGAAGATTTTGGAGAACAAGGAGGCAAGGGAAGCAGGAGTGAGAACAGGAAAGGGAAACCAGCCCGGGCTGGCAAGGGTTGGTGGGGAGAAGAACTGGTCCCAGCACATGATAAATTCCAGGTCATGGTTGTGGGTAAGGCCTCAGGAAGCCTGCTAAGAGTTTTAGGTTCTGGAAGACCCCTTTCCCTCCCACTCCCACTTTTTGGAAGAGGGCAGTTATAGGTTGAGTGCTTGCCATTCAGCTGAAAGCTGGGCCAGCCAACAGAGGGGGTAGGAACACATTTTTGCCGTAGCTACACCCCAAAAGCCTCTGAAAGTGTTACAGCCTTCCTGGGCCTTCCAGAGTGGTCCCAGTACCGCTGCCACTTCTGCTCCGCCTCCTTTCCTAACTCTCATCCTTGCCTTTTCCAGGCCCAGCAACTGGTTTCTCTTTACCGACGTCCTGAAGAGGCTGAAGCTTTCTTCAAGGATCTTTCAGGCTCGGTTCCCGCACTTTGAAATTACCACCTTGCCCAAGGCTGAGTTCTACAGGCAGGTGGCCTCCAGTCAGCTGCTGACCCCTGCTGAGAGGCCTGGAGGCATGGACGAATGCCCCCCAGGCTCCTCTGAGACTGTGGAGCTGGTGCGGTATGAGCCCGAGCTACTTCGGCTCCTAGGGTCTGAGGTGGAGTTCCAGCCTTGGAACAGTTGACCGGGAAAACAGCTCCTCCCTTTTCTTCTTTCTCCTCCCAAGTTCACCCTTTCCTACCTCCCGTTCCCCCCTGCCCCCCGCCCCCCTCCACCGAGCACCAGACTGCAGAATGAGGCAATAATACGGACCAACAAGAAGCCGCCTTATCAATGCCAGCATTAGTGACTGGATTTTTTTTGGGGGGGGGCGGGTTACAATTAGTTCTCATCTCCCTGTCATCGTTATTGTTGTGTGGTTGGTGATGGGGGTGGAAAGTTGAACTCCACGTCTGAGGACATGAGGTCCCTGGGGTGGTGGGAGGTGGCACCAGGTTCCCTTAGACTGGCCTTATGGTATATGACCAAGACCAAACCTTGGCCCTGGGTGGCCATGGCCTGTCTGGAGGAGAAATGAGAAAAGTTAAATCTCTAAGTGCCCCCTCTATTCCCCTTTGTTCTTCTGTCTTCCATAGTATTTATTTTATTAGTATTTAATTTGTATTGTTTCATTGGTTTCTGATAAGTCTGTATCACTGTGATGATTTGAGACAACTTGTTGTATTGAGGGACTTTCTTCACCGCTTTTCTTTTTTTTTCTTGATAAGCTCTGGAGCTGCTCCCTCCCTTTGAGAGTTTCTCCCAGGTTCCCCCTACCCCCTCACTGGGGAGGGGCCAGGGAGGGGTGGGTGGCCATCGACTTGTGACTGATGAAGATGGCTGGTGCTGGCCCAGGGCTGGGGGTTGGGGGTAAATCCTGAGGCTTTGGTGCTCCCCTACCCCCAGTTTTTCTCATTTCACCACCCCCTGCCCTTTGCAGCAGCCCTGATATCTTGAGATTAGTGTTTACTGGGGATGGGAGAGGATTGTGGGAGTGAGGGGTTAATGAGTTACTCTAATAGAGGAGAATTGAGAATGGGCCTGAAGGCTAAGGTTGCCTCCCCCTCACACTTTCTTCTGCTCCCCTCAGAGTGCACAATATGGGTTTGTTCCTACAGCTATCCCCTGTGCACCCCCAGCCACTTCACACAGGTCTGCCCTCGCTCTCTCTGGATACTGAGCCTCTCAACTCCCAGCCCGTGCCCCCCCTTTCTCTTCACCAGACTCGATGCACCCCTTTCCTCTCTCTTCTCTCTCTCCTCCCTCCTTCTCCCTCTGCCCTCCATTCTTCCTTGGAATCTGTAGAGGGTTCTGGGGTTGACTGCCAGATGTGAAATCCAGGCCTCAGCTGTTTCCTAGCTGCGGGCAGGTGACTCGTCTCAAGCAGGGACCCGGGCTGAGAGCTTGGCGTTAGGCCTCCAGCATTGGGCTAGTTCAGGGAGAGAGAGGGAGGAGCTTGGGCTGCTTCCCTGTCCCCGCCCTCCTCTGTGGCATTGTCTTTCCCACTCTTGTTCTTATTTTTCTACCAATTGCTATTTTTCCGAACAATCCTTGTAGAGAGTATGTGCCATCCAAAGGCAGGAGGGCCTCACTGGGGCCGGCTCTGGTTGGAGATGGTACAGTTTTATTGTACAGGTGCTAAAACAACAACAACAAAAGAAGAAAATGGAAAAAAAGACAAAAATATGCCAGTTTGAGGATAGGACAATCTGTTCTCTGGAGACTCCTGACCCATGCGGGAGCATTGGTGGTTATTTTCTTTGTATTGTGTTTGTTCTTTGTTCCCAGGGGGGTTCTTGGCCACCTTCCATAGGACTGCTCCCCACCCTCACCATACTGTCCAGTTGGTTCTGAACAGTTGTTCGCCCTTTTAAAACAAACCATATATATATATATATATATATATATATATAAAATCGTCAAGGAGTTTGGGGGTTTTAAGTTTTTGATTTTGTTGGGGTTCATAGTATTTTGTGGTTTATTTTATGTTTGCCTTTACTTTTTTTGCATTTGGGTGTGTATTCTGGCTGCCCTTTATGTTTCATTTTAAGCAACTGGCTGTGGAGTCAAAAACACTTGCGTACTGAAAAACCTGTGTCAGGGCTTCTGTCTCCTGTCTCTCTTTACTGTTCTCCCGTATTGGCTTTTCCATGGTTAAAGAAGATGAGCATCCTGATGAGGTCAGAGAGGAAAACCCTGATCCTGCTTTGTAGTTTGGAATTTTTAAGGGTGCAACAAAGGAAGACAACGTGGAGTGGCTAGTGCACATTTGGGTCACTGGGGCAAGATCTGGGAAAAAAAGGAAAGGCAGGGGCAAATCCAGGGGGCTTGGCTCGTGGAGAGAATTGTGTACCTTCATTGGTTTAGGAGTGTGTGTGTGTGTGTGTGTGTGTGTGCGCGCGCGCGCGTGTGTGCGTGTGTGTGTGTGTGTGTGTGTGTGTGCGCCCATGCGTGTGTGCACGCATGCACGTGCACATCCCTTGTTTGGCATAGGAGTAGCAGGCTTGAAGGGAGGAGCTCTCTTTTAGGTAGCTGTGAGGAATGATCCTCTAACTCATGGAAATCTCTTGCCTGCTGTCTGTCTTTCCTGCCCTGGACCACCCAAGTGGGCATCTGACTGCACTGTGTGCCAGTGTCCCCCCCTGCACACCCACACAGTGCAGACCTTCTGAGGTTCTGGTTTCCTAAGTCCCAGCTATTATGGAGTCAAGATGCCCAACTTTCCTGGATGCCTTGGATTTTACAACCTTTCTTCTCACTTCAGAAAAACAGTGGGAGAAAGCTGATTCCTCTTGACCGCTGGCTCCAGAATGTGCCTGTTACTGTTTGAAGGGAAGGGGATATTTGACAGGCCTGGAATGAGTCCCTTTTAAGCAGTAACAGGTCTCTCACTGTGGCTTAAGTCTCTGGAGAGCCCTGTCAGTGTATAGGCCAGGGGATCTCTGTGTGTGGCTGACTGGAGTCCAGCCATCCCCAGGAAAGAACTGTGAGCTGCTCTCTTTGCTCAAGCCCCAGGAGCAGCCTCAACCTGCGTCTTTCTGCCCAGATGGAGGAGCATCAACCCCTTTGAGCCCCAGCATGAATAGTTCTCATTGGCTTTTTTGTTTCCCTACTTTCTGATCCAGAGGCCCTTTGGATTAGTTGCCTCCTCAGGTTCCCAAACAACCCTGTAACAGTACTGATTGTAGGTCAGCCCTCTGCTTGGCACTTGCACTTAAGAATAGGACATGTCAATAGGTCATGAAAGCCATATGGTGAGTGCAAGGACTCAGGCCCAAGATGGTCTGGGAGCTCGAAGAGATGGGCAAGGCTACTGGGGTGTTTGGGAAGACTTCCTGGGAGAGGTGATGCCTGTACATTTAAGTAGAAAAGTAGGAATTAGGGGTGGCAGGGAAGAATCTTTGAACTGAGTAGATAATCTGTGCAAAGGCTTGGGGACAAAGAAGGTAGTATATGCAGGAAACTACAATCCACTTCAGTTCCCCTCAGTTGGAAGGGACAGATGGGGAGGGAGGGTGCAGTAGCCCCTATTGGCCTTGCTAAGGCGTAAGGCTTAGAATTTTGCCTTGGGTGATAGAAAACCAGAGAAAACTTTGAACTGGGTAGAGACAAGTTTTTTTGTTTTTGTTTTAATCCGTAAAAATTGTTGGAGGTGGGACAGGCAGAGGGAGGAAAATAAAGGTAAGTGCTTGGGATTCCAAAGAAAGGATGAAGGGAGAGTGGGGGCGGGGTACTATAAGGATTTCCTTTTAAGGAAGGAAGGTAATGCTGTGGGCAAAGTCAGAATGACCCCAAAGGAATAGGCGATGGGCTTTTGGGGAACCATGGACAGCCATGGGCAGTTGGGTTTGGGTGTGTGGTCATGCACACCCCTTTATTCCCCTGCAGAATGCAGGCGAGTTAAGAAGAACCGAACAGCTGTTTATTACTTGCTTTTGGTTTCCTTTCCCCACACCGTTTTTGGAGTCCTCTCTGCCCTTCAGCCAGGATGGTAAGATCAAGGCAGGAGGTGGGGACCTTAATATGAAATGTGCATCCCTGGTCAGGATTGGGGCAAGGACGGTGGCCTCCTGTTAAGTGACCTCCTAATCCCAGGGGAAAGTGCGTGTTCCACCACTTACCACCTAGGCTGACCTTGGGTGAGAGCCTAATCTTTCCGAGCCTTCCTTGCTCCATCTGCCAAATGGAGCTGAATTTACCGACCATGGAAAAGAATCATACTGTGTCAACATGGCTGTTTAGCCAAAGTTAATTCCTCCTGTGTGCCGAGGTCATGCGCCAACAGTTAATGATGTTCTTACCAGAATGTTCCTCTTTGGAGTGCAAGGTTGAAAGGGAGGCCCTGTGTCAAGTGTCTGCGTTCCTGAAGAAAGGACCATCTGCTATCTCTGCATTCCTATTTGGGGGGGGGGCAAATTGGGTACTAAACTCCTGCCCCTTCCATATTCTTCTAACCTATAGCAGGGAAGCTTGTTGGGTGTTAATTATTGTGTCCTGCCTCTGTCAAGTCGCGCGCGCCTGTGTGTCTGTGTGTGTGAGAGAGAGAGAAAGAGAGAGAGAGAGTGGGAGAAAGAGAGAGAGAAAGAGGGATGCAGGGAGGGAGAGCGAGAGATAATGGGGTTCACCCCAACTCCAAGAGCAGTCTGCTTAGCTGCCAGGGGGAGGCGCCCAGTGCTTGGGCCTTTTGGGCCCCGCCGCAGCGCGGGTCGGGGCTCCACGTGTTCCCCTAGTCCATGGGTTTCTACCGCGAGGGGGCCTGGCAAGCCAGCAGCGTGGGGCCGCTGGGTGCAGACACCTCCCCGGACCTGCGCAGGTCCTCCGGTAGCTGAGGCTCACGCAGCGAGCGGTCCGGACCCTCCGCTGGCAAACAGATGACGAGGGCGCGTCCATCGCTCTCTGATTTCAAGGTAGAAAGCGGCGCCGTGTTCAAGTGTAAAGGCAGGCCGCGGAGGGGCGCTGGGCCAGGCTGGGCGCCCTGCGGCCGGGACTGGGATGGTGCCCCCGGGACTACCCCGGCTGCTCCGGAGAGAGCTGGAGGCAGCTGGGCCGCGGGGCCCACCGCGTGCTCACCTGCTGGTTCTGGAGGCTGGGGGAAGGGGGTCGCTGGGACGGGGGCGGGGCGCGACGGGCCAATGGGGAGAGGGCATTCAATTGACTGCTACATTTCCCCTGGAAAGTGGAGGGGGTTTGGGCCATGGTAAAGTGTGGTTTCAGAGCAATGGAAGGCCTTGGTGGGGGCCGGAGCCGCCCAGGGACAGTTTGGGGCGCAGTCAGGACAGAGGGACGTGAAGATACCGGCCGTGGCAGACTCCACCAGCAGCGACAGGCCGGGCCCCAGCCGCCTTTCTGTTCCCGGGTTCCGCGGGCCAGCGGCCCGTTGTCGCCAGTTCCACAGCGCCCCCTGCTGGACGTAGGCCCCCATGTCTGGCGTGCTGGGGCCGTGACTCGGAGGTTGAGAACGTGTGGGCCTCCCAGCCTTGGGAGCAGCCGGGAGGGTAATGAACCAACTCGCCTCGGGTCCAGAAGCTTTGGAGCCAGAGGCAACTACCTCTTTAAAAATATGTAACGGGGTCAGAAAGACCTATGCTAGTGAGAATAACTTCTTGTCCTGCCGCTCCCACGGGCCTGACCCTTCTATCACTCACTACCACCCAAGAATGAGGAAACAGTGAGGAGGCTGACCCAGGAAGGTGCAGCAGTAAAGCGCAGGAGTTCAGGAGTCACTGGCAACACCTGGTGACAGCAAGGCACAGCTGGAAACAGTCTTGGGCTCCTTGTGGCCACAGACACTGGCAAATGAAACAGCTGCGTGCAGTATTATGAGAGGTGAAAAAGCTCGGGTAACCCCCAAGTATGGGTTGTCCTCCCTCCCCTTTTGCCTGCCATAGTGTAGGGCTGAAATCCCCATGACTAGATACAGGACTCGTTCTTTCAATAAACATTTATTGAGCACCTACTGTGTGCCAGGCACTGTGCTAGGCGCTGGGGATACATCAGTGACTAACACACAGTCCCTGTCCTTGAGGAGCTCACAGTCTATTAGAGGGGAAACGTACATAAACATATAACTAAGGCGCTACCATGTGCTAAGTGCTACAGTAAGAGGTATATACAAAGTGCTGTGGGAGCCCCAGAGGAGGGGGCAAGAAGCGAGTCTCTTGACTCGATTAAACCATCACAAAGGCGGAGATGTCATTGCCATAAGACCCTGGTTAAAACGAACCTATCTCTTGAGGTTCTCCTCTAGCCCTCTCCCATCACTTTATCAGCACAGGTTAGTTTATCAGATTAGTTCAGTTAACACTTTGAGTTAGAAAAGAAACTGGACAGGGAAGTTTCTTTAGGGGTAGAGGGGTGTTTAAAGTAGTAACAACTCTTGGGTGTGGAGGCTGCGGGACGAGGGGATCCACGAGGGCACTGAGCCAGGGAGCACAGGCCCTAGACAGTGGAGCACCTGGGGTGAGTGTCTGTGCAGAGGGGAGGTCGGCGTCACCTACCTCGAAGTTTGGTCCCCATTGCTCACCAGCTCCATCAGTTTGCTGATGCACACTAGATGCTTCGTATGTAGCGTGCCCTGCTCTGTGGGTGATCCAGTCCCCCACCCCTCAGAAGGTAACATGCTAATTGGGGAGACTAAGTCCAGGTCACTGAAGGTTTCATAACAGTTTGTGGTTATAATAGAGATGTCACAGGTTGTTCGTGGTCAGTTGCCAAAGGAGTGGCAATTACTATGAGTTTCAAATAAATAACTCTGGGGGAAGCAGCTTTTATGAATTTAGTCTTGAAGGATGGATAGGATTCAGTTGGTACTAGCGGGGTGGGAGGAACATTCTGGTTAAACAGAACCAAGTAAAGCAAGAACACAGAGGTGGGAAACTTGAACAGAAGCTTTGTTCAAAGTTCAGTGAGGCCATCGATTTGGCTGGAGCAATACATTGGGGGTGGGGGAAGCAATGTGAGAGACAGACGACTGGGGAAGTCAGATAGGACCTGATAATGAAGGACCTTGCCAGAAGGTCAAGGACTTGGAAACTTGACGGAAGACAGGGCCGATGCTAAGCTCAAAATATTTTTGGAACTACTGCCCTGAGCCCTCAAATGCCCCTCCTCCAGGACCGCTGGACTGCCTCATGATTCAGGAAGTGAAGAGTTAATGCCCAGCTGCCTAGAATGGATTAGAGTTTACATATTTTGAGTATCACCCCTACCCATAGGCAATGAGGAGACCTTGAAGGTTTTTAACAGATCAGAATTGTCACCCTGGCAGATCGGAGGGGACAAGAAAGTCACAGTAGGGCTGTGGATGTGTCTGGAGAGGGGGATAAGCTCTGGGTAGTTTGAGGCCCTGGCAATGTGAAAGAAAGGCCAGATTTGAGAGACATGGCAAATGGCACTGGACTTCAAAAGATGGGGGAGGGGGCAGGGTCAAGTGAAGGCAGCCATCAGATGGCTCTGAAATGTCAGGGAAATGGTGGCAACATTAACAGAAACAGGCAAGTCATGACAGGTTTTTTTTTCTTGGAAAGGTGTGTGTGTGTGTGTACTTTCGAAATTGACTTTTGGGAGACAGGCTGTCTTTGAGGGCCTGGCAGGCATCTAGGTGAAAATGTCCAGCGGGCCCCTGCACATGTGAGCCAGGAGCTGAGGAGAAAAATGGGGGCTGAAGCTCTAGATTTTGGACTCATCCCCGAAGAGCTGAGCCAGAGCCAAGAGGATGGATGAGACATCTGGGGGACACCCACACTGAAATTGGAGATGCACAGCCAGCATGAGCAGGCTCAGAGCAGGCAACAGAGGGCGCAGTTAATGTGGGCTAGTGCTAGAGACGATGGGAAGTACTGTCACATGCTGTGAGGGCTCACAGTGGCCAAGAACTTTGAAGACATTGGATGTCACCATGAAGACATCAGTGGCCTTCACGTGATAAGTTCTATGGGGTTGAAGTGAGGGGAGCAGGGCCACCCTTAACCCATGCAGCACCTTTGTGCAAAAAAATTTGTTAAAGGTGACTCTCAAGATGCTTTGCTTTCCACCATCATGAAATTGTTACAATAAACTGATTTTATTAGAAAAAGGCACTTAAATGCCATGTGCTGGAGACATGTAATAAATAAACCTGCACAACTGTATACTGTTCCCTTCCGGGGGCAAGGTGGGGGGGCGACAAGAAGAAAGTGGGCGAGGATAATAGTAGGCTTGATGGTGATGAGAAAGCGAGAAGAGCAGCCTGGGGAGGTAGTTAGATCAAGTGGATGGTTTTGCACTGAGGACATAGCAAAGGTCCTGAGGCACTGATTCACATTAACCAAATGCACCAGATAATGTCATTGTTTCTGAAGCTGACGGATTGTGTCTTAGCTGTTAGCCTGGCCCCCCAAACTTGGCAGGAGAGAAGCGAGCTAATTCAAAGAAAGGAGAGGAGAGGGGATGCAGACCCTAAGGCAAGGAATTGACTTTCAGAGAGAATCAGCTGGCTCTTCAGAGGAAAGAAGGAAGCAAGGAGCCATGGAGACAGGATAAGTACCATGGGAGCTCACATCTGCTGGCTCCTGTCTTCTTGGTGAAGGAATCCGGGCCAGGTGTGACAGTTGGAGAGGGGCAGTGGTCCACTTGCATGTCTGCTGTAGCCATGGTGGGGGCAGGTGGGTTGGCAAACTTATGAGGTGAGCAGAAGGTGGGCTCTGTGGCAGGCATACGCGAGTGGGAATGGAAGCAGACCCAATCTACAGGGCTACACGACTATCCCCAGAAATGCCTGACAGCAGGCAATGATCAGGAGCAACATTAATCAAGAGGGAACCCAGGAATTACGCCAGGCGCAAAGACTGGTCTTACAGCCCCAACCCTCGGCACATTCAATTAATGTAGCCCCACTTGAGGACCTGGTGGCTGGGTCTAACCCTGGAGAGGCACTCAACTCCTGTCTCACCCGTCCGCACAGCCCTCTGGGGTGGCCACGGTTCCAGCATGCTGGCAAGTGACTGGCGTTGGGTAAGGAGGCCAACTCCAGGAAGAGGGCCTCTGTCGAGGCCAGACGCTGCTCCCTGCCCCCAGGGTGGTTTCCTTCCCTCTTCGTGACTTGGCCTTCTCCTGTCCCTTAAACTGCATGTGCTCCAACACACATGCCAATCAAGGCTCTTCTACCCTGGACCTGCTCCAGTTCTGTGACATCTCTCCAGATTTGGGGGAGCCAACCTGCACCCGATAGTCTCAGAGCAACTGAATCTTGGTTTGTATTGGGGTGTTGGAAAAGCCATGACGTATTTTTTCTGGTTTTCGTTGCAAAAATGCGTCATGACTTTTCCGACAACCCAATCCATTCAAAGGGAACTAGAGAATGTCCTCAGCCACAGAGAGACACACGTTCTTGAAGACCTCATAGTTGTACACTCGTCCTCCCCGAAAGAAATGATAGAGACCCACGAGTACACACAAATATATAACGAGATATTCACATATGGGATAGTAAGTTCCCTGCAGGGGGAACACAGAGGGTGAAATACGGCCAGGCAAAAAAGGGCTCTTCCCGTGAAGCCCCTGCACCTGTCCTGGCCACCAACTTCTTAGGAGGTTATGCTTTCATCACCATGTCAGCCCACTACTCCTGACAAGGGCATATCCCCTAGTGCTCTTGAAGGCCATGGTCTGACGCCAGGGATGCTCAAAGTGGGCCTGGCCTGGCCATGGTGATATCAGGCAGGGGTGGGTGGTGGGCTGGGCTGGTGTAGGGACATCCCATCGAAATGTAAGAGCGGGTGAGCCACTTCTATCAGTCTCTGCTAGAGGCAGTCCATATACAAATGGTGTTCAGCTTTGCCTGGTGGGTCACACTTCCCCAACCCCTCTGTTTATATGTCGTGGGGCTCCATCTTAATGAGGGAAGTGGGATTGAATGGGGAGAAGGGAGCTGGGGTTGGGGATCTAGTCAGCAGGCTCCCAGATGTGGTTACACTAGACTCAGCCGTGAACATGGACCCTGAGCCTGAGGACAGCTCAAGTTCAGCCACCGGGGTCAGCCCAACAGTGGGGCGGCTGGGAGCAGAGAAAGCCTGGTTTCCCAGAAGGCTCGGATTGTGGGAAGCCCTTGAAGCCATGTGGGTCGGAAGTGGCTGAAGGTGAGCCTGGTCCCTCAGGAGTTCCCTCAGGGTCTCTTCACGAACTAGCAGCCCCTCCATGGGGGCCCCAGTCACCATGCCCTGCACATATGAGGAGGGCCTCAGTGGCCCCTCCTTGACCCCAGGGGCTGCTGTGGCACCGGAAGTCCTGATGAAGGCAGCAATGACAGTCCCCGAGGGCTGAGAGCTGGACCCCACTGCTCCAGCCCCTGAGACCAAGGGTGCTGCCGGATTAGTCGGACGGTTGGCCCCAGCCAGAAGTTGGGGAAGGCCACTGAGAATCAGTGGAGTCCCTGGTGCTGCCACCTGGTTTTCTTGGAAACTGGTGTTCAGGGGGAAGGAGGCCTGCAAGGTGAAGGTGTCCTTCAAGGTCGAAGCAGGTGGAACACTCTGGAGAAGGAGCTGAGTTGAAGCAGTAGTACTGGCAGGAGGCCCGTTGGTCAGCACTGTGGTCAGAGGGATTGTCTGCAGGGTTAAGGCTGAGCCTGACCCCACAGGGGCCACTCCTAGGTGGATGTTGCTGGGCACTGGAGAAGCACTGAGAAGAAACAGACAACAGATTTTATTAAGGCAGGAGGCATCTCCCAACTGGCTAGAAAGGAGGGCACAGGAGGAAAGGAGCCGAAGGTGTTTTGTTTCTTCATTGCTGTTTCAGCTAACCTTTATTGAGTACTCGGTATAGGTCAGGGACACTCAAAAGGATTGACATGTGGTCGTTCCCTCAATCTTCAAAACAGCCCATGAGTTGAATTAGATTAATCTGATGTTACAGCTTGAGGAAACTGAGGCACACAGAGGTTATGTCACTTGCCCTAGACCACACAGCCAGTAGCAGGGACTCACATGTAGGCTTTCTGACTCCAGAGCTCATGTTCACCACTTCACCCTACTGCCTTCCCTCCTTAGAAGACCAAAGACCATCTCAGCGACCCATGCCAGCGTAGTGAGAGCTACATAACACACAACCCAGACAAAGCCCAACCTCTTAGGGAAAACTGGAAGCACTTCGTGTGGACAAGAAGTACCAAGAGCTTTCTGGGTGGACCTGGAGGGCCTGAGGAAAGCAGAGTGGGCCTCTCCGTAACATTCTCTGCTGCTCCTTTTCTGGAGTGGGGGAAGAGCCCAGCTGTGGAGGCCCCTGATGGCTGCTTGCAGAGCATTCCGGGGTAATAGCAACAGCCCCAGCTGGCAGCAGAAGCCCCCCCAGGTCAAGTGCTGCCTTTACCATGACTTTGGTGTGTGGATTCAGGCAAGCTGCTTTCCTTCTCTTGACTAACTAATGCCCCACTGGCTTCCCAGGGACTCTGTGTGGGTCTCATGAGACTGGACAGACATAAGAGCTTTGCAAGAAGTTGAAACCGGCCCTCCAACCTGAGGTACTATGGGAAGACTCGTAACAGCTTGGGTGCCCTTACCTCACAGCTTTGGTGAGTTTGGCCTGGCTCTCCGGTGGAGAGACAAGCACGGCGGAGGTAGTGGGGATCTCCTCATCTAGAGACAGTCCTAATTCCAGACTCGCAGATGGCTGTAGACCAATGTGCTGAACCCTCGGCTTTTCCCAGGGAGGGCTGCCTTTGCCCGGGGGCGTGGGCCTGGATGAGACCCTGGAGCTGGCTCGCCGGGCAGTGCTTGTGGAGGAGGTGGAGGCAGTGGAGGCCTGAGGGGATGCCTCTGTGACTTCACTTCTCTCATCCTCATCTTCAATCACCACTAGGTCCTTGGGCATCTCCTTAAACTGGTACACCAGCCTCTGTCCTTCCACTTTGGCAAGAATGCCCCTTTGGTAGTAATATCTGGGGTACAAGGGGTTGGGAGTTAGTCAGGGACAGTCCGCCCTCCAGGGCAGGGCCAGCATGAGGTGGAGGCTGGCCAGGAGCCAGATGGAAGGCCAAGGCCAAGGGCAAGAGTTTCTTGGATTTGAAAGGCTTTTATGCAATTTCTGATATCTACCCTTGGGGAAGCAAAGAGTCCAGGAAAAGGGGTTTCAAATGCCAGCCCCCCTCCTGCTTTGAGGCAAAGGACAGGGGTGAGCGATAGATGGGAGGGGATGGATGAATGATGGGGGGTTCTGCAGTCCTCCAGGCTGGGAGACCAGCTGTGGATAACTCTGGCCCACCCCCCTAGATCTCTGGCTTGAAGAAGGTGAAGGAAGTCCTTCTTGGGGACGGGAGGCCCTAAAATACTCGTCTCCTATCAAAAGGGAAAAAGCTAAAGACAGAGCTGCAAAAGGAAGGATACTGTTTCTCCCAGAGGGGGTCTGGGGAATGGGCTTTGGGGCAAGCAAATGGGAAGGTGAGGAGACCCCAAAGTGGGAAGGCCTCCTTGCACATGTAAGGAAGAGCTTAGTGATTCCCCCCAGGGCAAGGACCCCCAGCAGCTCCTACCTTAGTGCCCGCCCCATTGTCTCATAGTTCATGTCAGGCTTGTTTTTCTGCTTTCCCCAGAGCTTGGACACAGCTTTGGAATCCACCAGCTTGAAGATGCCTTTCTCTCGCTGGGTCCACTTGATGTACTTGGGGCAGGTGTTCCTGTCTTGCAGAAGCGCCAGGAGGAACTCCCACAGATAGATGGTGCTGCCTGCGGAGGGGCAGGTGGTGATGGGGAGGTTCAGGCACCTTGGCGCCCTTCCCACCTCACCTGACTCCCAGCCATACCTTTGCCATCCTTAGATTTCTTCCGTATGGGGATGCTGGGGTCAGTGACAGGTGAGGTACTGCGGTTACCCTTTGTCTTCCTGACTGTGAGGAGAAGGTGCGAGAGCAGGATGAGGCTGAGGCCATGGCCAGCATTCCAGGGCAGGCTCCCGAAAGGGAGGGCCTGGAGCTTATCGAGTTGAGTGTGACAAGGAAGAGCCAGGTCACCATGGCTGGAGGCCCATGGTCCTATCCCTCAGGTATGTGCACGTGCCCAACGGCCCACCCTCATTTCCAGGCCCCAAAGGTGGACCAGCACACCGCTACAGTGGGGGGCAATGGAGAGCTTCCACGTGAGTAACTCTTAGATGAACACAACCCACCTAACCTACTTTTTTCAATGAAAAGGCAGCCTAAAGGTGTGAGTGGAGTGCACCACTGGGGTTTTGGATGCCATGCTGACAAGGCAGTATCCACCAGCCATCACCCAAGTAAATCAATAACAGCGCGGCTTGGGAAAGCCCAAAGTCCTCTTCCATATATGGCCTCGGCTCCCAGAAGGAAGATAAGCGCGCACAGC
This sequence comes from Hipposideros armiger, assembly GCF_001890085.2. Taxonomy (NCBI): domain Eukaryota; kingdom Metazoa; phylum Chordata; class Mammalia; order Chiroptera; family Hipposideridae; genus Hipposideros; species Hipposideros armiger. The sequence goes on from NW_017731560.1 coordinate 758,085, forward strand.
ACACAGCAGAGACCCCCAGGGGGCCAAGCCTGGTGTCTAAACATCCAGCCTAGGATTCCACCCATTGGGATCACTGGCACTTCTGGAAGAGTTTACATTTATGCTGGGCAGACAGGAGCGGCCTGGGAAGTGTCAGGCTGTGGGCAGGCCAACAGATGAGGCCAGGTTTTACCTATGAGAAGCCTTTTCATCCATTCCTGCCATACCAGAGAGCTTTCCTCTTAATGTGTCTGTGAGCCTCCACCCACTCACTCCTATGGCCTCCCTGACCACCCCTCTCCTACCATCCACCCCCTTGAAGACATATACACACGTACACACACACTTTCTCCCTCCCTCCCTCCCTCCCCACCTTTCCCCTCCCCTCCCCTTCCCTTCCCTTCCTCCATCCTTCTTACTTCTCTTCTTTGATTTTCCAGTGTTCTTGGCACTTTCCTCTCTGGGGACCTTCTCCTCCAGAGAATGTCCCTCCTGGTCACCAGTGTCACCAGCCTGGTTCAGGGCATTGGGCTCAGAGACAGGAAACAGGTAGTTGGGCAGAGTGACAGCTGGAGCAGGGTCTGAGTCCGGAAGCATTTCAGAGGTGCTAACTGCAAGAAAAAAGGCCTGAGGTGGCTGGGGCCCAGTGCAGGGTGGGAGTGTGGTTTCCAGAGCTTGAGAGAATGGCAGGCTCCTGAAGAGGGCAGGGGTGACATTCCCCTCAGCCCTAGACACAGGATACACCTAAAAATGCCTCATGTGTCTTACATCATGAGAAGAAACATCTGCAGAGCTGTGGTGGGCATGAGCTGGCCTCAATCACAGCTGCCACGTTTTTTTTTGTTGTGAAATACACATTTTTTAGAATTTGTTTCAGCTGTACAACACAGTGCAATAGTTATACTTTTTACCCCTCGAAGTGCCAACCCCCTCCCCCAATCCGCCACCCCACTTTCCCCCAATATCATACATATCTATTACAATTCCCTTGACTCTACTCCCACACTATACTCCACGTCCCATGACTATGTATGTATGTATGTGTGTATATATATATATATATATATATATATATGTATATATTCACTTATAGTTGACATACAATATTATACAACATCAGCTTCAGGTGTACAGTGCAGTGATCAAGCCTCTACCCCATCCATGAAGTGTTCGTCCTAACAAGTCATGTGACCATCTGACACTACAAAATATTTACAACATTATTAATTATATTCCTCAAACTGTCTTTCATATCCCTGTGGCAATATAGTAGTTACCTATTTATGCACAGCTGCCACATTTTGAGCCTACTGCTGGTGGTGGGGAAGTTCCAGGCGACACCCAGGGTAAAGGGCCACCTTGATTTAGTCATTCACTCATTTTTACAACTGAAAAGGGCTTTCAACATCACTTGGCCCAATTCCTCTGCTTTCCTGATGAAGAAACTGAGACCAAAGACAGCAGGGCCTTGCCCAAAGTCACACAGCAAGTTGGTGCCTGGTAAATGTAGGCACTCAGTAAATATCTGTTGAAACCTAAATGAATATTAGTGACAGAGTCGGGATTAGAAATGCTAAGACTCTTAACTTGCAGCTTAAGGACTTTCTTTTCCACACTGTATCCCAGCTCCCCCTTGGAAAGGGGCAGTTAGGGCCAGGGATCCTCCTGTGCAGTCAGGGCAAATGTTTGAGGGGGTCCCGGGGGAGGAGCCTGCCTTGGGGGCCTTCTGGGGAGGGAGGGCCAACCTCCAAGTACAGGGGAGGGATGAGGAGGTTCCAAGCCTGTTACATTTTAAAATAAGTCACACCCTGCATAGCCCTTCTGGGAGTCCTGCAAGAGAGCAGAAGGGCCTGACGTCACCCTGGCCAATAGTATTCAACCTTAAAAAGAAAGGAAATTCAGACATGTGCCACAAGATGGACAGACCTGGAGGACATTATGCTCAGTCAAATAAGCCAGTCCCCAAAAGACAAATATTATGGTATGATTCCACTTATATGAGGAGCCTAGAGTAGTCCTATTCATAGAGACAGAAAGTAGAATGGTGAATGTCAGGGGCTGAGGGGAGGGCAAAATGGGGAGTTGTTTGATGGGTAAAAAAGTTTCAGTGAAAAGAGTTTTGGAGATGGATGGTGATAATGGCTGCAAAACAATACAAATTAACTTAGTACTGCTGAGCTGTACACGGAAAAATGATTCGGTGGTCAATTTTATGTGTCTTTTCCCACAATTTAAAAATTGGGAAAAAAGTCACCCTGGCCACCTTTTCCTCCCCTGTGGTGCCCTCTTGTTCCCTCCCATTCCATTCAGAGCTCAAGAGCAGGTTTACATGTATGTCAGTGGGTGTGAGTACCTATGTCTAACATGCACATGTGCCTGAGAATCCAATACACAGATGCGATCTTTTTAAATGGCATTTTGTATTGCCTTGAGTTCAGACACTGGAATTCGGACTTACAGATCTGCTTCTCATCCAGGATGTTGTTGGGAGACTCAACATTGAGCAGGACTTCAGTGGTTGACATGGTTTGTGAGGTTGCTTCATTTTCATCTGGTTCCAGGTTCCATGGGAGGGGGGAGAAGAAACGTTATCTCAGGGCACAGGGCGGAGGGTTCAGCCATAACCAGGGCCAGCCCAGAGAATGATGCTAAGGAGCCAATGGACAGCCAGGAAGAGACAGCACACCACCTCCCACCCTAATCATCCACCTTTTCTCTACATGCACCCCAGCTGTCTCCACCCCCCATGGTCCCCCTCTATCTCAAAAGATCATGAATCCATTTAGATGGCCTCCTGCTCTATGAAGTGGTACTACCTTTTGCTTGGCCTAACTGCCCCACGTCATTTCCAACTGTTAGGGGCCTTGCTCTTGCTGCCTGTGTCGCTAGAAGCCGTTGTCCGCGACTGTTCCCTGAAGACAGAACCCCTTTCTCCTCCCCACCTTCCCTGCCCAAGAAGGGGACAGACCTGCCAGCAAAAAACTACCCTCCAGGATCTGATCCTGCGTCATGCACAAGGTCCGGTCCGTTATGATGCCATTGTGAACGTCGTCCAGCTCCAGTCCTGAGTACAGATGCAGTAATTCGGGGTAGGGTACCTGCTCCACAATCACAGCTGGGAATACTGAGGGGTCTTCCAGCTGTGGAGAAGAGCGGGATCTGGTTCAAGACCCACCCGCCTCTTCCAGGAAGCCCTCACTACCGGCATCTGGCCCTGCTTGCCCTTCCTAATTTGAGCCCTCAGAGGCTGTCCTTTGTATGGGATGACATTACTCTGGGTCCAGCCTCACTAGGTGATGTTTTCAGTGAATTCTTAATTAATAGAGATGGGTTAGCTCTGCACACCTGCACTCAGTGAAAAACGAGCAGTTTTAATTGGTTGTAGTTATGGGCTAATCCATGGCCATGGTTGGTGCTCAGTCTATGAGAAGGGTTAGGCTCATTCTGAGGCCAGTGGGAAAGGATTGGTCAAGGGCAAGGGGCTCAATCTATAGTCAGGTGAAGGACTCAGCCAGGGTCAGGTACCCAGAGTTAGGGGATCAGATTGTGGACCTCTTAGGGCTCAGTCTGTGGCAATGAAGATGGAAGAACGGAGGCATGATAGAAGTAGAAAGGTAAGAGCCCAGCCCCTGCCTGGGTGGGGGAGACGTTCCAATTTACAGCTTGATTCAATGGGTGCATGGGGACACTGTTCATGTTAAGGGGTAGCCCAGGAGGAGGAAAAACAGGATTTTTGGAGAAAGGTAATGGGGGAAGTGTCTAGATATGGTGAGTTTGAGGTTCCTTCGAGATATTTAAAATGGAGAGACCTCTCAGGGAGTCAAAATATGTGTCTAAGAGCTCAAAAAGATGGTTACTAAATCCCTTGGAGTGGAGAAAATCATCAGATTGTGAATCCGGCCCCTGAAGGACATACTGTTCTACAATCACACAAAGCTAAATAAAGATGGAGTGTGACTGTAACTTTTTAAAAAATTATGTATCAAAGGAAATACACCAGAATGTTCATAATAATTATATTTTGGTTGTGGGATTTTGGGTGTTTTTTCCCCCTTTCTTTCTACTTTTCTACACATCACAGTAGAAAAGTAGAAAAGAATACTTTCCAAATTTTCTTTCATGAGACTTCATGATTTCTTCATGGAAAAAGAGTGGGACTACTCACTTCTGCCTAATGTTCCTGAAGGATTCAGAAGAGTAAAAATTGATAAAATGCCTTTGGGTTTGGCCACTGGGCAGTCACCCTGGCTAGAGCAGTTTCAGGGGAATGCTGGGGTCCCAAGGCACATTACAATGGATTGCAGAGAGGACGGACTGAGGCAGGCAGTTGGGTGTAGTGATTAAGGCCATAAAGTTAAAAGCTGTCTGTCCAATATGGTAGCCACTAACCATAGTAACTATTTAACATAAATGCAAAGTTTTTCAAGATTAAAAAGTAGTTCTTCAGTTTCACTAGCCATAGTTCAAATGCTCCATAGCCACATGAGACTAGTGGCCCCATACTGGATAGTGCAAATATGGACTACTCCTAGCACCTCAGAATATTCTATTGGATTGTGCTGGTCTAGAGCCAGAGTGCCTGGATGTGAAACCAAGCTCTGCTACTTACTGGCAAGTTACCTAACCTTTCTGTGCATCGGTTTCCTCATTTATAAAATTGGGGTGATCATATTATGGACCCCATAGGATTGTTTAAATGGATCAATACATATAAAGCACTTAGAACAAGGCCTGGCATACAGTAGGTTCTCATTGTTTTACGTATCAGGGGCTTCTAAGAGACTAGTAACATTTTATTTCTTAACCTGGGTGGTGAGTTCATAGGTGTTCATTTTATAGTTATTATATATATACCGGGGGTGCCAAAAACATGTATACAGGTGGACACTTCGGTCAGTGTTGCTCAAACAGTAGTTTGCTGTAATCAGAAGTGTCTAGATGCTGATGGTAACCACTTTGAGCACCTCTTCTAATCACAGAAGTCAAACGTGACTTGTATTCATCTTTTGTTATCCATATATATTGAGTATTACATTTCTAATACAGTTTTCCTTTCTTAAAATGTGTATACATTTTTGGCACCCTCTGTATGTATGTATGTATGTATGTGTGTGTGTGTATACATATCACATATGCACATATATGTGATTTATGAACTTTTGTATTCATGATACATTTTGCAATAAAATTTGTTTCCTAAAAAGAGGGAGACAAGGGAGGTGAGAAAGTAAACACTTTCTCTACGCTCCCAGACTATGCTGGGGAGAAGAAAGGTGCTAAGAAGGTGGTATTTTGAAGGAGATGGGTGGAAGAGAGGGAAGGTTTTCTTTTAGGGCTGGGGAGACCTGAAGATGTTCTTGCTTGAGGAAAAAGGTCTGGGATGTCTGAAATACATAAGAGAGAGAGGAGGTGATTGGTGGCTTGAGGTATTGAAGGAGGCAGGAGAGAAGAAATGAGGTATAGGGGCAGGAGTTACTCTTGGAAGGAGGAGGGACACTTCTTTCTCCCAAGCCAGTGGAAAGGAAATAAGAACAGTGATGTTATCAATAAAAGGGAGGAGGGAGGGAACCGGAGGGCATCCTTGGTTTTGAGCTTCTCTGTGGATTGGAGGAAAGGCTGTCTGCTAAGGGTGCAGGGGCACGTGGGTGGTCGGGGCATATGGGGTTGGAAGTTTCTATGAACAGCCTTTATGAAGAACAGAAACAGTTGCTGAGTGGACTAGAAACAAGTAAAAACTGATTAGTGGCATTGAGAACCCATGTAAAGGTAGATATTTTTTTTCCCTTTCTCCTCCCATAATGCTTTCCACGAGGCTAGGCACGTCACAGATAGGTGTTAAATAAAACTGAGCAAGCAACTTTAGGTAAGACCCAGCTGGACAGAAAGTACAATGTACTCAATGCCCACTAGGGGGCAGCCTTTCGTAGGCCACTAAAGATTGGACAAAGTTTTCTGCCCTCCCAAGGATTTAGGATAGAGTGCTTTAGAATTAGGCTGAAGTGCCCTTAGAGATAATCCGGCTGCATCTCTTCTTGCTGAAGATGAGGAGATGGCATCCAGATAGGGTAGGGGACAGGGCTTGCCTAGGTAACACAGTGGCCAAACTGGGATCAGAACCCGGGACTCTTGACTCCTAGTCTTTCGTTCCTTTTATCGTACCTGGCCCCTCTTTTCCAGTTGGTGGAAAGAGGGGACTGGAGGGTGGCGATGAGTGTGCCAGGACACCATCCAATGGGTACAGCTAAGTGCACAGAAAATGTGCTCTCTTAGCCCCAGTGCAGGGCAAGGTATGGAGTAGGGGGGATCTAGGCGCTGAAAGTCTGTCCTATTTTCCAACTTCCTCCATGCCAGAAGACCTCATTTCCAGTTTATTCTGAATCTCAGATCGAGGCTGAAAAGACGGTTATGGAAGCGTTCATCAACCAGGCTAAAGACATGAATCATGAAGGTGCCAGGAGTTGGACTCTGCCCTGTGATTCCAGCTGTCAGTGTTCACTCTTGCTATGTGGTTGTCCCAGCAGTTTCTCACTCTGACACTGGGGTGAAAGGAAGTAGCTGAAAATGCACAGGGAGGTCAGGGCACACCTGTGCATTCCGCCCACGTTGCTGACTGGCCGACAGCTCAGCTGGTATACTTAGCAGCTGCTTGGCTAACTTGGTGACTGTACGTGCCCTGTAATTGCACGTGGGCAACTGGCTTACTAAATGACTGCCTGATGATTACTGACTGGCCGCCTGAGTGACTAGCTGGCACACAGTCTGGCTGGCAAGCAGGCCCAGTGCCCCTGAACCCAGGAGGTGTTTGATCAGTATTTGCTGACCAGCTAGCCAGCCAGCCGGCTGTCTCACTGGCTCTCTGCCTGCCTGTCTTTATCTATCTGATCATCTGTGCTGGCTGACCGGGCTCTGTTCTCTGGGGCCATACCTGGTGTATGTCATCCATCCCGTTGCTTGCAAACTCAAAGATCAGGTCACTGGGCTGCAGGGTAATAGCCATGCTGTCTTCTCAGAGCTGAGAGCAGGATTCGCAGGGCCCTCTGGAGCTGCGGGGTTTTCCTGATGAAAAGATGTTGCTCAGGTATGTTGGAGCTTAGAGCTTACACCCTAAGCCACAGTAGAAGAGGGAGCTGGAGTAGCTGGTAGCCTAAGCCGGGTTCAAGGCTGCATGCTGGGCGGGGCCAACTGCAGGAGTGACCTAGAGAGAAGGGCAAGATGGGGACAGTGAGTAAAGTCACGTCTATTGACCTCTGTTCCCAGGAAAGCTGGTGAACCCAGAGGGACCCGGCCACACCAGGGCACACTGCCAGTAGTGGGATGGCTGAAAGGAGAGGGCAATGGGGGAAGAAGGTGGAAAGAGAAGAAAGAAGACAGGTGAAAGAAAGAAGGAAAAACAGGAAGTTAACTGAGTCACCTCCAGTGGGAAGTGGCCAAGCCTCCGTGCTAGTCTGTTACCAGCATTTGTACCTCAGCTGGCCATGAACATACACAGCCTCCCTCTCTTCCCTCCCCCACTCCTCTGGAGAAAGTGACAGATAGAGGAACTTAGGTCTCTCTCTACCCTGAAGATTAGTCCCCAGGGTGTGGCCACAAGGGAAGTCAGGGCCTCATCAATGGGGCAATAGCATGAAAAAGCACTAAAATTCCCCTGGCTAGGGAAAGAATCTTGTGCCGAGAGTGGGGGGATGGGGGGGACGACACATGGGTGTACAAGGTGCTTCTCCATACTCTGCTTGCCTCGGTTTACCTTGGGAGTGCGGGCCACTGAGCTCTGACGGGCAGAGTCTACAGAGGAAGAAATGTCTTGTGAGACCTGTGTTGTCAGCCTGACCCTGCTTGTGGGGATGGGGCTGTTAGACTTGGCCACGCCTCCAGAGAGCCGGGAGACACAGGGACAGGTGGGCCACGTGCTCTGCGCACTCATCACCCCACCACCACCGCTGCCAGCCAGCGAGATTGGCCTCTGTGCTACTTGTGGGTTTGTGTTCCTGGTTCAGCTTTGCTTTCAGTTTCAAGACTGAACTGTCACCCTGGGAACTTGTGAGGAGAGCCCCGGCTGGAGGAGGGGCCCAAGGAACCCTCCCCACGCGCCAGGGCCCCTGCTAGCCCCCTCCCCCCTTTTTCCAGGAAATCTGTCTGCTGTCGCCCACATGGCTCTCCTCTCCCTGAATGCCTCTCGTGCTTACAGTCTGCACCTCAGGCATTCACAGGGCACCTGGGCCTCCAATTGTTTCCTGTGCTTGCTACTCTTGTACGCCTTGTCTGAAGCTGCGGTCACACCCATGCTTGCCTCCCAAGGCCCTCACTCCGGCTCCCACGTCCCTCCCGCCAGTCTGCCCCGCTCCTCCAGCCCTGAACAGTTGGGCTTCTCCGCTTCCAGGTGCCAGGTCTTTGACCCTTATGGTTCTGTATTTTCAGTGGTATTGTGTGTGCATCCATGTAGTAGGTCTACATACAGCCTGGTTCAACCATGAGCGCCTGAAGAACTGGGCCCACACACCATAGTGGGAGCATCACACTTGACCCCTACCTCCTTGCCACTCCTTTGGTAGTGACAGAGTGACAAAACCTTCTCCTAGTGTGGAAAGAAATGAGGAACTTCAGAGGGGCAAAGGGTAGGAGAGGGAGAAGGACCATGGGTGACCTCCCTGATGACCGCTGCCCTCACAGGAGACACCCAGGCCTCTCCCACTTCCTTTCCGTTAGCCCACAGGGCTGGCTCCGCCCTCTCCCCACCCCCATCATCACACCCACACCTTTCCATCCACCCCCAACAAAAAGCTTTGAGAAGTCACTCAACTCGACCTGTCAGGTCTGAGTTTCCCTTTGGGTAAAATGAGACTGATGGCTGCTAGGACAGAGAGAAGGCACTGGTGCAACCACGGTCCTCAGTCCCTGCCCAAGTTCCACCCCTTCCACCCCACCCCACCCCACCCTACACTGAACGTGACCACATCTCCATCTCTCTAGTGGCCTGAGAGGCCTCCCAGGGCCATTTATGCTTGGAAGGTCTGTCTCCCCCAGCCAAAGTGCCCAAAGCCCGCATTCCTGCACCTCCAGGCCCTCTCCCAGACTGCCCCCAGGAAGCGGTTTCTCAACTAATCAAATGAAGGGCTATCACTTTCACCTAATCCTACTTTGTCTAAACATGAAATTTCTGAAACTCCTGTGGCTGCTCCGGCTCTCCCCAAGGTCATTCCTCCATGGGCCTTCCCTCCAAATTTGCTCATCTCTTTGGCTTCCCTTCACAGATCAGTATTTCATGTTTCTGAGTTCACTGCCTATGATCTCACCCTGTAGAACTTCTGTGCACCTTCTTTACCTTTCCCATTAGTGGTATCCTGTGCTTGGTTGGCATGTAGCAGACAATCGATTCATGTTTGCAGAATGAATGAACACAATGAATGAATGAATGAATGAATGATACTGATCAGTTACGACCTGAGGCATGTTTACTGGACAATAAATATATCCATGTGTACATTGGGTGTGGGGTGGGTATCATGTACTCTGGCTTATATGAGAGAGGAATGTGTCCACTCTGTGTTGCATCTGTATATTTTTGCATTTAATTTACAACAGGAGTTCACTGTGGGTGGGCAAACACACCGTAGATATAAACATGTGCAGGGTGTGCCCATGTGTCCCAAGTGTGGGGACCTATGCGTGAGAGCTTCTGTGTGTCAAAGGGCTCCCGTGGTCAGGCCATCAGGGCAGCAAGCTCATGTCACATAAAAGAGGCTGCAGTGAAGATGGGGGTGGGCTGCCACTACCGCTCCACCACCCTGAAAAGTCAAAGTCCTATGCTGCCCAGGGAGAGAATGTCTGCAGAAGAATATGTATATGGCCCATGAGTCCCTGAGGTGAGCCCCCGCAAGGTCCACTCTGCTAGGCAAGTGCTAGTACAGGGGAGACAACACTGCACTGTATCGCATGGAACGCTTGGCCATCAACATGAGGAGACGTTTGAAATAAAAGAGACTAATCCAATTGCATTCCTTAAGTGTCCACATATGTCTAAGTCTCTAAATTAAGGACTTGGTTGGTGCATGTCCCGCTGGCCCAGGTCTGTGAGTACTGGGAGACTGCACCTAGCACCCACAGCTGATCCTGGTGTCTTGTTCTGCCAGAGCTCAAGCTTGAAGCTAAGGTGAAGGGGTGCAGGGGGAGGAAGTAGCTGTCCCACTTGTCTGCTCTCTTGGCTAAGGCTAAGCAAACTCTCCCTTCCCCTCCCCCAAGGAACCTTCCAGTCCAGAAAGTTTCTGTCCTTCCCCTTCAGATGTTTGAGGATTTGAAAGTGAGAGGTGGGGAGAGGCTCATTTGCATGTTCACTCACTCTCCCCAGCAGAGGAGTGAACCACCTCCCCAAGTCCCTCAAAATAACCTCCCTCTCCCAGGAACCTGAAACCAAAGAAGCCATCACCACAGAAGGCCCGCCCTACTGGAGGCCAGAGAGGCCCACAACCAGGGGCTCCCCTCCCCAGTGTCTTTATAGACACATCAGGACTCAGATTCAGTGGCCCAGAGCGCCCTGGACGCTGTCTCGCCAGCGAATAGGGGGCTAAGGAGTACACACAGACTCTTGGCTCAAGGAATCGAGGTGCCTGGAAACCCTTAGTAACGGGTGGTGAATTTCACCCCACCCCGCCTCATCACTGTACAGCTCCAGTCAAAGTCCGCTCCTAGGGTGGCAAGAGCTCCACCCTCTTGACACCTTTCGAGTCCACTGTGGGATCCCTGGCTTCCAAGGCCTGTCTGTCCTACTCGGGCTGAAAGCAAAGCTTCTGTGAGAGCGTGTGGCCCCTGGACACTGTGTGTGTGAGTGTGTGTGTGCCACCGGAGGGTGCAAGCAAGCGAGGGCGCCTACATCCCCTCTGCCTGCAAATGCACACCTCTGGTTCTTTGTGGTTCTGACTGCATTTCAAAACAAAACTAGCAAAACACAAGTGGTTTGGGCTGTTCCTGCGTCACCACAGCTGGACCCCCTTCTGATGTAAAGACCCGTTCTGGGGTTGTCACTGGAACACATCAAGCGGTGTCCAGCACCCACCTACCTGAGCCTCCTCTACAGGAAGCATCCCCTATGTGAAAGCCACGTCCACAGTCTCCGTGGAGTGAGTTTAAATCTACACCAGTTCAGCTGAGCCAATGACTCTCATTGCATTGCTAGTAACACCCATGGCATTTTCACACACACGCCAGGAAACATGGGGGCCAGATGGTCAGCTGGGCTACAAAGCTGAGTTCTCCTCTTCCAGTTCTTTGTCCCCTCTGAGCCAGCTCTCACTCCTAAAATACCCAGTCCCCATGAAACCTTTCTGGAATTCTCTGGAAAGGAAGCGACAATTTCCTTCATGCCATTTCCCACTCCCTCAACACTCCTCCCCCACAACCACAAACAAAATGGAAACTACCCCAGGAATAGCTGTACCCTCCTCTGAAAAACAGCCCCTCCTCCAGCTAATAGTCATCCAGCAGCAAATTTGCATGCTGCACCACGTGACCAATGGCATGTATTTAAGACACAGAGGGCCAGAGTCAGGGATCCAATCTCTAGCCATGGACGGAGCAGAGGTAACCCATCCGTGGGTTTCCCACACAACCTTGATTCAGATCACGAGCTGAACTCTCCTCCTTGAGTAAATGCCCAGCGAAGGGGCCTCAGCCACAGCTATTTCATCGGCTCTTCTCCTCGATTCCTTTCTTTCCACCACCCCCACCATTTGAGATGAAATCAGGAAGGGGGTGGGGAAAATAAAGGTTTTGCAAGCTCTGTTGGTTGGGGTTTCTCTGTACTTATTTACAAGAAACCCAGTTTCCTTCTTTGGCCCTCGGTCACCGCCTGATTCCAGCATAGGGCTTGTCACAATTCTGGTGGCGAGGTGGGCCCACAGCTCTTCTCCAGCTGCCCCCTGCCCTTTCTCGGCTCCAGTCTTGTCCCTACATTCTCAGGCCCTGAGGTGTCCCAGTGGAGGCGCAATTAGGGCTGCAGGAGATAGCAGACCACAAGTAAAGAGATGTCCCCTCCTCTTTCTCCAGGAGAACCACCAGCCCACCGATGGTGTGTGGTCTACACTGTCCAGTTTGGAGGAAGAGGAGGTAAGCCCTCTCCTGGCTAAATCCCAACAAGATGTCAGCCATCTTTCTGGGCTGTGGTTTCTGTCATCCTTAAAGCCGGGTGAGGGCTGAGGGTAATCCAGGCTTAGCAGATGCTCACCGGGAAGTCCTTGGTGAATAAAGATGGTGGTGGAAAAGCACTTTGAAAATTAAAAAGCACTCATCCAAATGGCGAGTTTTAGGTGACCTCCCAGAGAGCAAGGGAAGCTGGGAATCCCATGAAGCGCTCCAAACCCCCCCCCCCGCATTGTCTCCAGAATAGAGGCTGGGGCTGAAGGCTCCCAGTTACTGGCTTGGAAGGGGCTGGCTCCTTGCCTGGGTTGGGGGCCCTGCAGGGAGGAGCAGGCTGCTGTGGTTGGAGGAGTGCTCCCAGTCCCCTGTCCTCACCCCCTTCACCCCGCCCTAGCCCTTTAGGTTGTGGTTATGTGGCAAGAAGCCCAATAGGGGAGGAGGGGTAGACAAAGGTGACTGACAAAGGGAACCTGTTGCCCCAGCTTCCCCGACTCCCAGGGGCTGCCTGTGGCCACCACATCCTTGTCTCTAGTGCTCCAGGAACAGGGAGGAGACAGAGGTGCCTTAAGTAAGATCTTCTGGAAAGTGAAGGACAAGCTAATGAGTGGGAGAACACACTGCAGGGAAGGGAGGACAACACAAATCTGGGGCAGCTACTGAACCCTAGTACGGTGGGCTGCCAGCTAGAGCCTAGAGGGGACCCCCAGAGTCCCAGCAGACCGTAAGGACATGGGCCTGTCAACCAGAAGATCCAGCTTTGCCTTATGGTTCAGGATGGTCCCCTTCCTCCTCTGTGAAATGGGGACACCCACCCTAGCTCAAAGGGTGGTTGTGGCAGGCCCGTGGGAGGGGCACAAAGCCAGCAGTTCTTTCGGAAGACTGGTTTAGTCTGATGTATGTGGGGAAGAGATGGAAGGAGGCCAGGTGGGGCAGCTAGATCCCAGGAGGTAAATCCCAGAGCCACCCTGGGCCGGCCGAGTGGCACGATGGTTAAGAACTGGCTTGGGATGCCAGAGGGCCCCGGTTCGGATCCCACATATGAGGGCCAGTGACACTGCCCTCTACAGCTAAGATGCTGAACAACAGCTCAACCTGGAGCTGGGCTGCTGTGAGTTGCTGGTGACGGTGTAGTCTGCAGCCTCTGCTACAGTGGGTTGCCATGGGCTACCGTGTGTAGCCAGCAGCCAGCGTGAGCGGCCAGCAGCCACCATGAGCGGCCGTCCAGAAGCCGGCGACTGATCTGCCTCGCCCAGGAAGAGCGCAATGATGGTGCCAACTTGGGCCAGTAAAGCAACGTCCTCCACAACTAGACTGAAGAACAAAACAACAGCAACTTGTCTGTTCCCCTTCCCCCGATTCCCCAGCGCTGTTCCCATCCCCCAATTTGCCAATAAAATCTTAAAAAAAAAAATCCCAGAGCCACCCTAAAAGAGAAAAATGACAGAGTGTGGAGTAATACAGTTGTGGAGACCTCAAGATGTATAGCCTGTTCTTGCTGTAAGACTGTTAAGAGATTTGAAGTGATGAGGGCAAAAAATACGGCAAGAAGATGAGTTCAACTTGGGCATTGAGAAGGTGGGATGACCTCAAAAAACCAGGATTAAGGGCCGGCCGAGTGGCTCAGTTGGTTAAGAGCTTGCTCAAGGGTGTGAGCTCTGAGCAACAGCGGTTCGAGTCCAGCCTGAGCTGAGCAGCCGCTGAGCTGCCAACAGGTAGCAGGATGGCTCAGCTAAAAAAAACCAAAAAAACAAACCAGGATTAATGATGGAAAAAAGAGGACCCAAGGAATCCTTTTGCAAATACACACACACACACACACTCACACACACACACAACCACCCCAACAGAAGGGGCCTAGACAGGCCTTCAGTGGCCAAAGGAGCAGGCTTGGCCTGGTGAGGCTGGCAATCTGGACATACTGTGGCAGAAAGTTGCATGTGCCGAATGAAAAGTGGCTTCACATGGCACACACTCCACCCCACCCTGCCCCAAGCAAGGCCTGCTGGCTTCCATGGGCGTGTGAGGAGGTGAGAGAGGGAGGGGACACAAACACTGACCAGAGACTGATTAAATCCATGAGTGGGTTTTTTCGAAGCTGGGGTAATCTGTGACTCAGCACTGACAGTATACTAAGTCAGATCATTTTTTATTAAAGGGACAGTGTCTTTTGTCAAAGCCCCTGCCAGCATATGTTCAAGAAACTGAAGCCAAAAAAAAAAAAAAAGGAACTGAGGCAGTCTCCGTGCTCAGATCTAGGACTCCCCCAGGTGGGAGGGGCCACGCTGAGTTGGCTGCCTGCTTGCTTCTGGGTGCCCTTCCAAATGCCCCTTCTCCCCTGGCCACTTCCCAGGTCAGCGAAAGCAAAGGGCAGTCCAGTGTTCCCTGCGTGGAGGGGAAGGTGCAAGGAAAGATGAGGTGGAAAGACGGCCTGTTGGAGGGTGAGGTGGGGGACGTGGACTCACAGGGAGGACAGCCTCAGCTCTGATATCACCATGAGCTCCCAGGGGTCTCCTTCTCTCTCACCCATGCTGCTGAAAGCCTCTCCTTGATTCAGAGCCCCAGGATGTCAAAGTTAAAAGGGACCTGAAAGATCTCACATCCATCCCTCTTATCATCCAGCGGCAGACACCAACTTCCCGAAGGAGAAGTGACTTGCTCAAGGTCACACAGCTAGTTGCTGTGACTCCCAGGGGATCTTTCTTCCTCCACTCCTCATTGTCTCTCAGCATCCTCAACAAAGTCAACCCTTTTCCTCTGGTGAGTATGGTCAGCAGCCAAAGAATCAGGGCTGGCAAATAACAATGAGGCCACGCATGTGCAGAACACACTGAAGTTTTGCAGCAATTTCCCCACCTCAGTGCTTTTATTCACACTGTCTCCTAGGCCTGATATGTCCTTTCCCAATTTTCTGCGGTTCCAATTCCCACACGGCATTCAACAGCTGAAGCAAATATCTTACCTGCTTTCTCCCCACCTGACATAGTCTCTCCTCCTCCTCCTAACACTTTAGCTTGACTTCTTAGACTAAAGCAGGAGTCATAAACTGACCCACAAGACAAATCCAGCCCGCCATCTGTTTTCGTATGGCCCGTGAGCTAATAATAGTTTTTACACTGTTAAAGATTGGGGAGAAAATCAAAAGAATATTTTGTTCCACATGAGAATTATACAAAGTTCAAATTTCAGTGTCCACAAATAAAGTTTTATTTGAACACAGCTACTCTCATTTATTTATGTACTGCCTGTGGCTGCTTTTGCATTATAAGCTGAGTTGTTGTGACAGAGTTCGTATGGGTCACAAAGCCTAAACTATTTACTGTCTGGTCCTTTGCAGGAAAAGTTGACTGACTCCTGGACTAAAGGTTTCACTCCTCCCTTCGGTGTGAATACATTCATCAAGTTCATTGCTGAGAATGTCACAGGGACTCAAAGGTGCCTGGAGGGAGGTGTGGAACACCAAATACAAACTTGGCAGCTTTTCATCACCAAGAAAGTCCTGGCCCTGGCTTTGCCCATGGTATGACCTTGAGCAATTCACTTCTGTTTTGTGGGCCTCAGTTTCCTCAGCTGCTCAATGAAGAGGTTGAGCTGTATGGTCTAAGGTCTTTTCTAGCCTTATGATTGAGAAAGTCAGCCATCTGTTGCATCTCCACCTCACAGTTTTGAGCAGGCACAGTCCGGATCATTTTCTCTCTGAACAAGAGCTTACAGAAGGTTCCCCTGCCCAGCTGTGGTTTTCCGCTGCCACTGTGGGCCCCCCTGACTCCATACTCACCCGACCCACCCCACCCTTCCCTTCTGCTGACCTGTCGGCTCGTCTCTCAGAATTTCTCTCCCTGCAAAATAAAGATGGCCTCCTCTGAGAGAGCTTCCCATCTGATCTGATGGGCCAGAAGCCTCCATTTTTTTTGTGGGGGTGGAGGCAGGGAAAGAAGGGCTCTCAGTTCTCACCAGCCTCCCAGGGCCCACAGCCGACAGGCAGGAGGTAGGGCCAGCTTTCACCGCACCCAGGCTCTGCCAGAGGAAATAGCCCCTCTGCCACTTCCTGTCCCAGGGGTTTCAGCAGTTTCCCCTTCAGGGCCCTGTGGCCCTCCCAGCCCCGCCCCTGCCCCACACAGGTCAGAGAGTACAGAAAAGGGAGGGGCCCTTGGGGTGCGTGGGGAGGATCCCTCACAGGATGGCTGAGGAGATAGCTGGCTGCACAAGAGGACACTCCAGCAGCTCCTCTGCCACCTTGCTTGGGCTGGGGGAGCAGGGACCTGGGCGGGAGTTGGGGCTGTCTCCGCAAATCCTCTCCTATTAGCAGATGAGAAGAGGTGAGTTCATCACCTTACCTAGGACTTACCATGGGGACACAGTGAGCCTGGCCTTAGAGAATTGGGTAAGAAACTGAACTATAAAAGCTGCGGTCAATGTCCACCTGGACTTAGGACCAGCCTTGGTGGCTTCGGATGGAGGGGTGGGTTGAAACAAGAGCGTGGGGAAAGCGACCGACAATAGGAGTTAATTTGGAGGGGCAGGTGACACTAAAATCAATGTTATTTCATAATTTTGCACGCTATTGTCCCTAGCACCAATGGACAGAGGCAACGATGGAAAGCAAAGTATTATATATGGGTCAAGGGTAGTGGTATTTTTCTGGGTGAAGGAATAGGAAGCTATCACATTCCATAGCCAAGGCTGATTTGGTGTGGTTACTTCCACTTGTAAATACCTCCCAGATGCCCTTGCAAGGTGGGGCTCCTAGCAGTGGGGCTCTGTGCCCATGAGGAATCCTGTGAGGAGGTGACCAGCTCTGCCAAGCCTTCCCAAGACTATGGGTCAGAGGAGCAGTCGCAGCTTGAGGCCCTGGACCTCTGGCCAATTGCCAGTCCTCCTGAGGTTGCTTCATGATGATGGTTCTAGAAGCCCTGATGCCTAGAATGGGGGCCTACAAGTGGATAGACACAATCAGCTTCGTCCCCCTGTGGTAATATTCTTCCATGAGTTTCAAGTAGTAGTGAGAGAAGCTAAGCCGCCCCAGAAATGATCGTTCTGGGTGTGCCAACAAAAACTGGATGGGAAGAAGATCTTGATACCTCTCTTGGCTCTGAGAGGTCATCCATCCTCTTGTGCTTTTGGCCAAGATACCTGCCCAGCCAGGCCTCCCGCCAAAAGAGCAGAATCCAGGTTTCCCTCTTCCCACTCCCTCCGCAGCCTCCCAAGGCAAATAGGACCCAGTGCCCCAGTAATAGGGCCTTATGGCCCAGGAGTGCCTGCTCCACACAAGCCTGTTTCTCCACCCCTGCAAGTTGTAGTAAATACTGTTTCACAGCTGGTATACAGGATGCCAAGGAAGCCTCAGAGACAACATCTGGATGTGCACCTGGGCTCCTGCCAGCCCCTCCCAACATCTGCAGTGCAAACCCAGGGCCAAGGTTTGGTTACAAGCCCAACTCAGAGCTGGTGGCACGTGTTTGGAAAGCACATCTAGATTGGGAGGAGGGGGTGGAAGCACTTGAGATCAGTGCCAGCTCAGGGCAAGTGCTTGTGGGGTTTGTACTGATCTGAGCTAGTGCTGCACCCAGGATGGCAAGTGTGGCCACTGTGACCTCAGCCATGGGCCTGTTGAGGGAGGGGCAGAGGGGCGTGGTTACTTGTTTAAATGTGGGCAAGATTTTCTTTTGCGCCCTCTCATAGCACTTCAAGTTGTTCCCTCTGCTTCCGGGGAAAGGGGCCAAACAGTGAATGTTAAAGGGTAACAGGGCGGAGCACAGGGAAGGTAGCAAGGACCTACATTAATTGGGTACGAGTTGTGGGGCTGGTGCTGCGCCAGGCATTTTACTACGTGGGTTCTGTCCTTTAATTCTTACAACAGCCCTACAAAGTAGCTAGTCAGCGGCAGAGCTAGGGTTTGAGCCTAGATTTATTTAGAACTATTTTGCCTTTTGAACTTTGTTTACAGTGAAATCTCTTTTGGTAATAATCCTGTGTTAATAGTTCAATTTAAAAAGCAGCAGAAGTAGAAGAAACCATCAACAAAACAAAGAGGCAACCAACAGAATGGGAGAAGATATTTGCAAACACCACCTCCGATAAGGGGCTGATATCCAAAATGTATACAGAACTCGTACAACTCAACAATAAAACAAACAATCCTATTAAAAAATGAGCAGACATGAACAGACACTTCTCCCAAGAAGACATACAAATGGCCAACAGATATATGACAAAATGCTCAACGTCAATAGCTATTAGGGAAATGCAAATCAAAATCACAATGAGATATCACCTCACACTGGTTAGAATGGCTATCATCAACAAGACACGTAATAATAGGTATTGGAGAGGCTGTGGAGGAAAAGGAACCCTCATACACTGTTGGTGGGAATGTAAATTGGTACAGCCACTATGGAAAACAGTATGTAGGTTCTTCAAAAAATTAAGAATAGAATTACCATATGACCTAGGAATTCCTCTTCTGGCTATGTACTTAAAAATTTTGAGGGCCGGCCAAGTGGCGCGATGGTTAAGAACTGGCTTGGGACGCCAGAGGGCCCCGGTTCGGATCCCACATGAGGGCCAGTGACACTGCCCTCTACAGCTGAGATGCTGAACAACAGCTTAACCTGGAGCTGGGCTGCTGTGAGTCGCCGGCGACGGC
>NW_017731560.1:776932-806815 GCF_001890085.2 Hipposideros armiger
CCGGGAAGAGCGCAATGATGGTGCCAACTTGGGCCAGTGAAGCAACGTCCTCCACAACTAGACTGAAGAACAAAATGACAGCAACTTGTCTGTTCCCATCCCCCCAATTCCCCAGCACTGTTCCCATCCCCCCAATTCCCCAATAAAAAAATTAAAAAAAAAATTTGAAAACATTTATCCGTAAAAATGTATGTAGTCCTATGGTCACTGCAGCATTATTCATGGTGGGCAAGACATGGAAACAACCGAAGTGTTTTTTGATAGATGATTGGACAAAGAAGATGTGATGCATATATACATAATGGAATACCACTCAGCCATAAGAAAACCTGAAATACTGCCATTTGTGACAACATGGATGGATCTTGAGAATATTATGCTAAGTGAAATAAGTCAGACAGAGAAAGTTGAAAACCATATGATTTCACTAATACGTGGGATATAAAACTGAAAGCAACAAAGGAACAAGACAAGCAAACAAAAACTCATAGACACAGACAACAGTTAAGTGGTTACCAGAAAGTAAGGGGGTGGAGGGGTGGTAGAAAAGGGTAAAGGTGGTCAAATATATAATGATAGAAGGATATTTGACTTTAGATGGTGACTTGAAACCTATGTAATTTTTTTAAACAATGTCACCCTAATAAATTTAATAAAAAATGAAAACACCATATTTCCCATAAGTGTGTGTGTGTGTGTGTGTGTGTGTGTGTGTGTGTGTGTATATATATATACACAAAATTAAACAATTTCTAAGCAGAAAAAATAAAAATAAATAAAAATTAAAAGCAGCTGAGGTGAGGTTATGAAATGATTAGGTAACATGACTAAGGTCACACTGCTGTCAAGAATGGAGGCAGAACTTAAACCCAAGGCTGTATGCCCTTGATCCTGCAAAGTCCATGCTTTCCCAACTGCCCCATGGTGGTCAGTATGTGCTCAGATCCCTAGCTCAGACTTTGCTCCTTGCTCACTCAACTTTGAAGGCTCAGAGCCTCTATGACGCCCTTTCAACAAAAGCTTCCCAAGCCTGTGTCCCATCCCCCTTGAGGCCTCAACCTCAACTAAAACTACATCTGATAAGTGAATCCTAACTTTCTGGGCCAAGTCTGTACCAAAATGGTGACAATTTGAACCCTTATGGCCAGCTGTGGAGGAAGGGTATTGTGGAACAGGAGGCTTCCAGCTCTGGTATGAAGGAGGTTGATGCTATTACTGTACCATAGGGACCTACTGTTTCCAGACAGTTCTTGGCTCCAGATCTGGAGTCGCCACGGCACGGTCCCTGCCCCAAAAATATACACTGGCTCTCGGCTTACACATAATGTAAATGTGGGTTCTTATCTTGGGGTGTTGGTTCACATGTTTATTCAAATATTTATGGAAAGTCAGCCCTGAGCACCTCACAGGTGCCAGGCCCATGGGCAGGGGTTTACCACTGGGCCCACCCTATTCTTCTCTGTGGTAGAACTTCATGTCTAAGATCTCAGTAAAGCTGGGTTAGCCAATCTGCTTGAACAGTATTGCTGGATTTCCCCCCCATCCCCAAACAATTCTATAACAATTGTCTCTTCAAGACTGAGATCCAGAGTTTGAGGGGCAATGGGGAGTGACTGTTAATGGGTGTAGAGTTTCTATATGGGGTGATTGAAAATATTCTAAGATGGCATGTAGTGATGGATATACAACTCCCAGTATACTAAAAGCCACCGAATCATACACTTTAATTGGGTGAACTATAAAAAGCTATTCCTTTTAACAAACAAACAAACAAAAATGAGGCACAGAAAAGGGCAGCAGCTCACGCAAGGCCACACACAATTTGATGGAGCAGTTCAGGCCAGACTTCAGGACTTCTGATTTATGACTCTGGGGCTCTTTCCTCCTATCAGACTCCCCGTAACCCTAAGCAAGGATAACTGCCATGGTTCAGTGAGTGTGCAAGGCAAAGCCAGCCTTACATTGTGAGGGTTGGAAGCTGGACCTAAAGCAACAGGGCAGGCAATGGAAAACGCTCTAGAACAGGAGCTTTACTTTAGGTCTGCCATGAGTGTGGCCATGTCCCTCTCTGGATCCCAAAGTCCCCATCTGTAAAGTGAAGCAGATGAGTTTGGTGACCCCTTGCAAAAGGTTCTGCCAGCTCTGAGGTTCTAATTCTAAAGCACTGCAAGATGGAATAGAATGATGGCCTGTCAGCGACACGGCTCTTCTCAGAGTGCTGCAAGAGGCCGTGGACACAATTAGGTGTTTCAGCCAATGCTCCTCACTGCTAGTGATGACCAGGACTTTCCCGTGAGAGTCAAATTCTCTCAGACAATTCGACTGGGCCTTTCTCCATGGAGGGAAGCTTGGTCCTGATTTCCTTGCCAGCAGTGCTAGGTGGGAGAATCACCTATAATAGGGACTCATTGATCACATCCTTTGGAGACATCAGGAACCAGGTTCTTGGCCTAGCAGGCGACCCACCTTGTACTGAGCTTGCCTCCCCAGTGGTGACAAGAGTGATCACTGATGGCCACTGGTCTAACCCCCGCTGGACAGGATGTTTCCACATCAAGCCCCACTTCCTGCAGCTAGGCCTGGCCTCCGGTTGGCCCCTTCTCCTGCCATCTGGTGGCCTGCCCTCTGCCCCCTCCCCTTGCTGGGTGTTTACAGGCTGTCTTATCAGCCTAGGGAATCTGGGCCTCACCCAGCTGGCTTCCCCGCCCCACCAGCCTGCCCAGGGCCCTACCTGCTGTGGTTTCGTCACTACAGGCAGTCTGGAGAGCCCCCACCCCCCACCCCCGCAGGAAGGGGGTGTGGATAAAAGCTGGCTCCTGAAACCTGAATATTCTTAGTGCTTTATCCACCTTGCCCAAGCTGAGGGAGAGCATGCCTTGTTTTTTCTATACTGTCATGTCTCCGTCTTCAGGCTGTGGAGGCAGGAATGAGGTCCTTGGGCTGCTGAGGAGGCTCTTTGGCCTGGAGTGCCCCTCAGCTTTTGTTCTCAGCCACTGAGACAAGTGGGGACAACACTGAGAAGATGCTGAGAGAGGACAGGCAGATGTTTTTGTTGTTTTTTTAACAGCAGATTACTGTAACCACTTCAAACTAAAGGCGGGGAGGAATGAGGAGCTGTAGACTGAGAGTGGTGGAGGAGGAAAGGCTGCAGACTCCGTGGGCAATCCATGCCCACATTTCAGAACCTCATGGGTCCCACGCTGTCTCCATCCCACCCTGGGATCTGCTCACCCACCCAAAGTCCAACCACTTTCCCCCAGAACATAGGGCTTATATTTAAACCAAGGAAGGGGACAGTAGGCAAATGAACGTGCTGCAGGTGATGGATTTCCCTTCCAGCATTTGGGCTGAGATCCTGAAAGTTCAAGTTCTGACCAGTCCATAGGCAGGTCCCACAGGGACAGGGCCTGCTTGCCAAAGCTGACCAAGCCCCAGAGCAGCAATCAAAGCCACAGTCCAAACCTTGCTCATCTTCCAGAGGTTTCCATTTTGTTCACTGATAAATCAATTCAATATATTTAGACAGTAGCTTGCAACAGTCACACTTAAGATAAAATACCATAGTTCAAAGAAATTTTTGAGACTCTGTACTTCTAGGTGCATAGCAAAAAATTCAATAATTTGGGGCACTTGGGTGGGAAAGTTTGGAAAAACTCTGCTCAGGCAATTTTGCCATTAATGGGCTATGTAACCACAGGCATGCCATGTCACATGGCTCTTGGAGCCTAGAGTCTCCTTGCCCGCTCTCATGCTACCCAGAGCTTCTCTCAAGCTTATTGATCCTAGTAACAGCCAGGGTTCCACAGGCCACCATCCCATCTCCCCAGGAATGACTTCCCCACCATTCAGCTATATAAACCATTTAATGTTCATGTATCAATGAGTTAGTATATCACCTCTCTCTTTGACACATTTTCCTTTTAAAACACCATCTGGAGCTACTTTGCTTTAGCTTAAGGAGTGGCTCCGGAGCAATAGTGGAGCAGACCAGAGGGTAGGTGAGCAAGGGGTGTTTCTCAGTGGCTCTGCCTCACGTCATACCATTAGCCATGGAGGGACATGTCCTTCACCATCTATTCCGCAGGCCTGTGGTCTGTGTTAGGAAGCTATACAGGGTAGATGTGAAAGCCTTTAAGAAAGCTAACAACTAGGCTTGGTGCAGCCAAAAGCCCACTTGACTGGGTGTGAGGAAGATTAAGTTCCAGTCATGGCCCTGCCTCTGCCTAACTCCTCCCTCAGCCTTTGAGCTGGTGCCAACTCCTACTCCAGGGCACACATTTAGATCTATGGTTGTGGCTACACCAGCCATACTCGGCAGAGCTTTACAGTCCAAACTCATCTGCTTGGTTTCCAAAGGTCCTTCACAGTCTGACCCCACCCTACCTACTCAGCCTTGTTTCCCATGATTTCCCAATTCAAGCCTGGGCTGCAAGCCCAGTGGTCTCCTCATAGTCCCCTGAGGGAACATTCCAGGCTCATTGACAGAGTTTCTCAGGCTTACCATGCCCTTACTGCTCTGTTTTGGTTTATCAAGTAGTACCCATCCAGCAAGGTCCCAACCAAGTTACCCAAACCCATGGAGCTAGTTATACCCTGATAAGGAGAGTCCACACCCATGGAGCCCCCTTCTCTAAACTACCAGAGCCCTTAAATTCCACAAGATCTCTTAATCCCACAAGTCTTGAATTGCTCTTTAATTATTTCATGTGTATATCTTGTTTCCTCAACAAGCAGTAAAATCCATGGGATTAAGGCCTAGCCCATCTTCTCCTGACTCTAATGCAGGCATAGGCATTCCTGAATTAAATCCACATACATTCTCAGCCTGAGTAAGATCTCTAGAAAAGAGACCCCAGGTCCTGGTAGATACAGTCTAGGGGTGGGGATAAGAATAGTTAGAGGGAAAAGGTCTCCAGGTTCAAACAGTACTTGTCTACTTTTGCTGCAAGCCTCTGTTAGGGGAAACACAGAACAGCTAGAGTCATTTATTCCAAGCAGCATGGAGAAAGCTGGTTGATAATCAATCAGGTCATCATCAAAACACTGTCTCTTTGTACAAAACCAGTGTTTCAACCACAGGGATGTTGACTGCTAATTTCATTACTCGACCCTTGGAAAAGACTTCATGATGCTGGATTAGTTCTAAGAGCTAAAATGATTCAAGAGAATGGCGTGGGTGGATAACTATATGAAAACAAGCTTTTTTTTTAAAAGCGGCCTTTTGTTGTCCAGACAGACAAGACTGAAAATGGATATAATTGACATCTATAAAATGATGTATGGAGCAAATAATCATGGACCTATTCACCAAAAAATGGATTATTCTCATACACTGTTGGTGGGATTGTAAATAGGTGCAGCCACTATGGGAAACAGTATGGAGGTTCCTCAAAAAACTAAACAGAGCTGCCATATAATCCAGCAATTCCACTTCTGGGTATTTATCTAAAGCAAACAAAAACACTAATTCAAAAAGATATATGCCCCCTATGTTCATTGTAGCATTACTAGTAATAGCCAAGATATGTAAGCAACCGAGATATCCATCAATATATGAATGGCTAAAGAAGATGTATTACACACACTCACACAAATATTATTCAGCAATAAAAAAGAATGAAATCTTGCCATTTGTGACAACATGGAATGGACCTAGAAGGTATTATGCTAAGTGAAATGAGTCAGAGAAAGACAAATACTGTATGATATCACTTACATGTGGGATCTAAAGAAAAACAAAAGAAATGAATAAACAAAAATAACAGAAACAGAGCCATAGATATAGAGAACAAGCTGATGGTTGCCAAAAGATAGGGGAGTGGGAGGATGGGAATAAACATAAAAAAAATTAAATAAATAAATAAAAGTATATTAGGCGCAACATATACAATTATAATTCAGAACACACCCAATCAGTTCTTTACAGATATAATACTCAGATATTTACAAAAGGCCATAAATATTAGTTTGGTGCATTACAAAAAATGGGTTATAAATGCAAAGCAAATAAATCGTCCTATTTTGCAAATGCCTAGTAAAGTTAAGCAACTTTCTAGACTACCATTGAAAAGATTAAGCATCTTCTAAAATGACAGTAACATCAGGGTCATCCATGATTATAAAATAAGACCACAAAAGCACAGCCAAGCATATCTGTTAAAGCAATTAATGGAAATAGGATAAATTCAGATATAAAAAAGAGATGATGTTGACAATCTGACTCTAAAATTCATATGGAATCGCAAATGACTTAAAATAGGGGGGAAAAAGACAACTTTGAAAACGAACAAAGTTGGAGGGCTAACATTACCTGATTTCAACAATGATTATAGGGCCGGCCGAGTGGCGCAATGGTTAAGAACTGGTTTCGGACGCCAGAGGGCCCCGGTTCGGATCCCACATATGAGGGCCAGTGACACTGCCCTCCACAGCTAAGATGCTGAACAACAGCTCAACCTGGAGCTGGGCTACCGTGTGTAGCCAGCAGCCAGCATGAGCGGCCAGCAGCCGCAGTGAGCGGCCGTCCAGAAGCCGGTGACTGATCTGCCTCGCCCGGAAAGTGCGCAATGATGGTGCCAACTTGGGCCAGTGAAACATCCTCCACAACTAGACTGAAGAACAAAACGACAGCAACTTGTCTGTTCCCCTTCCCCCAATTCCCCAGCACTGTTCCCATCCCCCCAATTCCCCAATAAAAATCTTAAAAAAAAAGAATGATTATAAAGCTACAATAATCAAAACAATTGGCAATGGTATAAAGATAAACAAATAGATCAATTAATGAAACAGAATACATAGACTTCAGAAATAATATATATAAGGTCAACTGCAGTAGACTAATGATAGCGTTTTCAACAAATGGGGTTGGAATAATTGGATATCCATATGTAAAAAGAAAAAAAAATGAAATTTGGAGCCATACTTCTAACCATACAAGAAAATTAACTTGAAATGGATCATAGACCAAAATGAAAAGCCTAAAACTATAAAGCTTCTCAAAGAAAACATTAGACAAAATATTCTTGACTAGGTGAAGAGTTCTTAGATACAGCCATAAAAATAAAAATTAATTAGTTGGACATTATTGAAATTAAAAACTTCTGCTCTTCAAAAACATTGTGAAGAGAATGAGAAGACCAGCCACAGGCTTGGAGAAAATCTTTGCAAAGCATGTCTCTGATAAAGATCTTGTATCCAGAATATATAAAGAACTCTCAAAACTCAACCACAAGAAAATGAAAATAGAAGTCAATTTCAAAATGGGCAAAAGAACAGGCATCTCACCAAAGAAGATATATAGGTGAAAAATAAGTACATGAAAAGATGCTCAACATCGTCAGTCTTTAGGGAAATACAAATTAAAACTACAGTCAGATACCACTGCACACCTGCTAGAATGGCTAAAATTAAAAAGACTGCCAACACCAAGTTTTGGCAAGGATGTGGAGCAACCGGCACTCTCACATACTTGGTGGAAGTGTAAAATAGTGCAGCCATTTTGTAAAACAGTTTGACAGTTTCTTCAAAAGTTGAACCTACGGGCCGGCCGAGTGGTTCATTGGTTAAGAGTTGGCTTGGGAAGCAGGGAAGCTCTGAGAAGCAGGGCCACCGGTTCGGTTCCCACATGAGGGCCAGTGACACTGCCCTCTACAGCTAAGATGCTGAACAACAGCTCCACCTGGAGCTGGGCTGCCATGAGTTGCTGGCCACAGCGTAGGCTGCAGTGGGGCTGCAGTGGGGCTGCAGTGGGCCGCTGTGAGCTACCGTGAGTGGCTGGCAGCCAGCGTGAGCCGACCAACTGCCTCAGCTGGGAAGAGCACAATGATCATAATACCAACATGGGCCAGTGAAGCGATGTCCTCCACAACTAGACTGAAGAAAAAAAGGACAGCAACTTGTCTGTTCCCCTTCCCCGATTCCCCAATGATGTTCCCTCCCCCAATTCCCCAATAAAATCTTATTAAAAAAAAAGTTGAACCTACAACTTCTGTATAATTCAGCAAATACATTCTTAGGTATGTAACCAAGAGAAAAGGACATATATAGCCATAGGAAGATTTGTACACAGGTGTTCATAGCAGCTTTGTTTGTAATAGCCAAGAAATGGGAGGAGGAACCCACCAAATGTCCATCAAGTGATGGATAAATAAACGATTTATGGTATATCCGTACAACAAAATGGAATGAAATACTGATGTATATAACAACATGGATGGATCTTAAAATAAATATGCTGAACGAAAGAAGCCATACAGAAAGAACACATTCTATAATGATTCCATTTTATATAAAACTCTAGACAATGCAAACTATCACAATGAGTAGTAAATAAGCTGTAGAGCTCTAATGTACTGTGTAGTGAATATAGGGCAACAATATTGTATTAAAATAATTAAACTTGCTAAGAGACTAGATCATTATCCTAACCACTAAAAAAAAGGATAATTATGTAAAGTAATAAGAAGGCTAATTATGACAATGGCAGCCATATTACAATATATAAATGCATCAAATTCACATGTTGTACACCTTAAATGTATAGTTATATATCAAATATATTTATAATTGAAAAAGAAAATACATACTAATCGATAGTGACAGAAAGCAGATAAATCATTCCTCAGGATGAGAATGAGGCACTGCAAGGTGCACAAGGAAACTCAGGGGTGATGGTTTCACAAGTATATACATATGTCAAATATTATCAAATTGCACATTTTATTTTATTTTAAATTGCACATTTTAAATATGTGCAGTTTCTTGTATGTCAATATTACCTCGATAAAGCCCTTCATTAAAGAGAAAGTGAAAGGACCCCAGCCCGGATAAAACAACAACAGCAAACACTTGCTCTGTACTTTTACTAAAGTCACATTACTATGGAACTTAACTATGGAACATTTTATTTTGTAACAGACGTAAGGACAAAAGAAGCAAGAACACCATGTTCTCCTAGAAAACACATTCCTTGGTGCCACCAGTAGATACAAATTCTGAACCTTGGGACTTACTGAGTATGCTGATTCTAGCGGGTTTATGTTGCATTATCTTTTGCTCACTCTCATGCCAATGTTATTGTCCACATTGCTTGGAATGCCCCTATAGCACAGCCCATGCTTTCTCTTTCCCCTTTTGAAAATCCATCTGTCCTCTCACCTCCAAGAAGCCTTCCCCGATGAAGCTGAGGAGAAGAATGATCTTCCTCTAGATAAGCCATGAGCCCCATCATCACCCAATCTATAAACCTTAAGTGCCATAGGCTGGTTGGCACTTCAGCTCTGCCTGCTGTGGGGATAAGTGCATATGTATTACTACAGCTCTAGAATTGGATTTAAATCAGAGCAGGGGGCTTGGCTCTTTTGTGTGTGTGCGTGCGTGCATGCGTGTGTGTGTATATGTGTGTGTTTAAGATTAGCGTGGCGCCAAGAAAGTGGCCTCCTAATGAGACAGGTGTTTTCTGTGCATGGATTCTCAGAGAATCAGCAGAGCTGAACTAGCCTCTCCTATCCTCTGAGGGCATTATCGAAAAAAGACATATTATCTCTTAAATGTATGTTTAAGTACCTCCTTGTTATCAGGTCATCAGGAATTTGGGGAGGTTAAGACTAATTGCCCACTCTCCCATCCCCTGAGGCCTAGCAGCTGTAACCTGAGGGATGGGAACCAAGGGACTAAGTGAAGTGGCTCAGGGGTGGTCCAAGGGTGATCCAGTTTATCCGGGGCCTCCTACCCTTGCAGGTGGGCACAGGCTCCTCAAGCAAACAGTGCACTTGATAGCAGATAGAACCTCTAAGTTCCTTTCTGAGAGGCTTTTGGAATGGGAATGCCCCAGCCATCTTAGGAACTTTTCTGACCAAAGGCAGTACCCCAGCCACCGCACCAGGGCTCTGAGCATTGGCTCAGAATGGAGCCATTATCTATTCTAGCAAAGGGAGGGAGAAAGTGAGCAATGTTGGCCAGTTGGCTCCGAGAAGTTTACATTCAGTAGTGTAAGAACAACAAACTGATGATTGATAAATACTCGCCTGGGGTGGAATGTGAGTCCTGCCCTCAGAGGAACTTTCTCTGATTCCTGGACCAAATGATAACCAAGATGAAAGTAGTGGAGAGATAAAGATGGCAATGTTAATACAAATATTAAAGACTTCGGCCGGCCGAGTGACTTAGTTGGTTAAGAGCTCGCTCAAGAGTGTGAGCTCTGAGCAACAGGGTCGCCGGTTCAATTCCCGGCCCGAGCTGCGCTGCCGCTGAGCTGCCAACAGGTGGCAGGATGGCTCAGCTAAAAAAAAAAATTAAAGACTTGACTTTCACTCTTCACCACAGCACTGCCTGCCACTAGGTAAGACTATATTACACACACACACACACACACACCCCTTCTTCCACATCCCCTCCTTATCCTGTGTGATGGGAGCATTAACAAAAAGTTAGCAGAAAGATCTGGAAAATACCCTTCATGGTTTTAGAAATGGGTATGGTGTGCCCTGCCAGCACTGCCAGAGAAGAAATCGATCCCTGGAGCCTGACAAAGTCAAGGGTGTGTGAAAGGGAAGTGATAACAACAATAATAATAATAGCCACAAGAATAATAAAAGCTAGCACTTATTGAGTGGTTACTATGTGCCAGGCACCATGCTGAGTGCTTTACATGCATTTTTTCCTTTAATCCTCACTCCAACCCTATGAGGTGAGCACTGAGACCTACAGTGGTTAAGTGATGAGGCCACAGTCACACAGCCAGTAAGTGTAGGTCTAAAATATAAACGCAGAGAGCCTGTGCTCTTCCCCACCTCTGGACAATACGCTTCTCTGGAAGGATATTGGGTTAGACTAGAAGAGGAAAGGAAGCTTCAGGAAGGGCAGGTGGACTGAAAAGCAGGAAGTGCCAGCATTGGAACAAGAAAATGAGCCATCAAAGGGCAGCGGGGGGTGGGCGACCAAGTGGCTCAGTTGGTTAAGAGCTTGCTTAAGAGTGCGAGCTCTGAGCAACAAGGTCGCCGATTCGATTCCCACATGGGCCAGTGAGCTGCACCCGAGCTGAACTGCCTCTGAGCTGCCAACAGGAGGCAGGACGGTTCAGCTGGTGAGAGCACGTGCTTCTAACAAGGTTGCCTGTTCGAGATGGTGGACTATGCCCTCCCGCAACTAAAGACTGAACTCGGTAGAGCCCATACTCTTAACAAAGAGGCTGCCTGTTTGACTCCTGCATGGGATGGGGGCTCCACCCACCTGCAACGAATTGAACACAGCACCTTGAGCTGAGCAGCGCAACTGGACTTGGAGCTGACCTTGCTGTGCTCTCCGCAACTAAGATTGAAGGACAACAACTTGGCTGTTCCCCTCCCCCAATTCCCCAATAAAAATCCTAAAAAAAATTAATTGACTATAAATATGGGTTTATTTATGGATTCTCAATTCTATAAAAAAGAAGAAGAAGAAGAAGAAGGTTGGGAGCCCTAAGACATAGCTTACTCAACCTGAGCAAGCTTGCTTCTTGCTGGTCTGTCTGAGAAATGTTCTGGCACTTTCCCTTGCAGAACCTCCTGCATGAAACACCCTTCTTTGCTGCCCGATCCTCCTTCATATCCTGGGAGCAGGCTGGGGTCTCTTTGCAAAGAAACTCACCTTAGTACACAATTTCCCAGCCAAGAAGTCATGGCTCTCTGGCATGTTCCTGTGGTGTTGCAGTGAGTTGGGGAGGGGACAGGACAAAGGGACAGTGAGAGAGGAAAAGTGATGTGTGGAGGCTATGTGTGTATCTAGATGTTTACATCCAATTAAACCCAACAAGGGCCAAATCCCCCATCTCCGCCCAGCCATGGGAAACACAAAAGCAGCAGAACAAATATATGGCTAGTTTTTGCCCTTGCCGGATGGACGGTCTGGGTAGCAACACGTGGGACTCTCTAGACCCTTTGGTTCCCAGATGGATGAGAAATTTAAAATATCTGTCCTCCACCTGAATCTCTGGGCTTCCAGAGAACTCCCAGAAGCCTGGGGAAGTTGGGACCCAGCCAGCCTGTGCCTGCAATGAACACCTGTAGCATGTCAGTTTTCCTGTCCCTTTTGTGCCCTCTATCTTTCTTTTCCATCTCATCTCACCAGGGCCTGTGTGTGTGTGTGTGTGTGGGGGGGGGGGTGGTTCAAAATAAAATCCTCAGCTTGGGGAACAGGGAAACCTGGCCATCCTTTGAGTCTTATCAATACAGGCTGGTGTCCCTGTCTGGGCCAGCTACTTTATATCTCCTGGAGTAGAGATTGGGATCTGCACAGAACCACCCCCTCGCTGACCTGGTCTTTTATGTGACATGCATTTACCAAACAATTATACAGGCTTCCAAGGTCAGTCTGTGGCCAGGGAAGGGAGAGAAAGGTGCCTTTGCACCCCTTTCTACCTACCCAAATTTCCCCCATATTGCCCCACCCCGCTTCAAGGTCTTGCTCGAGGTGCAGCTCTCACAAAGCCTTCCCTCCCCCTTCAGCTGCTGACCTCAGACCTCAGAGCCCTGGCTGCCTCTGGCCCCTGCTCCAAGGAGCACAATTAGCACCTGACTGACCATTGGCCTGGCTGCTTGTCTCGCCTCTGATTGTTTCGGTGTCTTTGTCATCTCCCCCCACCTCCTTCGCCTGCCTCCCACATAGCACCTAGCACAGGTTGGGCACACAGTAGGTGTTAATAAATGTCTGTTGAATCGAAATTCAGCAACCCTTATGAGGTAAGAACCCTCATATGCTCCCCAACCAGCAGTTCCTTGGCAACCAGTGCTGGGGCCCAGGCTACAGGGCAGGGCCACAATTACAGGCCACGTGAGTGAGGCTCAGCAGCCAGAGATTTGCAGGCAGGTTGGTGTTGATGAGAAAAGCCCCTGACCCTTAGAAAAGCGCCCATGGGATTCTGGGTATCTCAGATGAGTTTCTTTTCTCCCCTGCAGAACTAGTTTTCAGTCTGCGAACCACAAAGAGAATGAATTGGCAGTGAAGCCAGAAACCTCTTTACAGTTTAGAAATCCCAGAGAGATAACCAAGCCCAGGTTGGGGTCAGACCTAAGCCTGAGGAGAGGAGGCTGCCCAAGGCCCTTCCCAGCTCATCAGGGACCTTTGGGAGATGCAGGGGGCATGGCAGGCATGGGTCCTGCCACTCCCGGGACTAGACGGGTGTTTGGGGTTAACCCTAAATAATGCCAGCCTGCCCTGGAACCCAACGAATGATGCTACTGAATGCTTGTCAGCTGCAGCCCATGCAGGAACCAGGTCTCTCAAATCCCAGGACAGGTCTCTGTCCAGGGCAGCATCCAGACCAGAACCCAGCCAGGGTCCCCAGGCAAGGAGAGTCCTCCAAGTCTGGGGTATCTAGCTCCCCGCACTGGCTCAAGGATTCGAGCCTGGCTTTGACTTACGGTTATTTATATAGATGGCCTAGCCACTCTCCCTGGCCCCTCTCACATCTCCCATTCCAACTCCAGCCCACACCAACCATATATACAGTCTGAGAAGGTGGGTGGTGTCCTCTTCACTCACATATTTTCCTCACTGCCAGTGGTGCCTGGTCCTGGGACTGGCTCTTAGCAAATGCTTGCTGAGTTGAATCTGAGCGCTAGGCACTGCATTAGGCAATATTATCTTGCTAGCCCGCACTTACTGTGTGCCATACATGGTTCTGATAAGCAACTTATGTGTATTGATGTATTCAACCCTCAACTCAACCTTATGAGGTGGGTCCCATTAGACAGGTGAGGAAACTGAGGCATGCAATTGACTGGGATCACATAGCTAGTAAATAAGGAAGCTGGATTTAGACCCAGACAGCCTGGCTCTAGGGATTGGAGAGAAAAAATGAGAAAGTTGGGGGGGAAAATGAGAAAGTTGGGGGGGCATGAGGACCAAGGCCAAGCAGAGGAGCAGGGATTTCCTTGGGAAAGCAGTCTCTTCAACCTTTGTCTGGCTGGACCTCTTGGGGACAAAAGCCCTGATTTTTGCAGGCTAGGGGCATTTTGCACATCCTACCAATCAGGGCCATGGAAGACAGACCACAGCAACCTCATTTTTAACTCCCAATATAGGACAGAGGCGACAGAAGTCACTGTGCTACCACTTAGCCCTAGGTAGGGGGAGGGTGGGTTACAGGCCCCCAGCTTGTCCAGGGGTGGGCGCCAGTTCCTGAGCAACCAGGGAGCAAACAGTGCAGCAGTGGGAGGAATGCCAGACATAGTTGCAAACAAGCCACTCCTTCGGCTCACAGTGGAGGCTGGCTGAGGGTGGCAACGTGGAGCCTACTCAACGCCCCCCTCCCCCTCACAAGACATCCCAGCCTTTGAACCCAGGCTCAGAGACAACCACATGCAAGACAGCCTCTTCCCTACACCAGCCGGCATGGAAGTTATCCAGGATAGCTCAGTCCTTCACTGAACTCAAGATAGCTCCCTGGTAGGCTGTTTCTGCTCTGGGTCCACTAAATTGCTAGAAAGCGCCCTACAACTGGTCAAACCCTGTGTAACTAACTGCAGGGAGGTATTTGCATTCTTGCCGGGCATATGTGTGCCCTGGGCATTTTCAATGCCAAAGGGGACAGCTAGATCTGTTCCCTTCACCCCCCTCCCACCTGGCACTTAGGCCAGGGGTCATCTCACAAGGGGTGAGTCCCTGATGGGCGTGCCCACCAGCTGTTCAGGGCCCAGCAGTGGCGACTCAGGCCTTGGGGTGGTGACTTCACTTCCTCTCCCACATCCCCACCTCCCCAGCACTCCTCCCATTTGAGGCCCCACCAAGCAAAAATCGAGAAGTCCAAGGTTAACTGTTCCTCCCCACTTTAAGAGCTAATTAAAATGATTAGCTACAATGAACTGTCAAACATTAACCAGAAGAAGCTGCAGGACCAAACAGGCCTTAATATCCGGCAGAGGGATGAGGGGCAGGAATCAAATGGCTATCAAATCCCCTTACTGGGGTGTGGTAGTGGTGGGCACAAGCCAGGGCGAATTTGACCTAGCCCGGTGCCAAGGGATCAGCAGGTGACTCTGGTCAGAAAGGCCATGTGCCGGCACACAGTCGTAAGGAAAGGGCGGCAGGGTTAAGGGTGCGGTGGAGGGACCAGGAATTCATAAGGGCGCTACCGCCTCAGCAGTCTCCAAAAGCACAGCGCTGTCGGCAGGGGTCCCGCGCTGTGTGGCTGCGGACTTCCCTAGCGGGCAGCTGAAGAGGGAACAGAGAGGCGGGAGAACTCGGGAGAGCAGCGGGAACGCGGGAGCCGGAAGGCTGGCGGCTGGCTCGCACGTAAACTCCAGTGCCCGCCAAGAGGTCTCTATTTTGGCGGGTGTGTGTGTGTGTCTTTTACCCTAAGGCGCCGGGCCGCAGAAACCCTAAGGGGCCACCAGACAAATCTTAAGAGTCCCGCTACAGACCAGCCCGACCTCCTGCTCTTCGGTACCCAGCTTCTGGAGGCCTGCTGTAGCGACCGAACCGGTCAAGGAACCCGGGCTGCCCAGGGCGCGGGAAAACTGGCCCCCCACCCCGACTCGGAAAGTAGATTCTGCTTCTAACCCGGGACCAGGAGCCCAAGTTCCCGAACACACACACAGTGGGGCGAGGCAAGGGCGGGACTCAACACGCCGCGCTCTCCCCGCCTTCCCTGGGCCCCGCAACCCCTCCACTCTGGGGCCCCGGCGCCCCAGATCCCGCCTTCAGGCAAACTTTTCGAGGTCCCTGAAGGCTCGAAACACCAGCGCCATCGACGTACCTGAGGCGTAGTGGGCTCGGTCTCCCGGCCAGGTCGGTCGCCGTGCTCCCCTCCCCGCTCCGGGGGCCGAGACACGGGTCCCCAGCCCCGCCAGCCCGCCTTCTCCCCTCGGAAGCCGGGCCGGGCAAGTGGCGCCGGGACTTCGGCGCCGGCGAAAGGAGAAGTGGAAGTAAAGCGCGGCGCCCGGTCGGTCCCCGAGGCCGCCCCCTCCCTCCTTCCCTCCCTCCTCTCCTCCCTGCCCGACTGCCCCCGCGTCCCTGCGCCCGTGACTCACCTCGGCGCGGGGGCAGGCGGGTCGGGGCGGGCGAGGCGCAGGGCTCTCCCACACGTCGCGCCGCCAAAGGCAAGTTGGAGGGCGAGATGCAAATACCAGGTGAATCCGTGGCGCCCGGGAAAAAACGACTCTGGGGGGTGGGGTGAATTCCCGGCCGGCGGCCGGGGCAGCGGGGGCGCCCGGGGAGGGGGCCCAAGCCCGTGGAGACCTACGCTGAGACAACCGAGCGAAAGGGGAAATTGCAGCAGAGCCACACAGGTCCCCGCAGGCGGCGGCTGGGGCGGGCGCGAAGGAGGCTGGGCAGGAGGGAGGGAAGAGCCGGAGGGAGGGACCGACGGGAGGGACCGCGGGCTGACGGGGCGGGGGAGGGAGCGAGGGAGGCGTCTTGGTGGAAGCAGCGCCCCTCCATCCCCGGCCCTCCGCAGTCGATAGCAAAGCAGGGGTAGCCGTTCCAGGGGTCCCCTGGGTCTGTCCTTCCCCTCGAGGCTCTCTCGCCCCCAGGGGACAGCGAGGGCAGGGCTGCCACAGAGCCCACGGGAAGTCGAGCTTAAAGGCTCCCGGTTGGGGAGGGACAGGAGGATATGAATGAGGTAAAGGCCGGGGACAGAGGAGCTGGCACAGCAGGTGCAAAGGCAGCCAGCGTTAGGACGCTGGGACAAAGATAATGTCCCTTTCTGTCCAAAGCCAGGCCGCTGTGCTTGAGGCACCCACTTGAACCTCAGTCTCCCCTTTTCTCTCCCTTACCCTCTCCTCTGGCCTGCCTCCACCTCCACACCAGCCCCCCCCCGCCCCAACACACACACACACACACACACACACACTGGTCCAACAGCTAAGACGCTCTGGGAGGGAGGTGCTGGGAATTGTGACTCCTTAAGGTTCTCCATAGTCTGGAGGAGGGTGCCAACCAGGCCTCAGCCCTGGCATCTCCTTGGCAGAAAGCAGCCAAGCTGAAAGGGTCCCAGGGGAGGAGGGCTCTCTGAGGGGCAGGGGTGGCCAAAGGGCCTGAGATTCAGGGACCTGCTCAGCCACCAGCATCTGCCTGCTTCCCCAGCCTTGGAAAAGGCTGGGTGATGATGGTGGAGGCAGCTACAGGTTACAGGTTTCCAGGGAAAGAAAAACCTAAGGGCTGCACTGCGACACTGGCCCTTGAGACCTCTTGGCTACCTATAGCCACGTCCCTGAAATAAGCTCCAAGAGCAAATGTCCACTTTTTTTTTTCTAAGTGGGCACACTTTCCCCAGGGGATTCTGGATCCGAGAGACACACAGTTGTCTGCTGGTCTCTTGCCCATGAGGCTCTCCTCTCAAAATTGTGGTAGATCCCAGCCGTCTCCTAAGCTCCCTTTATCTTGACTTTGAAACTCCCTAATGGACGCGCCCACGCAGACACGTACACACACACACACACACACACACACACACACATTGCCATCTTGTTAAGAATTCAGGGGTCTCTAACAACAGACAGACCTGGATTCCTACTCCAGCTGTATGTCCTTGGGCAAGTCATTTAAAAGCTCTAAGCCTCACTTATCTTATTTTTAAATTGGCGATAGTAAGAATATAAATGACAGGGGCCGGCCGAGTGGCGCGATGGTTGGGAACTCGCTTGGGATGCCAGAGGGCCCCGGTTCGGATCCCACATATGAGGGCCAGTGACACTGCCCTCCGCAGCTGAGATGCTGAACGGCAGCTCAACCTGGAGCTGGGCTGCCATGAGTCGCCGGCGACGGCGTGGGCTGCAGTCCCTATGGCAGTGGATTGCCATGGGCTACCGTGTGTGGCCAGCAGCCAGCGTGAGCGGCCAGCAGCCGCAGTGAGCGGCCGTCCAGAAGCCGGCGACTGATCTGCCTCGCCAGAGAAGAGCGCAATGATGGTGCCAACTTGGGCCAGTGAAGCAACGTCCTCCACAACTAGACTGAAGAACAAAACGACAGCAACTTGTCTGTTCCCCTTTCCCCAACTCCCCAGCACTGTTCCCCTCCCCCCAATTCCCCAATAAAAAATCTTTAAAAAAAAAAAAAAGAATATAAATGACAGGTCTGTGGTGAGGATTGAATAAAGTATCCTATGGCTGTGGCTGCGCTTGGTGCCTAGGAAGCCCTCAATAAATGTTAGCTGCCTTCAGCGCCATCTTCGTCCTCACTTTGCTTTTCTCTACCTAGACTCATCACGGATCCCTCCTGTGCATGTTTGTGGTTGGAACCAAAGCTGAAGCCTCAAGGCAGAGAAAAGCCAGAACAGAGGTCTTCCTCTTGAGAAGGGCAGGGAGGGAGGACAGCACTGTGCCGACCACCTCATAGTGACTGGCCCGAATGTTTGCTGGTGACCTGGAACCCACGGCTTGTGGAAAACCAGTAAGTTCCCACCTTCCCCAGCCACTCAGAACTATCCAGAGCCCCATGACCTGGGAGCTGCAGCCAAAGCAAATCCCACTCCCTTGATGAAAATCTTGTGCCAACCTCGCCTTGGGGAGCCATAGGCCACCTGAATGACCTTCCTGTCTCCGCGGTTCTGGGTCAGCTGGGCTGCCCTTCCTGATGACTTTGCTGCTCCCTAGCCTACCAGCCCTTCCCCACCTGGCTCCCTGCTCCTCCGCTTACCAATAGGGTGAGTCCCAGCCAGGTGGGGCAAGCTGGCTGAGATCACCACTCCTGACGACAGCCATGCTGTCTCTGCCAATGGCTCATTCCCTGAGTTGGCAGGAATTCCCCTTCTCAAGTTGCCTGTGGATGCCCAGCCCGTGCCATCCAGCGTGCTCTCAGCCTCTCTCCTTCCAGCCCGGTTTTACCCTCACTCTCCAACCCCTACTCGGTCCTCTCAGGCCTCACAACCTGGGTCTTTCCAAAAGCAGAGAGGCCCCCTGGCTGCCCATAGCCTGTGTAGGGCCACCTCCCCACTTCTGCAGTCAGCTTGCCTTTCCACTTCAGCAACTTTCTCAGCCCCTCTTGCAAGCAGTGCCTGACAGCCTGTGTTCTTCTGTAGATCACCCCAGGTTCTTGGGAGACAAAGTGGCTAGTTGCTTCCCCCTCCCTTAAGCCCTTAGTCTCAACAAATTCTATTCAAACCTGTGGCCAGGACAAAATGGCTTCTGTGGCCATGGCCCTTACTTTCCACCACAGACATATGCTAGGAAAGTTGTCTATCAATCAGACTTTTGGAATGAGAAGCATATTCAAAAGCTAGGAGAGAAATGATACTTTAAAAGGAACCCTCCCACCTGTAAAGCTAAGAAGCCCCTATAATCCTTTTTATCTAGCCAGCAATCATGCTTCTGTTAATATGTTCAGTAACCCCAGGTTTGCCTCTATTGGGTTTA
This sequence comes from Hipposideros armiger, assembly GCF_001890085.2. NCBI lineage: Eukaryota > Metazoa > Chordata > Mammalia > Chiroptera > Hipposideridae > Hipposideros > Hipposideros armiger. The sequence continues at coordinate 796,261 of NW_017731560.1, forward strand.
TATGACAAGGCCCTAGCTAGAGCCAATGACAGACAGAAAGCTTTAAGTCCCAGGTTGTGGTTGGGTGTTTGTTCAAAAAAGATTGTTGAATAGCTGCAAAATAGAAGACTTCCTTGGACTCGCTTATACCAAAGGGCTCCTTCCTGAGATGATGGTCTGTTGTCCTGGCCAATATTGGGGGGAGAGTAATGGGAGAAGGGTGGGGGAGTGCCTAAGCTAAAGCACAGACATACAGATGGGAGGGTGTAGTTGGGAGCAACTTCCCAGACCATAACTTTCATCTGGCCAGCCACCATCTTTGGTTGGGGCTCTTGGGGGGCCCCTTGCCCCCCCTTCCCCCACCAAACCCTGCTCTCATTTAAAGGGAGAGTTTATACCTTTCCCCTCCAGGCCTTTGCTGGGACAGTCCCCCTGCACCATGTAAGCCCCTCCCAAACTTCAGAGGACCCCTAGGTTTCACTTCTTGGAGGTCTGGACAGCAGCTCAAGGGCCTGCCTGGAGGGAGATGACAGCCCTGACTCAGGACATAAGAGGTGCCACATGAAAGCCTGGTGTTTGGAGGGAGGACAGATTCAGTGCCCTACAGGCTGGCCCTCTTGGTTAGTGGGAGATTTTTGGAGTGGTGGTAGGGGGAGGGACCTAATCCTGTTGTTCATTTGCAAAAATAAGGCAGAAGTGGCCTTGGACAGAGTTCAGCAAATGAGGGCAAGCCCCATGAAGTCTCTAATCCCACTGGTCCCTAGCCTCTGTCTGGGAGCCAGGACTCAGCCTGGAAAAGTCCCTAGGACCAGGAAGGAGGGTTGATGCCTGCACTAGGGCACCTATCAGAGACAGCATGCAGCAGAGTTTTCAGGCCACTCTCCAGTGGAGCCAGAGTTAACCCCTCAACCCCCAACATCTGCTAGCCCAACACCCATCTTGTGTGACAGGCCGCCTCACTGTGACCCATGGTCCTGCGGAGAGGCCAAATGATGCTTCAAAGATGCCTCCCCTCATGGCCCGCAGGACAAAATGAGTGGGCCTAAGAAGGGTTTGGCTTAAGGGGATGCTGCTGGGGGCAGGGACTGGGATTTGGGGGGAGCAGAGGGATGCCAACACATGAAGGCCTTCTGTGGGCCTGTGGGTAGGCTGGGGGACAGGGACCCAAGCAGCCATCAAGCTGGGCATTCCCTCCTCAGATGTAGAGGAGGCTCAGGTGAGTGGAGGGGACTCCAGTGACATTACATGGGGCACTATATATTATACACTGTGAATAGTGCCCCCTGGAGTTGTGCAGGGTGGTGGGAGTAAGGACAGACCCAGGAGATTTGGGAGGAGGCGCCTGAATGGAAGGAGAGATCAGGAAAGACTCAGACTGGGATACTGTAGTGGGGACACGGGGCCTGACTCCAGATCTTCAGGATGGGGATGAGGTGGGGTATGGAGGAGAGGCTGTGAGGGGGAATTGTTAGCCCCCAGTTCCACCCACTTCACATCCTGCCAAGGGGCCGCTGAGGGCTGAGGTTTGTACCAAGAGGTAGATGATTCTGCTCTTTCAGGATTGCCCCATCCCACAGGGAGGAAAGAACAACCCTGAGACATGCGCTAGACAGAGGCCCAATGGGAATGCAGCCACTCCTCAGTTTCCCCACCCAGCCCCCACTACAGGGGTCAAGGGTTGTTGTTGTTGTTGTTTAATCCATAAAAATATATTTAATGTCTATAAAGGTACAGCATGAGTCATTTCACGGAATGTCTAGGCCCCTTCGTTGGCAGCAAACAAACTTTCCAGCCCTCTTTTGAGGAAGTCATCCAAGTTGGCTGCTGCCGCCAGTGTGTGTGTGTGTGTGTGTGTGTGTGTGTGTGTCTGTGTGTGGGAAGGGTCTCTGTAGGGCCTTGCCTGCCTATGTCAGTGTCAATGTGGGTCTCTCAGATGTGAGTGAGGGAGTAACTGTGGCCCGGAGTGTGTGTGTGTGTGTGTGTGTGTGTGTGTGTGAGCAAGGCAGCATGGTATGTGAGTCTGTGCGTCTGAGGGTGTCTACGTGTACATTTTTTCCTCATTGCTGCCAAATTATCTTCCCATCTCTCCCCTCACAAAGTGAAGGCCTGGCTGAGGGAAGCTAGCAGTCCAAAAGGGGGGGCAGCTGGGGAAGGGAGGGGGGCTGGAGGGAAACCAAAGCAATTCCACTCATCGGAGGAAAGTGTCAGCCAAGGATGAAACTGAAACCAAGGCAGCAGCTCAGCTCAAAGGCACCAGCACCCTGGGATCGTCCAGGGCTTTGGTTCCTCCCAGTCCCTCCCCTCCACCCCTGCAGTCGGCTGTACATATTAGTCAGCTTGAAATTCCCATCCTTGCAGCCTCAATTTGGGACTGAAGCTGTGAGGCCCTGCTAGAAATTGGCCAGTGGTTAGCACGTGACCCCATTATCACATTAACACAAATTAGTCTATCAGATCCTCTCCCAGTCACCTAGTGGGGCACTGGGCCAGGCTAGAGGGAAGGGACGCAGCCCAGACACTGCTCCAGGAGGAGAAGCCAGCCCGAGGGCATCAAGAAAGGAGGCAGGCTGAGGACTGCAGCAAGTCAGGTTAGGGACAGACGGGACAGGGGACATCAAGCTTTGACAATATGATCCTTTTCCTAGGTCTTGCTCTGGGAGGGGACACCTTGGTGAGGGTGTTAGTAGAAAGGAGGGGGTTTCCAGGAATAGCTGGGCACCGCCCTGTACGAAGGAGGCGCCCGGGATCTGAGGTCTGGGAGGGAGACAGACGGTATTTCTCCTGGCACACGCTGAAACCTGGGAACGTTCAGGATCTTTTGGGTTTTTCCCCTTTTCCTCTTCTTTATGGAAAATCCTTCGATAACTTTCTCAGATGGCCTTGGACACTTTGAAAGCAGGGGAGCTGGACTGACTGACAGGAGAAGAGGCACCCAGAACACTAGTACAGGACATAGCTTTTACTTCTTGGCACAGAAAAAGAAGACACACTCTGTAATATATAAAGCTGTATCATGAGAATAGCCATTGGAGCCCCTGAAAAGGGTGAGGTTGCAGCCCCAGCAACTTTTTTGTCAGTTTAAATGTGTCTGGCCACAAGTTATTTTTGTGCCCTGATACCCTTAATATGTTAACTAAACAGCTACCACATAATCATGAACCAACACGGGAAGTCAGCAGCATCATGACTTCTAGAGCTCAGGACCTGCAAGAAGGTACGACACAAAGTTCTATCTACCGAGGCCAAGGTTGCAAGTTTGAGCCCCAGATGGGCCTCTTAGCTTTTTTTTTTTTCTTTCTGGCTGCTGACAACCGGATTGACAAGCACGGAATCCCTATAACCACCGCCCTACATCCAGCCCAAGGCTGAGCCCCTACCCCTCATCTAGGCTGAGCCCTGGTCCCAGACTGGGCCCCAGCTCCGGTCACAGTCTAACCTTGGTGCATTCTGGGTCTTAAGGGGGCCAGGCTAGAGAGTGGCTGTTCAGGGAAACCCACCGCCAAGGCCCGAGACGCGACTCAAAGTTTCCATTCTACTGCCCGCGGTTTCAAAGCGTCGTCAACGCAGAGGAAAGACACCCCGCAACCGCAATCCCTTTGCTGAAGGTGAGCCACCCCGAGCTCGTCGGCGGGGCACAGGAGGTGGCCCGAAGGACTATTAGAAGCACTCCCGAAACTGCCCCACGCTTAGGCGCTACCGCAGCAAGGTCGGCTCTCGGGATCTCCCGCCACGTGGGGGTAACGCCAGGCCCCCGAGGCAGTGGGGGTTCTGGCGGCCCCTCCCGCCTCTCCCTGGCCACCCTCTTTCTCGGCTTGCGCCTTCCAAAGCTGCGATCCCCGCGGGCTGAGCTCTGCCCCTGACCCCCAGGCGTGCGCCCAGGGCGCCTCCGCAGCGCCACCTGCAGAAGGGACACACAGCGCGCGGAGTCTGGGGCCTAGGCGGGAACTGGAGTCCGGGAGGAAGGAGGAAGAGAGGAGAGAGGTCGGCTCCCGCGTGGCCTCCCCTCTCCGCCCCAGTCCCAGGCGGCCTGGCCAGCCCCGAGCCCGTCCGGTGCCTGCCCGGCGCAGGCAGCCAGCTGCCTCCTGCCCAGGGCGCCTCTTCTCGGGAAGCAGTGAAGTCACACTGAGCCCGATCCGCTGACTCATGAGAATCCTACCCCGTCCCCGGCACACCCCATGAAACTTCCCCTCAATCCCTTCTTTCCTGCCCCTGGCCCCCCTTACCTCCACTTTCCTCCCGTCCGGTCAGGCAAGCAAGCGCGGCTCCGGGCTCCCAGGGAAAGACTCAGTTGGGGCAGCTGGGAAGACGTGGCGGGTGAGAGTCCCCATGGAGACCGCCGAGCTTCTATCCAGCGAGGCCACTCAGTGCTGTTTTGGGGCACTTAGGGAATGCCCGGAAGGGAACTGCATGTTTCCAACTCTGCTCCCCCACTAAGCTCCCCCACTAAGATAACCTTTTGCAATTATCCACCTCCCACAGGGAGCACCTGCTGAGAGGAGGGCTTCTGGGATTTCCTTCTGTCCACAGGGCTTTGGAACTGGCTAGGGGGGGTCACTAGGAAGCTGAGGTCTCTTTTTTGCAACCTCCTGTTCCAAGGAACAGGCCAGCACATGGGCTCGTGCCACCATGAGGACAAATGTGGAGTGGTCTGAGCCTCGAGCTACGCTGGACCCTTGCATTAAGTCACTGTGGCTTTTGCTTCTAGAACCTGATACTGTCCTGGTCCAGGTTGAGGCGGGGGTGACTTTGAAGCCCAGGATTCTGTTTTCACTACCATCCCCACCTCCATCCCACTGTGCCACTAGTTTGAGGACTCCAGCTGGAGGTGGAGACCCGAATCCCACACTGGTTGCTTGGGATATTAGTCTCAACAAGGTGGCTGAGGGGCACAGGCCTGGGCAAGGCAAGGCTTCAAGCTGGAGGAGCTCTGCTGGTCTCTGAAACACCTAAAGCTCCCCTTTCCCTCCGGAGAGGCAGTGATCTTTAGGCATCCTTTCTCACTCAGCAAATCATGGTACTGATTTTTTTCTTTCTCTGTATGCAGTTTCCTTTTGTCGCTCAGGTAGTAGGAAGGTGCTGCTGAAGCTTGCAAGTTTCCTGGCTCACTTGTCAATGCATTTTGGGGCAGGGCTATGCCAAGGCCTAGACCAATGTAGAAATGGTCATGGATTAAGAGCAAAGGGGGTGGGCCAGCTGAGTGGCTCAGTTGGTTAAAAGCGCGAGCTCTGAGCAGCAGGTTTGCCAGTTTGATTCCCACATGGGCCAGTGAGTTGTGCCCAAGCTGCTCCCGAGCTGAGCTGCTGCTGAGCTGCCAACAGGTGGCAGGATGGCTCAGCTGATGAGAGTACATGCTCCTAACAACAAGGTTGCCGGTTGGACTCCCTCATGGAATGGTGGGCTACACCCACCCACAACTAAGATTGAACACAGCACCTTGAGCTGAGCAGCTGCGAACTGCCGACAGGTGGGTGGATGGCGACTGGACTTGGAGCTGAGCTAGCTGCGCCCTCCACAACTAAGATTGAAGGACAACAACTTGGCTGTTCCTCTTCCCCAATTTTCCAACACTGTTCCCCTTCCTCAATTCCCCAATAAAATCTTAAGAAAAAAAAAAAAGAACAAAGTGGGTGAACAGGCTGGTCTTGGGTCTTTTATGGCATGAGGTGAGGGGTGGTTCTGAGCTCTTCTCTAGTCCTCAAGTTGAGAGCTGCCTTGGGTTATGGTGGCTGTCCACCTACATGTTCTGCAAGGTGTGTTAGTCAGGGATTGGAGCCATTAAGTGGTTGGGTAGGAATGTATGTTCTAGGATCATGGCTGAGAATAGTCCTGTCATAAAGCTTTCCTGGGGAAATTCTGGGCTCAAAGCCAACTTTTTTAGGGGTTGAAGGATGCCACCCTTTCATTGAGCCAGTTTTGAGGCTGCCAAACTCTCCATGGAGAGCAAATAAAGCAAGTGCAGTTTCTAGCGGTCCTTGGTCTAGATGTAACTTTCTAAGTCAAGGAAGAATCATAAGCGACAAACAGACAAACAAATACAAAACCAAACTGTAAATCTACTTGAGCCAAAGGGACAGAAAAAGCAATATGGGGAGACGTTTGTCAAGGGCTTTGGGTCCCATTAGCATCTGCTCTCGACCTTAGAGATGAAAGGCAACTGAGTCCATGGAAAGATGAAGAAAGTCCTGTGCAAGCACTGGAGAGACTTTGCCATACACAGGAGGTTAGAGCTGAGGGTGGAGGGATGGTCGAGTCTGTTCTCTTCATTTTACAGATGAGGCTGCCCAGTTCCTCCAGGAGTGAATGGTAGAGCCGAGACTCAAATCCAGAAGAGTGATCTTTCCACTGTGCTTCACTGCTTCAGGAAACACTCACACAGGCAGGGAGCACTTCCTGAAACCTGAAGAAGAAACACAGGGAGAAAGAAAACAAGGGGAGAGGGGGACCTGCAGAGATTCCTAGAGGAAGCGGGAAAAATGAAGGGACTGAGGAAAAGTGAAGAGAAAGAGGTGTAATCTGTTTGAATGTCAGCTACATCCTCTGTATTAAGGATACTAAACATATTCATGTAAGCATAGTGAACATTTTTATATTTATTATTATCATGGCATGCAGTAGCTGCACAGTAAATGTTTCTAGCTGACCAACAAATACATTTATTAATGTATATATTCATAAATTCAACACCCATGTTAGGTGCTTCTCCAGAAGCATCTCTGTGTTGTGCTGCAAATGCCAAGACACTGTAGGCGGGAACCTGCCTGGGAAGTCAGGCATCTGTGTCCCAGTCATGACTATTGAGCTTTCACCCACTAAGACACAGATCTTGGAGGTTCCACTGGGACTAGGTAAGATCTTCAGGATGGTACAAGACAAGGCAAAATTCACAGGACTCTCTGAACGGCAGTAGGCCTCCAGAAGATATTTTGGCTCTTTGTCTCCAAACTGTCAACACCCACCAGCTGGAGACCACCAGGACACTCTTAAGGTTAAACAAGTTGGATTTATGGCTCACTGCAGCAAGGGGGAATGCACACTGTGGGGAAAGAAGAGGGTGCTAGAAAAGACTGATAGGATTTGGGCTGGCCTGGGTAATTTGGGGAGGGTTTAAGGAAGCTGGGCTTTGCTCTGGATTGGATGTTGTTAGGAAGAAGGGAAAATTCGATGACTGGGTGTCTTATTAAATCTTACCCACTGGGTGGGCAGACTAGCGTGAGGCTAGTGCTGTGACTGGTAAAGAAGGAGCCATTGCTCAGGTTAGCCAGGAAAGGGGGGGGGGTGATGTTTGGTCATTTCTGTGGTTTGGGCGATGATCATGTTTTTGTCTGTGTTTACAGATGATTATGGAGTAGTCTTGTTTTTGTCTCGATCCACCATGGTCAGAGTGGCCTTGTACAATGCTAATGTCTTATGAATTGGCTTATGTTCAACAACACCCAGGACTAGCAGTGAGCACCAGGCCAGTTTGTAGCAACACCAAGGCCTAGCCGACAGTCCCAGGTCAGCTTCTGGATGTCAAGGGCTGTTTCTTTCTCAAAATGTTCATTTTGAGATGATCCCTGTTTTCCAATCAGGGCTAGGCAGTCCAGTATCTAAATATTTAGACCCTCCCTGTACTCTGACCCAGTCACACCCATCTGTAGAACCAGCCAGGCAGGGGAACGTCATCACTGGCTTGGGCTGTGTGTCTGTGTGGTTTTGTGTACATGTGTCTGTGCCCGCCAGAAATTCTCTGATAAGATGGGAAAGAGGCCAGAGGCAGTCCTGCTTTACCTCTGGACCCAGCAGGACTTCCCTTCTGCCCTGAGAGCAAGGCACTGGGGTTGAGTGCCAACGATCTCTAAGGCAGCAAGGGTGCCCAGCTTTAGGTGGAGTCAGGGAAGGACAGAGGGGTATTGTGGCAGCGAAATTTGAGAGGATCGGAAAGGGAAGGGGTAGTTGTGGAAGGGAGGGGAGAATTCCTTTGTATATAAATGGGTCTCTAGAGAAGCTGCTGATTTTCCTTCGAGGAAGCAGCCTGCAGTAGGTCACTGTGGATTCCCCACACCCATCCCTTTCTGCTTTAAGTCTCTTGTCTCCAAAACAGACCCTGTTGATTAGAACAACAACAAAAAAGTCACATATGTTGACCTCATCCTCCAAAAAGAGGCTTACTCTCTCTGATCACTTTCCAATGAAACACACTACCTTCTCTCATGTCCATCTATCCAGCTAAGGCATGAAGACATCTCCTGGTGTGCCTTTCAGGTGGCCAGGCAAAGGCTAGTACCATCATGAACAGGTGCTGAGGTGCTATTGGATAGCATTTGTAAAATGGCAAAGAAAAGTGAGGTCAAAGTCAAGTGGGTGGGTTCCAAATGCTTGATATTTTGGCAGAGCGCCAACTCTTCTTTGCAGGGTGTGGCTAGCCCTGTTCTGCACTGTGCTGCGGCCCAGCTAATCACAGGCTGGCTATCAAGGGCCAAACCTCAACTGACACTGACCGTTTGTACAGTCAGAAATCAGTGCCTGTGATCCTTGGGGGCCTGTACAGATGAAATGCATCCTCAGTTAAGTGGCAAGTCATGGCAGTGGTTGAAATGATGGGGGGCCTGATAAGCTGGATGACAGAGAACAGAAGCTGTGAGACAGAGGCTCATTTTTACAGAAAGCCCTGTTATCTGGCATCATCCAAACAAGAAACCAAAGGCTTGTTCAGATGTTAGTAGGGTTTGGGGTTGGAGTGGGGCACATTGTCCCTATCTTGAGAAAAAAAGTCTCTGCTCTGGGATAGCTTACAATCAATTTAAGCAGTGAACACTAACAATGCAGAGAATGACTTAAAGAACAATCAAGTTCAAAGGCAGTAAGTGAAACTGGAGTTCAGAGATGAAATCATGCATAGGCACTTGTCCAACTGGTACCTAGGTGTTGCCTAGGTGGGATTTCATTTGGACCTTGGAAGATGAGCAGGATTTGGATAGGTAAAAGGGATTAGGGATGGCGTTCCAGATGTGAAGAGCATGAACAAAAGTTTAAAGGTGGCAATAAACCAGATGTTTATCTGTGCATGCACATGTGTATGAAGTCATGGGAAAGGAGGCCAGACAGGGAGAGTGGGCTGAGATCAGGAGTGCTATAGAAGACTTTGCACTTCATGTGGTTGGTGACAGAGAGCCACTGTGTGTTCTTCAACAAGGTGGGGTGGGGTCGGGGGAACATGGACCAAGTGATGCTTTAGAAAGTGACCTAGCAGCAGTGGTTGACCTAAAGATGGATGGTCTGGCTCAGGGGTCGGCAAACTTTTGAGACGGAAGAGCCGCCATGGGTCAGCAAACCATGGCTCGCAAGCTGCAGGCTGTGAAGTAAAATTGAAAATGAAAATACAACTGCCATAGTTTCATTTATAAAATTTTTAAAGGATATTATTCACATAATGGCGATTATGTAAAAATATATTTATAGCTCTCAAATACCTTTTAAATTGTTGTGAGAGACAGGATTGGCCCTTCCAGGGGTCGGCAAACTTTTGAGACAGAACGTACCCAAAGAGCCTCATGTGGCTCGCAAGCCACAGTTTGCTGACCCCTGGCTGATGTCTATTTTTGGCGTGTCCACAGTACTTTGTGTGTTTCTATGAACCATCTCAATATATTATACTTCTGCTTTTACATGTCTGTCTTCCTCACTGACCACCAGGAGTTCCTTAAGAAAAGTGGCCGTGTTTTCTCCATCTTCCTCTTCCAACATCCACCTGGCTCATAGCGAGCACTCACTTAACACTAATTAGATGAATAGATCATTTAATTTTAATTAACTGAATTACAATGACATTCCATATAGGATTACAACTGTCAAAGAATTAAAACTATAAATCACACTAAAACAAGACAAATTACAATTTAATCTTTTTTGAAATGATTTGCAAAACACTTAATAGTGTCTTACTATCTTTATAAACAGCAATTATTACTATATAGTGAGTGCTGTCTCACAGGATATAGGTGAATTTTCTACCTAAAGATTTGGATATGATATATCAGATTATATTTCACCAAACCTGTACACAGAGTAAGAACTGTTCCAGTGAAGCTCATTCTCAAAGTGGACATTTGTCTTGTACTAGTGTTCAGAAGGGATTTTGTTGTAGCTGCAACTCCCTTTAAACAAACACAGTATTGAAAAAAAGATCCAGACTGGTCATAATTTTCTCTTTACAAAAAGATTCACAATTGGACTTTTGAAAGTAGTAAAAATTCCCTCTTAATTGAAATAAGATTTGATTTTTTTTTTAAATTGGGGAATTGGGGGAAGGGGAACAGACAAGTTGCTATCCTTTTTTTGTTCTTCAGTCTAGTTATGGAGGACATTGCTTCACTGCCCAAAGTTGGCACCATCATTGCGCTCTTCCCTGGAGAGGCAGATCAGTCGCCGGCTTCTGGACGGCCGCTCACTGCGGCTGCTGGCCGCTCATGCTGGCTGCTGGCTACACACGGTAGACCATGGCAACCCACTGCAGCAGGGGCTGCAGCCTACGCCGTCGCCTGCGACTCACGGCAGCCCAGCTCCAGGTTGAGCTGTTGTTCAGCATCTTAGCTGT
>NW_017731560.1:807360-817269 GCF_001890085.2 Hipposideros armiger
GTTCTCAACCTGTGGGTCGCGACCCCTTTGGGGGTCGAACGACCCTTTCACAGGGGTCGCCTAAGACCATCGGAAAACAAAAAGATATTTACATGACGGTTCATAACAGGAGCAAAATTACAGTTGTAGAGTAGCAACGAAAATAATTTTATGGTTGGGGGTCACCACAACATGAGGAACTGTATTAAGGGGTTGGGGCATTTGGAAGGTTGAGAATCACTGCTCTAGAGATTTAACCAAGATATTAATGCCATGGTCCCGGCTTCCAGGAAGCTGCAGATCAGCAGGGAGACATAAGCAAGGAACAGGCTTGGAAGGGCCAGGAGTCGTCATAGAGACCAGGACCTTCCCTAGATGAGGGGAGAGAGGTCAAGCTCTGTGGGCAGAGGCCACAGGAGGCGCATACAGAGAGGTCTGGAGGGGTGAGAAAGAAGTTCAGGGAACCCAAAGAAATTTAGTGTGGAGCGGGTTATATACGGCTAAAAAAAATCATGCATTTGGTAGTAGCTCCCATTTCCATGCTCTTTACTATGCAGATCTTTCCCCTTTTCACCCACCCACTCCCTTTCCAAGAGAGCAGAATTTAATTTAGAAGAATCAGGTTTTATTTAGTGATGTGAACATTAAGAATCTGCCTACGTTGTTGAAATATTCACAAAGGACTCAATCATTCATACTCATACACACAGAGGAAGTCTGCTGAGTAGAAAATGCTTTTTTAGCCATCCAAGCTACTGTCAAGGACAGCAAAGTGCTTGCCTATCCCGCTGAGGGCTTCAGTCTTCATGAATGTTGAACAGTTTAGCTACCTCATTGAGATCTTCATGTTGCTCGCCATCCTTAATGATCTGAGGGAGAGACAAACAGTGGGTCACTAACTCACTCCGTGTGCACTGAGGCCTGGCCGCACAACGGGGCAGCCTGGGCCAGTCCTCATATTGCACCAGGAGGGAGCTGTGGAACAGCTTTCTACTAACCCCAAATGACCATGTGCCAACTCCCAGGCCACCTAGCCAGGTCCTAAGTGAAAAAGAAACATTCCTGAGCCCAAGTTATACCTTTGATGTACTCAGGCACAATTTGACCTGGGTGGACAATGCAGAGCAGGGCACCTGATGAAGTCACAGGAGCGTTTTCCAGCCTGCACTTCCCATCTTTTTCTAAGACCTCTTACAGGCACCTACCTTCCTTGCTATGGGCATTCGGTTGAAGATGTTCCACAGCACGATCCCCACCACCACTTTGTCCCTGAGGTAGAAGATGACACCTTTGCCGTAGTCCTCCCCTTCAGCAGGAGCGTGGGGGACCAAAGGGTTGCTGGGAGGAACAGCAATTTCTGAGGCCTCGGACTCCGTCTCACTCTCTGATCGGATACCAGTCCCTGTGGCCAACCCCCAAAACAAAGTCAAAACAAAACAAAGTCAGTTATTATGAGCTCAGGAAATTCTAGAAGGAAAGTGTCTTTCAACACCTGCTTCAAGCTGCTTCTAGATTTTTCTACACCCCCTCAGTAAACACTGGCCTTCTTTAGCCCCTCTCCACTGACAAAGGCAATGAAAGCTCTTCCTTGCCAGCTCCTGGGTACTGCATCAGTCTGACCCCAAACTTCCCTCCCTTACAGTCCCATTTTAAATTTATGCTATGGGTATTCCTTCAAACTGTGAGACTTGCTCTTGTCCTCTGAGAAACATTCTAGAGCTGCATGGTCCAGTACAGTAGCCACTAGCCACATATAGCTATTCTAATTAAAATTAATTAAAATTTAGAATATTTTACTTAAAATGAGATAAAATGTAAAATTCAGTTTCTCATTTTCACTAGCCACAATTCAAGTGCTAAATATTAGGTTGTCGGAAAAGTCATGACATATTTTCTGTATGTTTTTCAAAGGGCATTTATTTATATAAAGAACAAACATCAATCAATGTTATAGTGCCCGTTTTGTTCGATAACCTTTTGCCATCTTTCAGTGAGCTTTATAATTCCTCGTTCATAGAAGGATCTATCTTTATTTGAGAAAAACTGAACAAGGTGATTTATAGCCTCATCTGAATTGAACGTTATACCATGCAGAGAGGTTTTTTTTGGCTTTTTTGTTTTTGTTTTTTGTTTTGTTTTTAGCTGAGCCAACCTGCCAGCTGTTGGCAGCTCAGCGACAGCTCAGCTCGGGCCTGGAATCGAACCGGCGACCCTGTAGCTCAGAGCTCAAACTCTTGAGCAAGCTTTTAACCAACTGAGCCACTCGGCCGGCCCTGAGAGATTTAAAGACAGTGAAACAAGTGGAAGTCTGACGGCACAAGGTCAGGCGAGTATGGTGGGTGTGGCAACATATCCCATCCAAGCTCCAATAATTTTTGATGGGTAATCAAACTTGTGTGTGGTCTCACGTTGTCGCTATGGAACACAACTCCTTTACAATTAACAAGCTCTGGAAGTTTCTGGATGATGGATTCGTTCAAACTGTCCAATTGCCAGCAGTACACATTCTAATTGATTGTTTGGTTCCTTGGTAGGAGCTCGAAAAACATGACACCTTTAAAATCCCACCACACTGAGAGCATAACCTTCCTCTGATGAATGTCTGCTTTCGATGTCGTTTGAAGCGAAACATCACGTCAGGACCAAGACCGTTTGTGCACCGTTTGTGCACCACATTGTTGTAAACAATCCACTTCTCATCATTAGTTATCGGTCGCTTCAAATAAGAATCGTTTTCCTCATGTTTAATGAGCATATTGCAGATGTTTATACGCGCCGTCAAATGAAATTCTTTGAGTTCATGCGGAACCCAAATATCGAGCTTGCTTACATATCCGAGCTTCTTCAGGTGGTCGTGAACGCTTGAATGATGCATGTTCAATGTTTCTGCAATCTCTCATGTCATGTAATGTGGGCTTGACTCTATCAATGACTTTATTGTCTTCATCAAACTCGGTGGGCCTCCCTGACCGAGGAGCATCATTGAGATCAAAATCACCAGCGCGGAATTTCGTGAACCATCGTTGGCACTGATGTTCTTATAGAGCATTGTCACCGTAAACTTAATGCAACTTTTCACAAGCTTGATGCATGTTCTTCTCTTTATGGAAATAAAACAGTAAAATATGGCAACAATGCAGAGTTTGGTCTTCCATCTTCAACTTGTTGTGAAATCTCCAAAACTCAACCAAATCGCTCACTTTTTTTTTTAGAATGAAGCTAGAACTGTCAGCCGTCAAATGACATAGCAATAACATAGATGCGAATGACTCTAGTACTTCCAAAAATGAACTAGTGCCATCTGGTGCAAACATGCGTCATGACTTTTCTGACAATCTAATTGCTACATGTGGCTAGTGGCTAAATGTATTGGACAGAGCAGAGATAGAACAATGCTATCATAGCAGAAAATGTTATTGTACAGCACGGCTAGAGACACACTTTGGCCAAAGCAGAAGGCATTTCTACATGGAAAAACCAGAGTGGTGGTGTTTTCTGTTGGCAGCAGGGGTGGGGTGGTGGTGGCATGGGAAGGGGGCACCTTATCTTCTGAGAACCAGGCTCCAAGTAATACTACCCCATGGACAGATTAGTGACCTGGAGTTTATAAGTCCCTGGGTCACTCTCCTGGATCCGCTTCCCAGGAGAGGTCAGAATTAAGGAGTGCGTGTAGGTAGTCTACTTGGATTACACAGGGCAAGGATCTATATATCTATATAATGTCTTATTTCTCCTTAAAGAGCAACTTGTTCTTGAAATGCCTCTGACAAGAGGACACTGAGGTTAAATAACTTTGGCCGAGGTCACGGAAGGAAGAGAGTATAGGCCTAGGAATTAATGAAAGAGATGTGTGTAGGAGAGAAGTTCATTCCAAGAGGTGCCTCCCACCTAAAGAAAACCTGGCATTAAGATCTGACAAATGGAATTAGAGGCAGCTCAAGAATTACTCAGCCCCGTTCTTCACTGGTCAGGGCCTGTGGAGGATAGCATGTCCTAAACTAAGGCTCTCAGGCATAATTCTCAGGATTAGCAGGAAGCAAAAACAAAAATAAAAATAAAAGCAACAACAAAACAAAATAAAACATCTAAAAAGTTCAGGTTTTCTTCATCATGCCGATCTTCCCATCCCCTAGAGACAAACTAAACAGCAGAGTCACTGAGCTAGCCACTTATCTAGAGTCTAGGATGGAGTCCTACAATATCTGAGTCTATGCTTTGACCAGGATATCTGATTTTGCCAGCTCTCAGACCACTAAAGAGTGAGGAATTTGGGTTTGGTTTATTTTAAAGCACACATAAAGAGAGGCTTTCACTGGCAGTCTCCCCCACTGGCCAATACAGAAACCCCTTGTTCAGGAGAATTTGGACCACTGTTTCTCAACACTCTTTCAAGAGAAGTGGTTGGCTTTCCTTACCTGACTGCTCTGTGGCAGATTTGGGGTTGTCTTGTGCAGTTGCTTTTGCAAAAACCCCAACTGTGGGCAAACTACTATCCACAAGACCAATAGCTTCATAGCCAACATCGGGACCCAAATCACTCCTAAGGAAGGAGAGAGAAGAGGGTGTGCTGTCATGGGACTGTAAAGAATGACACAGGAGGACATTTTCTCTAAGACACCGCACTTTCATGCCAACCCATCAACTTGGTATGTGCAACAAAAGAGAAACGCCAAATTGATCTGCTGTCCACTGGGGCATCTGGAGACAATTGTGAGAAAGCATGGTTATCCCAAGCAACTTTTATTTTCCTTAGGAAACCATTATGCATATCACATATCCATACAACAATCTATACTTTCTTCAATTTATTTATGCTTTTATCCTATACCACATTTGGTGAGTGATGGGGTCCCCACATTTACTATTCACTACCTTCCTTTAACTCATCCTAAAATTGCCTTTCAGAAGCTTTAAAGCATGTTCCATATTTATGGAATTCAGAATCTTAGATATTTTATGGTTTCATTAACTTACCGTATTTCTTTTTAGCCTTCATGTTTCCAGGCCAGAATGCTTTCTATAAACAGGAACCTTCACCTACTTGGTCATTTTATTTTAACTGATCTTCTTGGACTCTTTGCCTATCATCATCATGCTATTTTTAATATGCTAGGAACTTCACAGAGTATTTGCAGCATGACACACACCATGGTTTTGTAATCACCTAGGCTCCTCGAGCTGTTTTGCTTCTGGTGTTCTACATTTTGTTATCTTCTTGGCCACAGGAGCTCACATGGTGTGTCTTCAGGTAACAGTCAATGACTTCTTACTTTCTTTTCTGGGACCTGATAATTGTACAGCTATGGACTATATTTTCCTAACTGCATTATCTTATATGTTTTGACCCCAAAATCCATCTGTTATGTTTTTGCTGCCCACTCATAAAACTGTAAGTGATCATCCTAAAGTGTACTCCCATCAGCTGAGAATTCCCCTGCTTACGGGTTTCTGAAACCTTGAAGTCTCATCTTCAAATCAACAAGATGAGAGTTTGCCAAACAAGGCCAGCCTCAGTATTCAGGGATGTCCATTGCTAACTTCTTGCTATCCAGAGAACTCCCTATATGCCTGACTTTGAACTCCTAATCTTAAAGTTTTCATATGAGTGAGCTGCATTTTTTGTCAGCATATGGGGCTCATTAGGGTGAGCAGCAAAGAACAAAGTGAAATATACCATTGTCTATACCTAAGAGTACACTTTTGTACCACCTGCTACAGTTTGAATTCTAAGCTCTTTTACCAGAAGTGCTGATGTCCTCTCCATTCTTTCAGCTAGTTAACTTAGGCCAAATGGGACCCTTTTACCAGATGGCTGCTCTGGGGAAGAATGCATGGACACGAGATAGAATTCCCTCTGCCACCCCGTATAAAGCTAACTGGCCCACAAAGAAACCAAACCATAACTCTGGTTCTATTAATTCTGTGTTCTAACCAGTTGAGTTCTCGAGGCAAAAAACTATTACCAGAACATTGACTGATGCCAGTATGGCTTAGCAGCTCCAGTCATATTTTCTCCAGCCAATCTTCCGCTCACAACAGCATGGTCGTGATGCTCTACCCGCCTCCTACCCAGCTTTATATCGTAGAAGCATGCAGCATCTCCTGCCTGTGGAGACAAATACATTACATGAGAACGTGATAAAAAAGCAAAGTTAAAGACAGAACATAAACATTTTGGGCTCAAAAAAACATTAACTAATTAATGGTTTCCATCTTTAGGCCAGAATTATACATACACTTTCAAAAACAGCTGAGATTCCATTTAAAAAAATATTCTATGCTTCCACAAAGCTAACCTAAATCTTGTATGCTCTGGCTCATACCTATTTCTTCTCTTTCTGCCCTTAGCAGAGACAGGACTTTTAATAACCATAATTTTCAGAAATATTCTTCCCTATGTATGGAAACTAGTTTTCAGATGTGACTGCCTCTTACCTATAAGTCTTTTCCAAGATAAGACTGTTTTTGGTCATTCAGTATTCATTCATTCAACAAATATTTATGGAGTACTTATTCTGTACAAAGCATTATACTGTCTGGGTTGCTGAGACAAATCTGACACAGACCGTGCCCACAAAAAGTGTATAAGCTAGCTCAGGAAGGTGCAGCGCTGCTACTTGCTACAGTGTAATGCAAACAAGTGATGTGCGATGTGAGAGGTACCATAAAGTGAGCTCAGTGTTTCAAGGAGAGAGAGAATCCATGGCCTGAGCTGAACAAGGCCAGCTTCATGATGGGGGTGGTATGTGAGCACTGTAACACTTTGCTCAACATCTCTGTGGCTACTGAGGCTCTTCTAAAAATCCAACATGTGAGCAATATTGAAATAAACTGTGAAATCCACTTAATGGAATATATACAGTCATTAAACTGTTTACAGAATCTGAGGCAATGTGGAAAATACTTACATTATATTGTTAAGTGAAAAAGAGAATACAAATGTTTATACATAGTATGTTTGTCATGATCATCTACAACAAAGTGGGGGGAAACTATGTGCAAGAAAATGACGGGAAGAAAATACACCAAAACAAAACAAACAAACAAAAAAACAGTGATTGCTGCAGTTGATTTTCCCCCTTTCTCCTTTTTGTCTGTCTCACATACTGAGCATGAGTTGCTTTTATAACAAATTTTTTAAAAATCCAGTACAAGGCTTCCTTCTGGTCAAGATGGTGGAGTAGGTAAATGCAGTGCTCACCTCCTCCCATGTCCACCTAAAAATAACAACTACAGAACAAACACTGAAAATCACCTGAAGTCTTGATGAACATAAGTCTTATAACTAAGGAGATACAGAAGAAGCCATCTCCAGACCACTTGGAGGGGTGGAGACGCAAAACAGTCTGGTCCCACACCCACATGTGGCAATTTAAAAATTGGGAGGAGTATCTTGGCTGCGGAGGTGCTCCTCAAGGAGTGAGTGGTCCCAGCCCCACACCAGGCTCCCCAGCCCAGGGTTCCAGTGCAAAGTAGAGAAGTCCCTACAACTCTGGCCATGAAAACCAGCAGAGATTGTGGCTGAGTGAGAAGGAGGGAGCCTGGAGTTCCAGGTTCAAGACCCCATGCATGGACTTACTCGCTGATGGAAGCACTGGCTCTGAGCTCTAGCACTGGGGCAGCAGCTTGAAAAGTGCCAGGGACATACAAGGAGGAACTGAATTGTCTGGCTCAGGGTGAGGGCTGGAGGGGGCAGCTGTCTCCCAGGCAGAAGTGCTAGCACACGCCATTGTTCCTCTGTTGAGCCCTGCCCCCACCCCCCAACCTGCCCACACAAGTGGGCACCATATCTGTGTCCCCATCAGCCTGGGTAACACTGTTCACCGGTCCTGGTGATTCCCTAAGACCCCACCTCACACAACTTTTGGACCCACCCAAATCGCTTCCAGTGGCTTTTCCATACAAGTGGCCTGTTTTGGCTCATGCTGCAGACTTTCCTAAAATTTCTGAAAGGTTCACAAACCACAAACAAGCAGTATCTTCCCTCGGCATGCCCCGTACCTCTTGCTAAAAAGCCCTAAGCCTGGCACTAGCGGCAGCCCGCCTTGCTTCAGCTTAGCCTCTCCCAGGCACCTCTAAGCCTAGCACAAGTGACAACCATATGCATATCACTTTGTAGCTCATACCAAGTAACCCTGGGCAGGGCACTGGCAGAGGATGATCCTGACCTTCACCAGAGCCCCTCCCAAGAGGCTCCAGAACCAACACACCTGGTGGCCACCTTCAGAGCAGACCAGAGCACCACCCAACCACCTCCACAAACAACATACCCAAAGGGCAGACTGGGCAGGCACCAGAGTCATGCTAAAGCGAATCCTGCTCCATAGGGTCAGCCCCTGAACAACAGCTCCTCCAGTGTAGTCATGGCCAGTCCTCACAACCAATCAACCTGAGATTCATTCCCTCCCACTGATATGCAAACAGCAACCAAATCTCAGCTACAATAGGAGGGCACACACAACCCACAAGGGGCACACCGGGAGCACCTGGCTCAGGTGACCAGTGAGACCATGCCACTGGGCCCCACAGGACACCTACTACATAAGGCCACTTTACTAAGACTGGGAGACATAGCAGCCCTACCTAATACATAGAAATAAACACAGGGAGGCAGCCAAAATGGGGAGACAAAGAAACATGTCCCAAATGAAAGAACAGAAGTCCAGAAAAGAACTAAATAAAATGGAGACAAGCAATCTACCAGATGCAGAGTTCAAAACACTGGTTATAAGGGGCTGGCCGAGTGGCTCAGTTGGTTAAGAGCTCGCTCAAGAGTGCGAGCTCTGAGCAACAGCAGTTTGAGTCCTGGCCCGAGCTGAGCAGCTGCTGAGCTGCCAACAGGTTGCAGGATGGCTCAGCTAAAAACAAACAAACAAACAAACAAAGGACACTGGTTATAAGTATGCGCAATGATTTCACTGAGAACTTCAACAAAAAGATAGGAAGCATAAATTGAACACAGCAACTAATTAAACACAGCACCTTGAACTGAGCGGCATGACTAGACTTGGAGCTGAGCTAGCTGCACCCTCCACAACTAAGATTGAAGGACAACAACTTGGCTGTTCCCCTTCCCCAATTCCCCAACATTGTTCCCCTCCTTCAATTCCCTAATAAAATCTTAAAAAAAGATATTAATAATAAAATGATAATAACTACATACCTATCGACAATTACTTTAAATCTGAATGGATTCAAGGCTCCAATGAAAAGACATTAGGGTGGCTGAATGCATACGAAAACAAGGCCCATCAAGTATAATCAAATATATATATATTTGTATGTCACGGGATGTGGAGTACAGCATAGGGAATGGAGTCAACAGAATTGTAATAGCTATGTACCATGTCAGAGGGGTAATAAATTGGAGAGGGGTGCTATCACTTTGTGAGGGGGTATAAATGTCTAACTATTACATTGTTTTGTATACCTGAAACTAATTAAAAAAAAGAAATATTGTGTTATGACCTAGTTCAAAACAAAAGCAACAAAGAAAACAAGGTCCTTACACATGCTGCTTACATAAGACTCACTTCAGATCGAAAGACACACATAGACTGAAAGTAAAGGGATGGAAGAAGATACTTCACGAAGATGGAAATTAAAAAAAAAAGGTGGGGTCACAATACTTATACCAGACAAAACAGACTTTGATACAAGAGACAAAGAAGAACCCAGTAATCCCACTTGTGGGTATTTATTTGAAGAAATCCAAAACACTACTTCGAAGGGACATGTGAATTCATTATGTTCATTGCAGCACAGTTTACAATTGCCAAGATGTGGTGGCAGCCTGGGTGTCCATCAATGGATGAATGGATAAAGAAGAAGTGGTATATCTCTCTCTCTCTCTCTCTCTCTCTCTCTCTCTCTCTCTCTCTATATATATATATATATATATATATATATATATATATATATATATATATA
>NW_017731560.1:818229-858108 GCF_001890085.2 Hipposideros armiger
ACTGCAGCAGGGGCTGCAGCCTACGCCGTCGCCGGCGCCTCATGGCAGCCCAGCTCTAGGTTGAGCTGTTGTTCAGCATCTTAGCTGCAGAAGACAGTGTCACTGGCCCTCATATGTGGGATCCGAACCGGGGCCCTCTGGCATCCCAAGCCAGCTTTTAACCAACGCGCCACTCAGCCGGCCCCAGAACAGATTTTTTAAAACAGCTAAAAATAGTACTCAAGTAAAATGAAAAGTGATTTTCCTTTCTAGAGAATGTCTTAAAATTGCTTCATCCTCCATTCCCTGGACTCACGTTCAGGCAAACGGAACAGCAGATCAGTCTGAAAGCTGTATACACGCCTGCCAGGGTGATTCCGAAGGCTGCTGCCAGCAGGAGTACCGGAAGAGCTCTAGTTCTTCAGGCATACACACTGTTCATTTCCTTTACCACTAGCTTGCAGCATGAGAGCATACCTGATCTTGTAAATTAAGCAGTTCACAAGTTTCTGTTCTCTAAGCTCAGCCTCCAAATGCTCTGACCCTATCAGGATAAGCTACTGATGAGCTTTATTTAGCACCCTACCAAGGAGACTTGCTCCTAGGCCGGGGACAAGGAACCTGTGAACTGTGCCTGGTCTTGCTATAGCGTACTTACCACCCAGATGTTAGAGCGTGCTTGGAGCTCTGCGTTTACTCGGAAGCCACCAAAATCTGAGTCTATCTCCAGTCCACCAGTCTTGGCCAACTCAACATTGGGCTCCAGGCCCACAGCTGCCACTATGTGGTCAGTTTCTACCTGAGGCAAAAAACAAGTAAGTCGGTCAATTACCACAGTTTCCATGTATGCCTATGGACACAGCAATGCACATTATGTCATTAAGAATTGGGGCTTTACAAAAAACAAGCAAACATTGATTAAATTACCTCTGATAAACAGATTTTAAGCTCTATTTCATAAAGTTTCCCCTCCACATACCCATACCCCATATCATCTGAACAGAAATCTGCGACCCTAGTTAGGTCTCAAAAATCTGTGATAAGATACAAGGAGCTACGGGAGAGTGGGTCACAGGTGTCTACTCTGGTTCTCATCATTCTTATTTTAATGCAGGAACAGTTCATTCAGAAAATCATGACAGGTTAGTGGCGGCTGCCAAAAAACTAATCTACTGGTATCAAATGAAGGAGTAAGAATGAGGAAAGGGGAGGGGAGGGCTGGGAGTTCTTCTGTCAGCTTGTCTTCCCCTCCTTACCTTTCGGCCATCTTTCAGCTTGATGAGTAACTTGCCACCACTGACTCCGACTGATTGCACAATAGCATCAGGCAGCACCTTAACACCCTCTGTGAAGGCAAACAAGACCTGAGGCTGAGCCTGGGAGCCTACTTTGTGAAAAGTAGGGAAGCTGACTAGAGGCATCTGCTGTCAGAAAACCAGTAAATCAGCATGCAGGCAGCCTTGGAGAGCCCCGAGAACCTACAGCCGCAGTTCATTTTCAGCAGTTCCAAGATTTGGTGCAAGAGATTCAGATCGCCTACATGGCTGACGGGAGAATGGGAGAAGGGAAGCATTTCATCTGCTGCGTGATACAGTTTATGTCAAAGGGGTTCCCAAAGAAGCCGACTTTGCAGTAGGCCTAACTCAAAGGAAAGAGTGGCAACATATGGAAAGAGTCTCTACCTCGTTTGACTTTTTCCATGGTCCAGTTGCTGAGGTATTCGGGGAGGACCTTTCCCATATTTCCTTTCTCAGGGAAGAGCTGAATTACTTCGGTGCCCAAGGTTCGAGCTGGGGAGAAGAGACAGAGTAGGTGTAGCAGGAGGCAAAAGCCAGTCCTAAGACAGGGAGCAAAGTAAAGGAGCAGCAGGCAGCCAGTTACTACACAGAGGGCAATGCTATCACCCAAGCCACAGCTCCCATTTGTGGGGCACTGGGGCAAGAGGGCATTCACAAGGCAAATACAACAGGTGCCAGAACTGCTGTCACGGATTTGACTAGATACTGTGAACTCAGTGCACTCATACCCAGGCGTCACCTTGTGCTTACACAATGCCATGCAACCTCTGAATAGTAAGCACCCTCCTGAGAAGATGCCCGGATTTCACACAGCTGAAATAATAACATTAATCCAAACGGTTGCCAGGAAACATTCAAACTGGAACTCACAGATCTGTCAAACTGGGAATCACTGTGTATCTGAAGTAAGTCTTTGACTTTTACAGGGAGTAGTCTACACTGCTCTTAGCATCTTAGTAACTCACTTTCCTTAATATTTGATTTCTAAGGAGTCTTGGCCTAGAGGCTAGAGGAAAGGAAAACAGCATTGCTGCTCAGTCATTCAGATGATAGCTGTGTGGTCACTAAAGGATCCCTCATCAGAACATAAGCTACCTTAGCTTTTCATCACATAAACCTTAATCAAACTCTTTCTACTCATCCTGGCAACTGCTTCCCTGGAATTTGTGGGAGCTCCAAAAAGCATGTGATATCCGACCAGAGGAAGAAAACTGAGGTCACTCCCCAGTACTCACCCTTTCTGCCAAGAGCACAGGCCAGTTCGCTCCCAAGGAAGCCCCCACCGATAATCGTAATCGACTTGACTTCCCGGGATATCTTCTCTAAGGTTCTAAAGTCTCCAATCTGCAGGATCACACCAGTATAGTCCATTGGTTTCCCAAAGAGGCATAAGATGCTAATACCAGGAAATATCTTTGACAACAGTAATTTGCACATAAAATCTTCTTGTAAAAAGTGGCTCGATTATAGGACCATATGTTATTGATGTAAATTTCTTTCTCCACTCTAACACTCCTTCTAGCAACACTGGTTCTCGACTGGGGGCAGTTTTGCCCCTTCACCCCCAAGGGACTTTTGGCAATATCTGGAGACATTTTAGGCTGTCACAACTGGGCGTGGGGCCATGCTGCTTGCAGCTAGTGGGTAGAGTCCAGGGATGCTGCTAAACATCCTACAATGCACAGGACAGCCCCTCACAGCAAACCATTATCCAGCCCAAAACGTCAGTAGTGCAGAGGTTCACAAACCTAGTTCTGTCAAGAACTTAAAGGATAGTACAAATCTTTTCAACTACCCATAAGAGTAGAAAATTTCAGCAGTTTTCATAAGCAAAGCACGGTGATAAGAAGCAATCCCCCCTTTCTTCTTCACTTAGGTACTTTTTTTTTAGTTTCAGGTGTACCAAACAATGCAAGAGTTATACTTTTCACCCCTCACAAAGTGACAACCCCCCTCCCCCAATCCACCAGGGAGAAGGGGAAGGGGTTAGGCAGCATAAATTGGTAACTAAAATATTCACTTAGGTACTTTTAACTTTCCTCCCCAAAGTCTCCACAATAGAACTTGCAATGAGAAATGCCAAGAAGCTATGAGTTCCAATGACTGAAATGCATCAGGAAAAAACAACTATGGAAGGGCAATTGGAAGAACTACAGCAAGCAATAAAATCACCAAATGTATTTTTCTCCTAGGAGCTTAAAACCCTTGAGTGAGGTATGTGAGAAAAGAAGTCACTTGCTCAAAGCCAGGTAACCAGTCTGGAGAAGAGTCATAAACAGAACTCGAATCTCCCAATTCCCGGGTGGGTACCTGGGGACCACAAGATTATGTTCCTTTTCAAACCCGACACAATGAAAGTGCTCAAGCAGACAATTACCTTTCTGAAAAGTGTTGTTCTACTCTTCACCTCTGCTCCAGCCCTATCGATGGCAGATAGGCTTCTTGGAGTGCCTCCTGGAAATAGGAAAACCCTTTAGCCCAACAAGCAAGAGCTAAGTCTCCCCCCACAAAGGTGGCACTGTGGTATGCGGGCTCCTGTTGGTGCTACAGTAGCAGCGACAGGATACAGGCTTTGTTTTCCATCAACTCAGCTCACAGCAGGCTTTGAGCAGCAGATTTGGGAGTCTCTCTTCAAAGGGCCTGCCCTCCCAACAGATGGTCACAAGGCCTCACTTTCTGCTTCCCTGGCCTCTTATAGTTTCTCATAAGGATTCACCAGATAGCACAGCTATGTTTATTTAAGCAGCTACTTTGGTCTCCTCTCTTGGTTTCTGATTGGAAATGTCAATGAAGCCACAAGACTATATCACTTTCAGGGCAGAGGGCAGAGGGCAGGGGCTAAGGAGGGGGAGGAAAAAAGACCATCCTCTTTAATACCCATCCATGCTTTCACCAGAAGGAGCAGCAAGGATAATCCAGAAGGGTGTTGATGGGACATCTGTAGTTAGCTGGGTTTTGCACCAAGACAAGACAGCCACTTCAGAGAGTCTGGGTTTCAGTTTTCTGAAGGTTAAGTAAGTAATGCCTTCTATACTAAAACTTGAATGAGCTATATCAGGAAAGAAAGTCATCTCCAGAAATACTCACCTGTTGCAATCAAGCACTTTTCATAGGTTATTTGAGAGCCATCATTAAGTTTCACCATGTTGCCTCTCACATCCAGCTGTACTACCTGGTACAGTCATATACACAAACAAAGACAAAGTAGAGATGACTTAGCTTTTTCCAAAATTTTACTGAGATACAAAATTCAACATAAACAGAAATTAAAGATAAAATTCACCATTTTAAAGTGTACCATTCAGTGGTTTCTTAGTATATTCACAAGGTCATGCAACCATCGCCACTGTCTAATTCCAGAACATTTCGATCGCCAGTACCTATTAGCTATCAGCCTGATGAGAAGAATTAGTTCTTGACCTCAGGTCATCAATCCTTGAGCGACCATTTCTGAGTAATCACTGGCACCACAGTTTCCGGTGCCCAGTTTGTTCAGGTGGTCCTTATTCCCTAAGCAGCCAACGTTAGAGCAAGTCCCTACAGTCCCAAAGTCCCTGCCTAATTTGTGGAAATGGAGCACAGGGACAGACTTTCCTGCTTGGGGATATGGAGTCCTGTCTGCCGTTTATTGTTAGCAACTCTCCTACATCGTCACCATTTTCACAGGATGCTTTCTCCAACTTCCAGCCCTCACTAAAATGTAGCAGCCCCCACCCCCACCCCAAGATGGCTGGTTCCCCCACACTCCTCCCTGTCACAAGGCCAGGGGAGGTACTGGCTGTTGCTGCTTCCAGGTTCTCATACTCTTATCTCCCTCTGAGGGACACCAATCTATCTGCCTACAAATCACTGTCATCCAGCACCCTTGTGGCCACTCGTCCTCATTCACTGAAGACCGGTGAACCTGGCTCATATGTTTCCCTCTGAGCCACATCTAGAATCTATCAATCAATCAATCTATCTATCTATCTATCTATCTATCTATCTATCTATTTGAATCTTGTTATTTCTTAACCTCTACTTCTACCTCAGATACCCCACTCTTTGGTCACAATTTTCCATCCTTTCAGCTTTCTCTCAGTCCCACTGTCTGAGACTTGCTTTTGATTTTCTCTTACCCAGCAGGCTATTCCCATCCCAACTGGGCCAATGGCAGATTATCCACACTGTTCTCTTGCCAGTCCCTCTAATTCCCTTGTCCCCTACTCCTTCTTATAGTGAAAAGCTTGAGCTTTGAAGTCAGAGAGACTGGAGTTCCAGGCTCTGCTCCACTCCTTACTAGCTGTGAGACCATTCATTCAAGACATATGTATTACACACCTATTATATGTCAGGCACTGTGCCAAGTGCTGGGGTCACAATGGTGAGAAAAATAGATATCTCTCTTGCCTTCAGAGTCTAGTAGCCAAGACAGACAATGTAACAAGTACTACAATCAAGCGTGAGAAATCAAGAGTGAGAAATGCTCTGATAAGGGCAGTACAGGTAGCTGTAAGAATATATGACAGAAGTACCCAGTCAAGCTTTCCAGGGGCAATGACATATACTGAGATCGGATGGATGAGCAGCTTCTTCTGCCTCCTTTGATTTGTCCTGGATAAGCACCCTCTTCTATCCAACCCCATGCCTTAACACTTACACTGCTCACTCTCCCACAACCACGTGGTGTCCAAGTTTTTTGTAAAAACAAGTGAAGCCATTAGATGCGATCTTCCTCAGCTTCCCGTAAGGGTTCCCACCTCCCAACCCTCGAATAGAAACCTTACTTCTTTTCTTCTAGCTGCTGGGTTAGGTATTTTCTGCGTTCTGTTCCTGTTCCTGACCCCCATCCCTTCCTTTCTCTCCCAGAACCTTCCCTGATTGGTTACCCACTCACTCTCCGGACCTCTCTCCTGACATCTTACACCATCAGCCCATTAACATGATTAAGTCTGTCCCATCCTAAAAGTCCCACCTCTGATTCTACATCCTCCTGGCTTTTGTCCAATTGGCATCTCCCTTTTCTCATTGACACGTTTTGTAAGTTGATCAACTCTTTTCTAACTTCACAATGATATCTGAGCCGCTAAACCAAATGGGTCATTTTACAATGATTTTCTTAGCAGATGCCTTCGCTGCAGTAACACTGTGGATCACATCCTCCTCCTTGAAACTCTCACCAACCTTGGCCCCTGTCCTTGCCTGGCTCTCTTCCTACTGCCCTTGAACTTCTTTCCTAGCCTACTTAGTGGGCTCTTCTTAAGCCTGCCGCCTGGAAGTTGGGTTTCCAGGGCTTCATCCTTGCCCTACTCCTCTTCTGCGTACAGAACTTTTCCCTGGGAGGCCTCACCCACTCTCATGCTTTCAACTCCTATACGTACACAGATGACCCCCGAATCTCTGTCTGAGCCCAGACCCCTCCTCTAAGTGTCACAGTCATAGATCCAACTGCCCACAGGAAATCACCACAGATATTCTAGTTTATACGTAACAGTCCCAAACTAAATTATAGTGCCCCCTTAAACTAGATCTTCCTCTCGTAATGTCTCTCTCAGTTGGGAGGACCTCACCACCTACCACACATGCTGGAAACCAGAAAATCATCTTGGCCTCCTCCCTCTCCCTCATGTTTCACCTTCAATCAATCACCCGGCTGGTCAGATTTGCCTCCTAAGCACGTCTCCAGTGTTCTCCATTCTTCACCACCTTGCTCTCAGGAAGCTATACACTGATGTTAGTAAGGGCCTGGGCTCTGCACTCACAATTCTGCAGTCAGACAGGTCTGGGCTCAGAGTCTGTCTCCAACACTTATTAGCTGTATGACCTTGGGCAAATTACTTAACTTCTTGTTAATTTCAATTGCTTTCTCTATAAAATGGAAATAATAGTACTGACCTCGTAAGTTTGTTGTGAGGAAAAAATGAGATAATACACGTAAAGTGGTAAGACTGTGCTTATTTCATTACCATCACCACTACTGCCCTAATTTGGGCTCCCACCATCTCTCACCTGGATTACTGCAATAGTCTTCGAAATGGTCTCTCTCTTGTCTTGTTCGCCTGAAACCCATCTTTCTCACAGCCAATGGAGACATGACTTAAAATTCAACCCAACTGTATTATATCCTTTCCTAAAATTCAACAGTTTCCCAGTGCCTATGGGGCAAAACTTAAGCATCTTTCATAGAACAGAGCTCTCCACAATCAGGTCCCTGCATGACTTCCCAGTTTCACCCCTTGCCACTACTTAACTTGTGGTTTTTGCTCTGTCGGTACCTAGTTGCTTGTGTTTCCCTGCATGAAACACATTTTGTCATACCCCTGTGCCTTTCCTTATTCTGTTCTTTATTACTTGAATGCTCTTCACTTCTCTCTAATCTTGTGAATGCCTCTTCATTCCATAAGACTTCCCAATTAAAAGACTGCTTCCTCCAAGAAGCCTTCCCTCAAACCATCACTATACTGGGTACGCGTCCCAGTACTTCCCGCAATACACTGTGCATATCTTTCTTGTTCCACATCTATGTGTTATGGTTATTTGTGTGTGTTTCTGTCTAATATTATTAGCCCCAATAGAGCAGGGCCTGTGTGTTATTTACACATAGGGGATACTGAATACATAATGTCTCATTACCAGCTTATCGACAAACCTATATCCATTTTCTCTGCCTATCGTCCCTTTATAGAAGTGGGCTTGTTCCATGTGTGATCTGGATCTCATCTACACTGGGCTTTGCTCCTGATAACCACTCCCTGTCTACTAGAACACTGATTGTCATTAGTTTACAAACATACTCTCATAACTCCCATTAACAAAAACCAAACATAGCACAACAAAATAAAACCCTCCGTGGAGCCCATAAATGTCCCCGTTACTCAGGCACTCACCTTTGTAAAGTCTGTCAATATTTTCTATTATGACATTATGCTTGAATTATTTTACTGTCCTGAACAATATACGTTTGTCACTCTCTCATCATCAGTAATCCCAGAGAAATGTTAGTGTGGAAAAATAGGAGGAAGAAGGAAGGGCAGAGGAGCAAATCAGGAAAGGGAACAGTTTCAGGGTCATGGTCCCAGTGATTTGACTTCCCTGGAAAAGTTCAGTTAGCATGCTACTCTAGGCTTTGAGATCAGTGCTTTTCCCAAGAAGACACACTAAACAGTGTAGCCTGGCAGTGTTAAACCTAAAATGACTTGATTCTTCTTATGAATTGCAATGGTAGGACAGATGTAAATGGCACTGGGAATACAAGTCACCATACTCGCTGCCCACATGGGCACATTCATGGAGCCTGACAAAGGAAGCAGCCTACCACCTCACCTTTTTCCCGGTGAGGACAGCCACACCACCATTCTCAATGTGAGGCAGGTCCTGAGCAGAGACATAGAAAGAGGGTGGCTGGAAATATATGCTGTACAGAAAAGAGGGAGAAAATGTTATAAACACCTGGAACTGCTATCAACTTCCCCCATAGCTTTAGTAAAACTGTTTCCATTATGAAAAACTTTTAGGAACATTTTCCAAAGTAAGTCTCCAAGGCCACTAAATCTTGGTCATGACTTACTTATACAGAAGTATTTTAGAACAGTGGTTCTCAACTGGGGGCAATTTTGTATAAACCCCACCCTCAAGGGACATCTGAAAATGTCTGAAGACATTTTTGGCTGTAACAGCTTGGGGGTGAGGATCTAGTGGGTAGAGGCCAGGGATGCTGCAAAACACCCGACAGTGCACAGACCACCCCCACAACAAAGAATTATCCAGCCCCAAGTGTCAAATAGTGCCAGGGTTGAGAAACGCTGCTCTAGATTTAGGTTCATTTCAAAATTAGAACAAGAGGAATGTTCAAGGAGCTGCTTTCACACATCCACCTAAACAAGGTGTCCAGAATGGTGCTGGTCAATGGATAGGTAGGTCTAGCTCCTGAGATGATTTTGCCTCAAATGGTAGACAGTACCTGTTAGATATTAAAGGACAGCTAAAATAATTGGAAGTATGAATCCTGCTTGAGAAAGAAACATGATAGTGGGGGTAAGGGAGCTGGATAGATTTATAAAATTCAGTCCAATATCAAAGGGATCACTAAGGAGAAAAAAATTGGAACCCAAAGTACATGGCACTTGAATCAAGAGATCCCAGCTGTCCTTTAATGGGAAAAGGCTTCTGGGCTGGCCAAGCAGCTCATTGGTTAAGAGTTGGCTTGGGAGCATGAGCTCTGAGCAGCAGGACCCAGGTTCGGATCCCACATGAGGGCTATTGATGTTGCGTCCTCTACAGCTAAGATGGTGAACAACAGCTCGACCTGGAGCTGGGCTGCTGTGAGTCACCAGTGACGGCATAGCCTGCAGTGGGGCTGCAGTGGGCTGCCGTAAGGTTATCAAGAGTGGCCGGCAGCCAGCGTGAGCTTCTGTGATCCGCCGTGAGCAGCCGTCCAATGGCCAGCGACCAACTGCCTCAGCCAGGAAGAGCGCAAAATCACAATACCAACAAAGGCCAGTGAAGCAACGTCCTCCACAACTAGACTGAAGAACAGGGCAGCAACTTGTTTGTTCCCCTTCCCTGATTCCCCAACACTGTTTCCTCCCCCAATTCCCCCCAAAAAAAAAATCTTAAAAAAAAAGGAAAAGGCTTCTGAGTGTGGTCCAGTGTCAGATGGTTGCTGGACTTATCATGGACTATATTCTTTAGGTATATAAATGTTGAATAACTACAGGGTACACCTGAAACTAATATAATATAATAGTATGTTAGCTATATTTTAATAAAAATTTTATAAAATAAGAAATAAATAAAAAGGCTTCCGGACCTGCATTTCTAAGTCCCTGTACAAACAT
The DNA here is from genome assembly GCF_001890085.2 of Hipposideros armiger. Taxonomy (NCBI): domain Eukaryota; kingdom Metazoa; phylum Chordata; class Mammalia; order Chiroptera; family Hipposideridae; genus Hipposideros; species Hipposideros armiger. Next base: position 828,323 of record NW_017731560.1, read on the forward strand.
GCTAATAAAGAGTTCTTCTTTACAGAGTGCCCACTCTACCCCTGCAATTCTGAATGTCTGCTAGGGTGTCCAAAAAGGTGCCATAGAACAGTGTATTTTCTTTTGCTTTTATGGGACATGCCCAGGTGAATGTAAAGAAGTGACAACACAGGCCGAGCTGATCATCACGGGAGAAGTCTAACATAAAAGTCAAGGAAATGAGAGCATTAGTACTTCAGACGCCATTATACCTTCAATTGCTGGTAGATCTGGTAACAGAATCCAGGACTCCTGCCACTATAGCCTGCTGTCCTTGGGCTGTACCAAGCGCACACCAGAGCAGACGCCGGTGTGAGGCCGGGTCATCTGTCCTATGAACTGCACATGGCTCATGCAAAATCCCGACCCACTCCCCGTGCTTAGGTGAAGCTGCTAGTCAGGCCTACTTTACATAAGCGAACACACCTTCTCTCTTTCCCATTCCACTGTTTGAATCGCAGCGTCTTTGTGACATTTGGATCATCTGAAAACCACAGTTCTTTTGAAAGAGGAGGTCGCATGTATGGCAGCTCAGGATCTTCAGATACAATCAGTACCTGTAGACACAGAATAATGATACTTATCAGAGATAAGTCATTTAAGAGGCAGATGTCAAAGTGTTCACATTGGCTAGGTGCTTGCAGATAACACCCTGTGTGCTAAGCGAGAGAGTGTGCGCCTTACCCTGGCCCCAGGATCCCGAGCCCGGATGGATCTGGCTGCAGCAAAAGCAGCAGTACCCCCACCGATGAGCAGAAACGGAACATGACTTGGTACCCTGACTGTAGGAACTGGCTCTCCTTCTGGAGCTGTAAGCAACAGAACATATAGGGTGAATTTTCTGAAATTCTCAGATGACCCCTTGCCACTATTAAAAAAAAAATCACCTTGCACTTGTCTCAATCCTTTACTAGCAAAACACTGTACCTACATTTATCTTAACAAACGTCCCAGCATCCTGATGGCACAAGAAAAGAAAATATTCCCTTCATTTTATAAGTAAAAAATATCCCAAAAGAAGTGAATGATTTGGCCAATGCCATTCATTCATTAAGTCTGTCAGAACTAGAACCTACCTTAAATGTTTAGCTATTTCTAAAATCTATTAGAAAGTATATATATTAAAAGGCTTCCGGGGCCGGCCAAGTGGCGCGTTGGTTAAGAACTGGCTTGGGATGCCAGAGGGCCCCGGTTCGGGTCCCACATATGAGGGCTAGTGACACTGCCCTCCACAGCTAAGATGCTGAACAACAGCTCAACCTGGAGCTGGGCTGCCGTGGGTTGCTGTGGGTTGCCAGCGACGGCGTAGGCTGCAGCCCCTGTGGCAGTGGGTTGCCATGGGCTACCGTATGTAGCCAGCAGCCAGCGTGAGCGGCCAGCAGCCACTGTGAGCGGCCTTGGCCGAAGACTGATCTGCCTCACCCGGGAAGAGCGCAATCATGGTGCCAACTTGGGCCAGTGAAGGAACGCCCTCCACAACTAGACTGAAGAACAAAACAACAGCAACTTGTCTGCTCCCATTCCCCCAATTCCCCAGCGCTGCTCCCCTCCCCCAATTCCCCAATTAAAAAAAAAAGGCTTCTGCCCTTTGCATTAATTTCCTAATGACCAACAAGAAAATACCAAGTTCAGTTTCACTTTTTGTTAGCAATAAAAGGGGTCAACCTAGCAGGTCAATTGGGGATTATTATACACTATTCGAGAATAAGGAGGTGTTATTGAAAAAAGCAATGTAAATCACCCAACCAGGGTTGTAGGGCTTATTAAAGGATTATAACATTCCCCTCTGAAAAATCAAGCCAGTCCTGTGTGATGGAAGTGTGGCTAGGGCTATATGCTTTAGGAAAACAAATACATCTTTAACAACTAACTCAAAACTCCAAAGACTCACGGGGGGAACAAGACAGACCAAAAGAATTTCCTCATTGAAAAAACCGCCTTCATCTGTTTTCCAATAATTTCCCTTGCCAAGCTTGCCTTTTTAATTTAAAGCTTGTCTTTTAAGAGTCTAATATAAAGAAAAACCATCAATGATAACCATCACTAATTTAATTCTCAAACCCAAATTCCAGTCAAATACTTGGACAAATTGCTGCCAGGCCTGGCATAATACCATAGTCTTTGGAAGCTTACAACCTCACAGCATCATTGTGTCTACAAGATATCTGCAGAGCAGAGCACCCAGACTCTTTCTAACTTTCCCGTCATATACTGAGCCTCAAATCATACTCACCAGATGATGCAGCCCTTTTCTGCTTCTCTTCTGGTGTCAGTCCTAACCCTGAAATTCTTTCACTATATCTTTTTTGGTCATCTTTTAAAATCTTGTAGGCCTGTAGATCCAAACATGGAGAACATTTATTTCATCATACAGCTAGCTCATACCATCAGTAATATCATTATCTTCCAATTAAATGAGAACCTTTTGTCTACATGAGGTAAGTTCTATGTGAAAATCACTAAGGCAAAATTATTTTCTTAAGAAATAAAAATACTGAGTGTGTACACACTTGATGTGGAAAGAATACAGGTAAAGCAGATGAAATTATTTGTTTCAGATTTCCTTAGGGTCTATGTGAAGAGTTTTCCTCATACTGTATTTAATTCTGAAGGTATTAAAGAAAAAAGAAAACACTCTGAGTGGTGAACGCACAATGTGATATATAGATGATGTATTACAGAACTGTACACCTGAAATCTATGTAACTTTACTAACAATTGTCACCCTGATAAACTTTAATAATATTAACAAAGAAAACAAGAAAAACATTTTATACTAGAAAAATAAAGTATTAGGAAGGGCTGAACTTTCTAAAAGAGAGTTTGGACTATACCAGATACTAGCTGTGAAACCAATCTATATGGTTCAGGGTAGGAAGCGAGGACATGTTTTCCTGGTAGGTGCCCCAACTTTTGCTGGGTACTCAGATAATGCCCTAAAATGTGACCTCCTGTATTCTAGTCTGATAAAGTAACTAATCTTTCCCTCAGTGGTCTATCCTTTTATGACACTCAGATGTTTATTCAGGATCAAACACCTTGCTTAAACACCTGTGGTATTTCAAATATACTATCTTCTCCATCCTTTCAAATTTAAGAAGGGTACCTTAGCATTATGCTTAGTTGTTTTTTATGTTAATAACATACAGCATCAGAGTTTATTGGAAAAAAATTTTTAAAGCAGTAGGAAACAATGACATTTAAATTACAACATTTTTTGCTCTTTTGTATCCCACAGGGTCAACAAGACAGGGATTTAAGTGACCCTGTATCAACTGAAATCCCACATTATTAATTAATTGGAGGAAAAAGTAAGGACAATCAAAGGAAATATCATAAAACATGCTCTAAAAATATTTTTACAAGCCCCTTACAGAGCAGCCCATTAAGCAATGTGCTGCAATAAGGAACCCTGTCCCTGAGATCTGAACTTAATGCTTATTAGGCTATAAACATTCACCACATGATACGAATGGATTAGAAAATTAAGTACTGTATGTTAAAAGACCATGGTTATTCCTTGAATTTACCACTAAGTTCATCAAAGAAATTGAATTCAACTAACATTAAGTTTTTTTTATCTTGGCATCAGATACTATACATGAGTCCAGTATTTACTCATACGTGTGTGTGTGTGTGTGTGTGTGTTGTGTGTATGTGTATTTCTCTTTTAAGAAAAAGACTTTTACCTAAAAGGATGGCTTAAGCTGGTCAACATGGGTGAACAGAGAAATAAACTGGGATCACGTTCACACTGAGAGCGCTATCCAAAAATAGCCCAGGCCCTCTCCTACGTCCTAAATGAGAGGAAGAGCAGACTAAGAAATATCTTGAGGTTTAGTGGGGAAAAAAAACAATAAGGTTTGTCATATATTTATAACCATATATATTTATATATTTAGCTTTTAAGTAAATGTTCTGATATAAAAACAAGTTTACAAACATACTAAATAAAAATTTACCTTTTCCCCAAGTGTTTCTGTATTCCCAATTTGCACTTATTCCCAGTTAGTGACATGACTACGTGTAAGGTTAAGAAAAATGACAAATTTATGAAAAGTATTAGTAGAGACACCTTTTTCAAGCAGATAAATATGGTGGCATTTATTCAACTTAAAGGAATTTGAAAGGAAACAAGTCATTTTCTCAGTGAGGCAGTGATCCTATGGGTTGAATAACGGCAAGGAGCCCAAAAACTAAATCTCATTAAATATTCTAGAGGCCATTTGGCTCTACTCAGTGACAAAAACAGGACTGAGATTAGGGATGTGCCTGTGGTTCCAGAGAAAGTCACTGGCAAGAGAGGGAGAAGCACCCACATCTACACCAATAAGGAGTTCCTTTTTGCATTCTAAGCTGAAGAAGTGGTGTTTAAATCAGTGTGTTTCTAACTGAGGTTGCAACCAGTTAATGGGCTGTCAATTCAGTAGGTTATAACCCTCATTAAACAACAACAACAACAACAACAACAAAAAACAGGGCTGAATGGCTCAGATGGTTAAAAGCTCGCTCAAGAGTGTGAGCTCTGAGTAACAGTGGTTAGATTCCTGGCCTGAGCTGAGCTGCCGCTGAGCTGCCAACAGGTGACAAGATGGCTCAGCCAAAAAACAAAACAAAACAAAACACCACAAAACAAATAGAACAGAAACTATTAGAGTGTATTACACATAGTATTCTTTTGAAATTTTCAGTTTTATGTATTTATAGTTATATAATGGTTACAAGATAAAATGTATTTCTTCCTATGGATTGTGGGTAAAAAAAAATTAAAAGCCACTGATTTAAAGTATAGGCCCCTGGCAAACACTTCAGAAAAATCTTCTTTGTTGTTAGTACTGCTCCCTTGTTTTTGGAAGGTGGAGTGGGGGGAAAGTAAAGGGCTCCCAACTCAGGAATTGCTAAAGTAGTATTTGTACTTAAATTAGGAAAATGTCCTCATATGAGAAAGAAAAGTTATGAAGGGATACTGTTGTGGACTGAATGCGTGTGACTATCTCAAGTATGTATGTTGAAGCCCTAACTTCCAATGTATTTGGAGATAGGACTTTAGGGGGGTGATAAATGTTAAATGAGGTCATAAGGGCAGAACCCTAATTTGACAGGGCTGGTGCCCTTGTAAGAAGAGGAGGAAAGAGCTGGCACTTTTTTCCCCACGTGAGGACACAGGAGAAGGTGGCTATCTGCAAGCCGGATAGAGTGCTCGCATCACAACCTGATTGTGCTAGCACTCTGATCTTGGACTTGCAGCATTCTGACTGTGAGAGAATAAATTTCTGATGTTTAAGCCACCCGATCTGTGGTATTTCATTTTGGCAGCCAGAGCAGACTAATACGATAGCAAACAACTTATACCCATAGCTCATAAAATCTGAACTCTGATTTTAAGTTTTCTTTAGATTAATACCAATGTGAGAGAAAAAAAATTAAACCACCTAAAATGATTTAAACAATTAAATCATTTGAAATGATTTAAAACCTAGTATAAAACTATACAAAACAGTTAAGTAACAGCTGTAGGTAGACAAAAGCTTATCATTTAACCTAAAGCCACTATAATATAGCAGCTTTATTATTACCAGTGTTGGATAAATCACAGAGGGCATTGAGGCATTTAACTGAATGGCTTGAGAGGAACTTGTGCTTCACAGATATTTTGAAGGCAGGATAGAGCAACTGGTCCTGTCTTCTGGCCTAGCATCAAGAGATTTGCCTGGCCAGCTCTGTGGCATCCAACTCTGGTGCAGCAACATAAGCCAGAGGTTTAATAGGTTTAAATTGTTACAAACATAACAGATGCAAGCACTTTAAATCAATTTTTGAATAAATGGGATGGAACTGATGGGAAAAGTATAGAGAGCTATGAAATGGAAAAGACTCAGCGGGTGGTATCTGAATTATAAATGAGAGGTATTTAAGAAAGCAATCTACAGGAATCTGTTAATTTATATCACTTCAGCCACTAGTTTGACCAAATTAGAGATTACAAAAGGGACACTGCCAAATGAATTTACTTTGACATAGATGGTGGGGGGTGAGTGGGGAGGATACTGCAATTTCTATGGCTTTTGGGACGTCCTCAGAAGCAAGCATTCAATAAAATGCCTTTTCACAATAAAAGTAGGGCTGATTGTTTCCCACAAAACACAAAAATTACATTTTACCTAAAAAGATTCAAAATGGATGATGTTCAAGTTATTTTTACTTGCTTATTCAATGTTTACTCTTTGAGACTGTCTTGTTAGGTATGCAGCACTAAAGCACAATATAATTTAGCATCATAAGAAGAATTACAAAATTGGCAAAAAGATTTTAAAAAGCGTTGATGATGATATATAATCATTAAATGTATGGGTTTAGATACAACCGGTAGTACTTCAGCAGTTTGAAGAAAGAGATTGAGGACTCACTAGTGACTGACAATGTCCCTTTAATAAATACCTAAAAAGCACATGCTGTGAATACTTTATTGTATTCTAATGGATCAAATTTTCATTAGTGCCATGGTCTCACCCACCCTACCCCAAAATATATTTTAGTGTAAGCATCTTACATAATAAACTCCTGCCCCAGTGACTGTTGCTCCTACAATTAAGAAGTATACTAGTCTGCTGCCATCTTTCCCAGAAGCACCTGTAGACGCTAGTGATCTAGAAGGGGATCCTAGGTGATGACACTGCACAACTGTAGGTAAAGATAAGGCCAAGAAAGAAACAAAAGGAAACAAAAAGAGCACTAAATATTAATGAAGAAACATTCAACACAAAGGCAGGGACACATTTTTGGTTACCTTGTGCTAAAAAAGAAAAAAAAATGCGGCTCCAAGATTGGAGGAGAATATGTATTTTGTCAAAGTCTGTTATCTGACAGAGCTCACCTATTTTCTTTACTGTGATTTGACTCACAACTGGCAAGAGCTACCTACTTTTCTTATACATTTGGGAGTCAGTCAGGAAATGACGATCTAGTTAACTTCAAATAATGTTCATGTCTCTTTTTTTTAATCTAGTGATCAAGAACAAAAACACATTCACTGTCTTACCAATGTAGAAAGAACTAAAACTGTAATGATGTCCAACCATTTGCTCTAAGTAAAACAAACAGCTTCCCTCAATCAAGGGTGTTACTAATGTGCTATCTAAGTTGGTTCCCTCAACCGTGCATGATCCAACTTTAGACTCACCTGCTTAGTCACAGTAAACTCTGCCAAATTAAAAAAAAATGTACAAAATAATTCCTCTGTGACCAGCTACATTGATAAGAGTTCATTTAAGGAGATATAATTGTGTGATCTTACTATATAGCAGTTAAAACCATATTTCTCACCTCGCACAAACTCCATTCTAAAATTGGAGATGCTAGGTCTACTTCTGTAATTTAGTCTTTGGGTGAGATTCAGGGATAGTTTTCCTTTTAGGAATGCTTAATATTTTGGATTGAAGGCTGTTGTTTTTGTTTTTAATGTCTGTCCCAAGCTGAGGAAAAATAAAATATTTGACAAATGGGTCAAAATCAAATATTGTGCTAAGGAGCTGCAATGAATTTTGATCTTATTTGCAGGTTAGTGTGTCACATCCAAGAGAAACGGTACAATTTTCTGATAATTGGTCAAACCTAAGAAAACACAGTGGCTTTCAGGTAAAGAGTAAAAAGACAAGTGAAAAGAGCAAAGATAATCAACATGAGATAAAATTTCAATCATTCCCAAATTGGCTTTCATAGGCTATTAGACGATAGGCACGTTAAAAGGGGCTTATTGAAAATGTTTCCCAAAGGAGAAAAAGTAATTAGTTGCAAAAGTTTCAAAGCAGAGTAATATTGAGTCTATTAATGGGAGCTGTTTGGCAGCTTCTTTACACAAGCTGCTTTTCTACTTACATATGCACCAGCACCTATTGTTGATAAGCCCACAAAAAGGACTAACACAGAATTATCGATTTTGCCCCCTGATGCACCAGAGCTAGCCATTTGTCTTGTCATCTGGAGTTCTAGAGGAACATGCCATCGCTGGAACAAGTTGCCTAAGGAACACAATTTATTAAGAGACACACACACATACAGAAATAAAATAGTTAATACATGTTCATGAGTAAACGTCAATGCATTGTACAAGTCAAGACTTACTGCCCACTGGGCTGCATGACATTCACTGTTAAATGACCAAGAAAAAAATAATCAAAACTGTACAGACAAATACAACAGATATCAGAATGCACACTCTTAAAGTGGTTAGAGTTTTTACAGTTTAATGCTGCCCAGGGAGGAAGTTTACAGCTTCCAGAAAAGATAATGAAAAACATATGGGCAGTTCATCAAATACTTCTCTCTTTACTTCTTTACCATAAATGTAGTAAACATGGAGAGATGACTGAATAGATATAAAAACTTAACTACAGGCTACCTGGGACATTATAACAACCACTTAAGGAGTAATCTAAACAGCTGGCTCAAACCTTGCACAAAATAGTAAAACCCTGCCACACAATCTAACCAGGACACAGTTCCATCTTGCATGAAAGACAGAAATGTTAAAGCTCAGAAGAAAATCAGAAAAAAATTTAAGTGAATTTATCTCCCCCAAAGAACTGAAGAATTTTGGACTATGAAGTATTTTTTAGAAAATGAAAAATTTAAAATATCTACCATTTGGCTCTTAGTCCTCCAAAATAATCCAAAGATTATGTTGATATTCACCACCCAGAGTCAGTTCTCCTTCCATCACCGTTTTGATCCCGTTTATCCTCATCTATCACCCCCCTTCCCCCTTACCCTTTGGTAAAAGGACCAAATTGTAAATATTTTCAGCTTTGCCGCAACTACTCGATTCTGTTGATGTTTTGCAAAAGCAAACATAGACCATATATATATATAAATCAATGGGTGTGATTGTGTTCCAATAAAACTTTATTTATGGACACTAAAATGTGAATTTTAAATAATTTTCATGTGTTACAAAATAGTCTATTTTTAAATTTTGTTTCAGCCATTTAAAAAACATGAAAACTATCTTAGCTCAAGAGACCTATAAAAGCACACGGGTTTGGCTAACGGGCCATAGTTTGCCATCCTGATCTGGAGCAGTAGTTCTAAAACTTGCATCAGAATCCCCTGAAGGGTTTCTTAAACAGATGGTTAGAATCCATGCCCCCACCCTCCCTGAGTTTCTGATTCAGGAGATCTGGGATGGGGCTCATGAATTTGCAATTCTCACAAGCTCCCAGCTGATGCAGCCTTCAGAATCACTGGTTTAGAGGCAGGTAGATATGTTCTGGTCTCACCAGGCTTTAAAAGACAAAGAGAATGGGCACTGGTAGTAACATTCCATATGTACTCATTGAGATCAGAAATAGGGAGCTTTCCCCCTTGTTTTCACAATATCAGAGCAAAGAGGGGTAGAAACACATCTAGTGCAGATCTCCAGTCTCTTACCTGAAGTCCTTGGGAACATGTATATTCCAGAACTTAGAAGTGTTTGGTCTGAAGTACATAGTGCATATACTATATAGTAACACCCAGTAACCCAGTCACACACATTCATGTTTCTATGAGCAGTCACACTGAGTGGGATAAACAAAAGATTCCAAGTAGCCTATCTCCAGTTCAGGTCAGGTTTTACTAGCAAATGAATTACAAACACTTGATTTTTAGTCTATTTTGATTTCTGAATTATAGGTAAGAGACTATGGACCTATATTCTTAGAACTAAAAAATGTATTTTTCTTTACTAGTTTTATTTCTTACCTGTTTTAGAATCCTTCATCACCTTATGAAATAAAATGGTTTATACTTGGAAATAACAAATCATGAAAATAAAAACATGTGCAAGGGTGGAGAAGCTTCTCTCAACCTGGACAAGCTTCTGATTTTCAGAAGTCCATAAAAATGGTGGAACATCAGAAATAGAAATTGACAACTCTCAGAGCTTAGAAAATGAAACTTGGTAGAAAAAGTTCCACATGGTTTAGTGCAATGAATGTAGTTTTGCCCCCCACCCCACCCAAAGTTTGTTTACTGAAAATAAATGTTTTTTTTAAAAAATTTCGTTTATCCCTCTAGACCAGGGGTCGGCAAACTTTTGAGATGGAAGAGCTGCCAGGAGTTGGCAAACTGCGGCTTGCGAGCCACATGCGGCTCTTTGGGTACGTACATGTGGCTCTGAAGTAAAATTGAAAATGAAAATAAAACTATCATAGTTTCATTTATAATATTACTTTAAATTTTCCTTATTTGTAAAAATATATTTATAGCTCTCGAATAAGTTTTAAATTGTTGTGTGGGACAGGATTGGCTCTTCCAGGGGTCGGCAAACTTTTGAGATGGAACACACCCAAAGAGCCACATGTGGCTCGCTAGCCTCAGTTTGCCGATCCCTGCTCTAGAAGATCATAAATCTAGAAATCATAGCAACTTTGTTTTAATATAATACTAATGTGTTTATTCTGTTTTTGCTTGCTTTTTACAACCTGAAAAACACTAACAGTGTAGATTTGGGAAAGTTCAGCAGTTTTTGCCCCAACATGCCCCCAAAAAGGACATTTACAAATAAACTGATTTTTTTTAAAGAAAATTGGTTAACATTTAAACTACTGCTTGAAAAGAAATGCAATACAACACTATTATCATTAATAAACCAACTTGTTACATACCCACAAAGTGACTTTAATTTTGTAAAAGGTGATAGGTACTGTATGGATGTTGGTATTTCCCATCAATTTTCTTTTACCCATAAAATTACTCCTATATCTCTACCCACCCCAGGAGCTTCAAAATTTTAGGAAATTTTACATCACAACTAAAACATGCCTTTTCACTTGTCTTACTAACTTGGGAAAGCCAACTTACTCCTTGACCTGTCATTATAGCACAAGTCTACTTGTTTTTTATTTTCTGCAGTTAGATCACACATACAGAGGCAGAACCTTCTTCCTCACACTTCGGATTCAATTCTTTTTTTTTATTTGATACATTTTCATATTATAATATGATTGCCATTGTAGCAGTAATTAGCGCCTCTATCATGTCACATTATCATTTCTTTTTAGTGGCTGGAATAATTAAGATCTAGTCTCTTAGCAAATCTGATGATTATAATACAATATTGTTGTCTATATTCACTATACTGTGCAAGGATTCAATTCTTGACTTGTTACACAGAGCAACAGTGCCTAACACATAGTAGGTATCTGCTCAATAAATATTTGTTGAATTAATGAAGGATGGAAGGAACTAGAAATTCTTTCCAATTGAAGACCTTTTCCAGAAATACATCCACACAACTGAGGCACCTACGTTGCTCAAATGGTAAGCAGTCTATATGCTCTTGAGTCTTGTCTTCTGAATGTCAAACTGATTTTTCTGACATGGATAAAACACAGGACAGGACAAGCCTAGATGATCTGTTCACTGTAGTCTAGGTGCCTCTTTATGAGGAATCCAACAACTATTAACGTTTATCAGCCTTTTTTTTTTAGTATCAACCCCTGTTGGAATTTTAGAAGAATCAGAGCAGTAGTAACTGTAGTAGAGTGTGAACCACTCTGAAGAAAGGCACCAGAGGAAAAACGATTTAGATGATGAAAACAATGAAGTTAACTGTTCTGCAAAGTTCAGTCCTGTACTAGGACTCAGTCACTAAGAATTTGCCATGTGCCAAAGACTGTGCAAAACACTGAGGACACACAAATAAATAGGACATAATTTCTGCTCCCAGGTAGTGTATAGTGTAGGAATGGAGAATGGCTGCCACTATTCTGAGTATCAGAAAATGAGCTTGATATAAATCATAAGAGACTCAAGGTCACTCAGTATGTTTTTTTAATCCTGAGTTCAGTGGAATGAACCAAGAGTCATTATTCATTCAAAACAGTATTTCCCAAACTTGTCTGATTATACCAATTACATCAAGGGGCTTGTAAACATATAAATTCCCAGACCTCTATCCTAGAGACTCATTCAGTAGGTTTGGGGTCATCCCTCCACTCGATGTATATGACCAGGCAACTTTTGGAAACATGATCTAGAAGAAAGGTACAATATGCAGCAACTCCCATAAAATGGTAGAAAATATAACATTAACTGGTCTAGAAAAGGCTGACTTGCCAAAAATTTTCTTATGGAAAACTTTGCCTCAACAGAACGAGTGGGGAAAAGCTCACTTTCTAGGCTTAAAAAAAGGGTCATTTGGCAGTGTCCATGCAATCTGGATCTTTGCCCACAAGTAGTCCAATTTCCTATTTCCTATTTAAGGAGGTGAGAAGCATTCCGAATAGAGAAAAATGTTCAAACATTTGACCGTCAGGTCAGGGGTCGGTGATCAGTTTGATAACATGGACAGCACAATGTTTGGTAACCAAATAAAATACTACAGAACAGAAAATACCTATTACCTAAACTATCTGCTCCTCAGTGCTTAATGCAGACATAAAGTGGTGGCTATTAATTACTTCAACTATTTCTAGAAAGAGGCAGAACATCAAAATAAACAAACAAATAGTAGCAATTATGGTTTTAAAGCAAAAGGCAACATATAATGGAAATGAACCTGACAATAATGACAGATGTGGATGAGATCATTTCAAGGTAGGTTTAAAGTCAGCTAACAATCTGGCAAAGAATTGAGGAGGAAGAAGGAAAAGAAGGAGGGAAATGGCATATAAACAATCAATGCCTCTTCCCAACCTATGCAAAAACATGTGGTAGACAGGACTATGTGAAAAAGAAATCAGATTAAAAGCAGTTAGTAATCAAGCTGCAAAACAGGGTAAATTCCCAAAATGAGAGAATAATTTCTTTTTTGAAATTGTAACCTCAGCCCCACCTATTTCTAAAGGCATGTGATGTTATACTCTGGTGCTTGGCCAAAGGACAAAGAATAAGTGTATACCAAGAGATGGGTGGAGAGGTCAAGAAGTCAGAATATATTCTACAGCAGGCTACCTTTGTACAGTCATGTAATAGAAAAATCCATTTTGGGCCGGCCAAGTGGCTCAGTTGGTTAAGAGCTCGCTCAAGAGTGTGAGCTTTGAGCAACAGAGGTTCAATGCCCAGCCTGAGCTGAGCTGCTGCTGAGCTACCAACAGGTGGCAGGATGGCTCAGCTAAAAAAAACCCCCCAAAAAACCCATTTTGAGTCTAATTTTTCAGTACTAGTTCCAATATCACCAAACACCTTCAAATGTCCAATAAATCAATTTAACTTTAGAAATCCAAATTTAATTGATGAGAACTTTTGGTCAGATTTCAGAATGCTGGTACAAGTTGTGAGTTTTAAGCAAAATAACTACACAAAGTTTGAAAGGTCAGTGTGGATGAAAATCTTCAGCTTACCTACATTTCTGTGTCAATTTCTGTGCAACGTGCATAAAGCACCCTCAATTTATTGCACAAAACCCACACAGATGACATTATAGATAGAGTATGAGTTTAAAAGGTAAGGCAGAGGTTTTTAAGTTCCGAGAGCAATATGTCTTAGGACATACCTCCAATACACCCATCAGGAAACATTTTCTTGAGGCAGAGTTAACTGGAAAACTGTTCAAATGCACATTTTCACAGATAACGATCTAAGGGAAACATTGTCCACTTTTTATTTTTAAAGAACCCAGAAGGTGGTTCCACATTGGAAAGGCCTCAATGATAACTTCTGACACTGAAAATGTGAGTGTCCTCGGGTGGTCAGTCATTCAAACATTACTGTTTAAAAAAAACCTCCACACCTCCAACAGGTGGATAATTCCTTACCCCCATGAAGTTGTGCAGGTTCAAAATGAGCAGGCTCAAGATAAATTCACAGATATCTGATGAACAATATGCTAAAGAGGAACCAGATTCATTCTTAACCTTTCGAGGTCTAACTTTATAGGAAGCAGTGTGGAGTTGTGGCAATTGGATTAGGGGCATAAAGACTGGCAAATTATCCTCTGCTGTACCTATTAATTAGGTACATGACTGTGAGCAAGTTAACTGCACCTCTCTCTGCCTCAGTTTATTATCTATAAAATGAGTGGGTTAAACTTTACTGCAAAATCCCTTCCAGCTCTAAAATTTGAAGAAACAACGTCATGGAGGGCAAATACAGTGTGTTCTGCAAACTGTTTCTTTGAAGTATTAAGGACCACCAAGAATTACACTGACCAGACATCCCAAATTAATTCTGGGTCAGTTCTCCTGGTGACTGGTGCACAACCGACTGACTCCTAACTTGCACTGCACTGTTTCTGTTTCCCAGGGCATTCACAGGGCGCTCAAATCTATGGATCTCATCTGGGGTTTGGAAGGTAGAGCAGGTAATAACCTCATGTACAGAAGGAACTGAAGCGTGGGGCTTAACTGTCCCATTTAAAGTCTCATAACCGGTAAATGGCAAGTCTACTTGACCTCATTGCTCGAAAAAGGCGGAAAAGGGGTGGCCTGGAGGTGGCACTGGATACTACTAGACAGCCAGCTGTTCTGTTATCCCTGAACAGCAAACCCTCTCAGGAAAAGGCCTCAAGCCGACTACTGGGTTCAATTCCCTTGAAGGTCAGGTCAGCACGGCTTGCTAAACTCATGGTTTGGATCCGGCCAACTCAGAATTCACACGACTGTGTCTTAAGTTTTTCTAGGGGGACTGGGGGGCGGGGTGAGCTGTGAGGCACTGGGAGCCTATGCAGCCCAGGCCCTTGGTCTTCGAGGTGGGGGTTGCCCGGGATGGGTCAGTCACCTGGGAGCCGGTTCCTCTGCCTCGAGCCTGGCACGCACACAGTCCGCACCAAGGGTGCCAGCTTCTGCTTCAAAGCACCCGCCGCCAGGCCTCCACATCGGAACATTTCGGCAACCGCTACTCCGCACCTCCTCCTTCCTTTCTTCTAATGCAGCGACACACGGGTCAAACACTGTGGGCCCCCGCCTGCTTCCCCTGCTCCCTTCACACGCACTCTACGTAAGCTCCTCCCCCCAGCTAGGAGTGGGCATTGGACAGTTAAGCCGGCCTGCTAGTGCAGAGGAAAAGGAAGCTCGACCGGAGGCCTACTGCGCAGGCGTAGTACTCAGCGCTCCACTGTGATTGGCCCACACAGCGAGACGAGCTGTGCATGCGCGTAGCTTCCCGTAGGCTTGCGAAGTGGTCGGGCTTGCTTGTTAGTTTGTATGGGTTGGTGGCGGTATGTTCCGCTGAGCGAGTTTAGAAAGCTAGCCAAGAGAGACCCGAGGGGCCGGTTTGCCTGGCTGTTTGTGGCAAGTGCTGCCGCTGTGTCGATGGAGGGAACTGATAATAGCACCTCACAAAGCGTGGCCTCAGCACCAAATTTTTATTTTTCTGTTTTAGGTCACTAGCTAAGTACTAAGCCTTCTGGATTCTCTCTCTGGCTGTAGTCCACTTCCAGTCTTTCTATAGATTTGAGTCAGGGCTCCTGGCTTTCCAGATTCGGATTGGATTTCCGTCTTTTACAAATTGCTGGCATTTTCCCACCCAAGCCCTGTTCCGGGGCAAGTATTCCTTCCGCGCTCTTTTTTCCCATTCCGCTTTTATATTGTGCAATTCTGAGTCCTGGATGCTGTATCAGGTGCTGTGGATAGTCTCCTGCTATTATGGCTTCGTTTTTTGAGAGCAGGTGCGGGCAAAAAGCGTTCCTGCTTCACAGACTTTTTTCTGTGAGAGAAAGCCTAAGGACTTCCAGAGTTGTGGGAGGAGTAGGGTGTGGGGCTGAGTGTAAATAGGTGTTTTGACTATCAAATGTAAGCTAAATTGGAAATAAATTGTCTATGCAACACATAACAAGCCTTTTTCAAAGTTTTGGGTTACATATTCACGTAACAAGTATGTATTGAGCACTTGCCTTTTGGACTACATGAAAGGAGTTCTGGGGGATATGAAAAATATAGAAAGTAGTCACAATCTAGGTGGGGAGATGACATATACTGGTCATTTTAAATAATATCTGATGTAGTGCCAGCGCAAGAAAAAAGAATATGAGGTGAAATAGCTAAGGAAGGACTTCATGCAAGAAGTATTACTTGAGCCTGTGTCTTGAAGGATGAGTAGTGAAATTCAAATAGTGGAGGAGGAGGAATGATATTTCAGATGGTGAGTACTGTAAGCATCTCAGACCGGACCCTAGGCCGGACAGACTCACTTTTTTTTTTAAGATTTTTTTTTTTATTGGGGAAGGGGAACAGACAAGTTGCTGTTGTTTTTTTGTTCTTCAGTCTAGTTGTGGAGGACATTGCTTAACTGGCCCAAGTTGCCACCATCATTGCGCTCTTCCCGGGTGAGGCAGATCAGTCACCGGCTTCTGGACAGCTGCTCACGGCTGCTGCTGGCCGCTCACGCTGGCTGCTGGCTACACACGGTAGCCCATGGCAACCCACTGTAGCGGGGGGCTGCAGCCTCAAGGCAACCCAGCTCCAGGTTGATCTGTCGTTCAGCATCTTAGCTGTGGAGGGCAGTGTCACTGGGCCTCATATGTGGAATCTGAACCGGGGCCCTCTGGCTTCCCAAGCCAGTTCTTAACCATCGCGCCACTCGGCCGGCCCAGACTCACTTTTAAAAATTATACTTCAGCTACTCCAGCTAGACTTTAAGCAGAACTTCCCGTTAAGACAATAAAACGCCTAGCTTTACAAGAAATGGGTTGCAACAGAAATATTAAGAATGTTTTGCAGCAGTAGTTTTGCCCAACTGGGTTAGACCATTTCACAGGAACTAACAGCCCTTTTTGCTTCTATACACCTGCTTTGCTTCTGCTGGGGAATAAAAGGTTAAAGACCAACATTCCTCAGGCCTTGCAGTTCCCCCTTCCTTTCCCCATCTTCATGTTAACATTTCAGGAGGTCTTGAAGCAAACTAACTTTATCAACCTGGTCGTGATGTACTGTTAAGACACCTGGGCATAACAACACTATTGCAACAGTGGGATGCAGTTTTAACTAAAATAACTACACATTCTTTTTGGCTTCTGTAATTTACTTTATGTTTAACCCCCATTTATAAAAACCCTACCCACTGAGACCTTGGGACCGTTTTCTCCTTAGTCAGAGGGGCGGTCGCAGAGCTCAGCTTAATAAAATCTTCGGAACTTTAAACTTTAATTTGACACCCAGCCTCTTTATTGATTATCTGAATCCAACAAGTACATTGGGACCCAAGATAATATTTTTAGTGGTTAAACACTGTTAATTTGGGATCCAGTCTGCTCCAGGTTGAATCCTGGCTCTGTCACTTGGACAAGTCACTTAACCATGTCTCACTTTCCTCATGTACTAATCTTATAGGGTTGATACAAAGATTAATGAGCTAATATCCATGTAGTATCTTAGAGGAAGCACAATGCTGTTTAAATTAAAAGGCTTGGAGGTATAAAATAAACAAAGTCCGGATCATTTTCAGGAGACAATGGCAGAGAGTACATACTAGGAAGTAAATAAGGACAGGTTAATATGGTGGGGCCAGATTTGAACTAGCCAAAGAGTTTGGCTGCAATCGTGTAGGTGATGACATTATTATTGTTTTTTAGTAGAATAGGGATAGAGAATGAAATTACTAAGGTGTTTTAGGACGTTTAACCCAGGAGGCAGTCTTTACTGGGTGAAAATGATCCAGGGTTCCCTTGCTTATTAAGAATAATGTTCAGGGGCTGGCTGAGTGGCGCGATGGTTAAGAGCTGGCTTGGGACACAGGAGGGCCCCGGTTCAGATCCCACTTATGAGGGCCAGTGACACTGCCCTCTACAGCTAAGATGCTGAACAACAGCTCAACCTGCAGCTGGGCTGCCTTGAGTCGCAGGCGACAGCGTAGGCTGCAGCCCCTGTGGCAGTGGGTTGCCATGGGCTACCGTGTGTAGCCAGCAGCCAGCGTGAGTGGCCAGCCGCCACCGTGAGCAGCCGTCCAGAAGCCGGCGACTGATCTGCCTTACCCGGGAAGAGCACAATGATGGTGGCAACTTGGGCCAGTGAAGCAACGTCCTCCACAACTAGACTGAAGAACAAAAGGACAGCAACTTGTCTGTTCCCCGTCCCTCAATTCACCAGCACTGTTCCTATCCTCCAATTCCCCAATAAAAAAAAATCTTTAAAAAAAAATAGTGTTCAGAAGTGCAGGCAATGGGCAACTTTTTCTCTAGGGCTGCATTGGGGAATATTGAAAATATCGATTCCACAATAAGGTAAAAAAATATATTTAATATTTTAAAAGTTTCACAGATGTTATTTCTTGCTATTTCTAAAAGCCAATAATAAACATGGATTGATTAAATAAAAAGTTAATCATATCTGTTGGTGGAAGAGGCTTTGGAAAACACTGTCAAAATTATGATAAAGGTACCTATGAAAACAACTGGGTACATTTGCATGACAGTCATTTAATGATGCACAATTAACAAAGAAAAGGCATTGTACAACACTTTTAACTTATTTGTGCAATAGATACAATGAGTTAGATTTCCTATCCTTTTAATTAATAATTATATTTCATCTTTTTTTGCAGAAGCAATATATACACATCAAACTAACTCCAAAAATATAAGTGGAAGTTCCTCAATATCTCATCCCACAGAGGTAACAAACACTTTTTATTGGGGCATGAAGCCCACTTTAAGATACCAGAGTTCCAGACATTAATGTTTCTACGTTACAAATATAATGTGAACTCTCAGACTCAGTGACAAGTTTTCTGCTGGAAGCATATGAGGTGTGACAATTAAGTTTGCGAACTCATCCTAGACAAAGTGCTACATACCTCATTGCTGAATATCACTTACAGTCACCTTTGAAGTATTCCCCTTGGGAAGCTTAAGTACCCGACACCAGTGCCTAGTCGACCCTTCATAGCAGTTTTGGAATTCTTTTTCTGGAATGGCCATCAGAACTGTCATCGTAGTACCCTTGATGTCCTGAATGTCATCAAAATATCGTCCTTTCAATATTTCCTTTATCTTCAGGTAAAGAAAGAAGTCATTGGTGGCCAGATCAGGTGAGTAGGGAGGGTGTTTTAATACAGTTATTTGTTTACTGGCTAAAAACTTCCTCACAGACAATGCTGTATGAGCTGGTGCATTGTCGTGATGCAAGAGCCATGAATTGGCGAAAAGTTCAAGTCATCTAACTTTTTCACGCAGGCTTTTCAACGCTTCCAAATAGTAAACTTGGTTAACTGTTTGTCTAGTTGGTACAAATTCATAATGAGTAATCCCTCTGATATCAAAAGAGGTTAGCAACATTGTTGTAATAAGTTTGCAAACCTAATTATTAGACCTTGTACATCTAAATAATCTTATGTGCATGTAATTTTTTATATTAGAAAGTTAGCATTAATTCTGGCTATGAATTGGCAAAGCTTATTTCCAATCTACCTTTTGGATATGCCTAATTCATAGTTACCTGCCTCCCTTTTAATAGCTACTCTTCTGTAGATAATGATCACCGGGAAAATTAGCTTCAAATACAGATGGCAATGATGCTGCAAACAATTATCTAGACATCAGCCAATCAAAAAAACCCAAAATAATGTACAATGATGATTGGTATTCATAATGATGACCTTGGATTATCCAACTAAGATTACATCCTCCTTGGGATAGTTTTAATATTGAATAGCATAATCTAAGGTTTTAGAAATGTGTGATCCACATATATGCTAACTCAACTAAAAAGCCTAAAACTAGAAGACCCCATTTCCCCAGCCATTTTGAGTAACTTGGACTGGGCTGAACAGTTGCATTCAAATTTGTTTACAGATCTATCACTGATGCACTGAATTGTTTTTCTCATAGTGGGAATAGATTTAGTCATGTTTGTCTCTTCTGCAGGTTAGCCCCATACAAGGAAGATCGCAGCACATGTGTGCTGCTGGAGTCCCTGAACTTGATGACATTAGCAATTACCTCATGTCAGTGCTACTGGCATATGTTAATATTACCTTAGCCTATGAAATATGTGGGAGGATGGTTAAAGCCTTAAAAGCAAACATGAAAGTGGTACACTTAATTGTGTGTAAATTATACCTCAGTCATGTTATTTTAAAGAAATTCTGAACCTGCAAATCACATGCGGGAGAGGGAATACTGGTCTTGACCAAGATGTGTGATGCTTAATAAGCTTTTGGAAGCTGCCACCTAATACCATAAGAAAGCTCTGTTCATTTATCATCTTCCAAGCATAATTTAGGCTTCTAACAAATTAGACCCAACCACTTTGTTCTACATTCAGTTGCAGAGGGGTGAACCCTCCTAGGGGTTTCCAATTCCTTTTGAAACTTCAGCATTCTGGAAGAACTTACGATTACATGGAGGGCTGGGGAATGCAAGACGCTGTGAGGTTTACGCCTTGTCCCAAGATCCCTCCACCTGGGCCTGGAACGGTTGGCCCCAGAAACAAAGTCCCCTTTTGCTGGAGCTGCCACCACTAGCTTCCCGGCTTCTACCCCTTTTACGGCTCCCTCCCGTGGTGGGCCTTCTTCATTGGCCAGCCAAACACGACCGACTGCGGCAGCCAATGGGAGCCGCTCTCCTGAACATTCAGAAGATGGGTGCTCGTGGTGTGATAAGGGAAGGTTGGAGCCTGGCACGCACCCCCCCACCCCATCTGGCAATTCTATGGGAGAAACAGTAACTCCCCTTACACATGCACACCGGTGCCCCGCAGCGTGCCTTGGCAGCGCCCTCCCTGGCTCCTCCGGCGCGCAAGTGCACCTGCTTCCTCAATAAAACAGAGCATCTCTTTATCCCAAGGCTTGGGAGGGGGCCGCAGAGGCTCAGCTCAGCTGCCTGCAGCTCTTGAGGTGTCTCCTCCCCGCACCCCGTCCCTGCCGAGTAAAGTAGTGTTGCTCCGAGGGTGAAGTGCTCCAGAGATGCCTTAGCATACAGTTCTTGGTCCTCCGCAGCTGTGCTCCCGGCCCGCTGACCCCCCTCCCCCGCCCCGCCGTGCGCTCTGAGAAAGTAGGGGTGGGGAACCTGAGATCTATAAAATAAATGGGATCATGGCGAAAGGAGGGCCATCCTGGGGTGGTGTGTGCCGCTCTCCCCACCCCCCTTTCCTCTGTAGTCTTCCTCTTCACGGTGTGTCCCTGGGGTCCAGACATGGGAGGGTCTAGGCCAAGGCGCCGAGGCACCTGCAGTGGTGGAGGCGGGGTCTTATGCCCCAGCATCCCCTCCGAGGGCAAAGACTGAAGGAGAAGGCTCGTGCCTTGCAGTCTCTTTTCCAACTCTCCTCCCCTGGCTGGCTTTTGTGTTGGTGTCTCCGTGCAGCGAGGAGGGTGTGCTGGAGAAGGAAGAGGAGGAGGAGGAGGGGGACCTGGGGTAAAAGTCACAGCTCTCCGCGCGCGCGCGCGAGCGCGCGCACGGGGCAAGCACACGCACACACGCGCGGACACACACTCACGGACACACACACACACACGCACAAAGCTCCCTCGCCTGGAGCACACTAACGTGCCCGTTTTCTTTGTGTGGAGCCCACCAGGAGGGTTGAAGCCCCGGTCCGGTTCCGGGGAGATGGCGCAGCCCATCTTGGGCCATGGGAGCCTGCAGCCCGCCTCAGCAGCTGGGCTGGCATCCCTGGAGCTCGACTCATCGCTGGACCAGTACGTGCAGATTCGCATCTTCAAAATCATCGTTATTGGTGACTCCAATGTGGGCAAGACCTGCCTGACCTTCCGCTTCTGTGGGGGGACCTTCCCGGACAAGACTGAGGCCACCATCGGTGTGGATTTCAGGGAGAAGACCGTGGAAATCGAGGGCGAGAAGATCAAGGTGATCCAGACGGTCAGGTCCGGGAAGGGAGGGCCCTGGGAGGGGTCCTCGCCTGAGGCATGCTCTAGTGGTTGTGAAAGGCCTGGTCAGGTTCGTGGCTGTGTCACTGCTTGCTGAGCCCAAGACCCTCAGCACCTCCTCATCCTCTTTCGGCTTTCTCAGTGGTCTGGTTCCCACCTTACTCGGTTTTTTTTAGGGCAGGCCGGAGTGGGTGCATTCATGCCCTCTGCCCCTGCCTGACAGCTCCTGCCAGGAAAAGCAGGTGTGATCCCATCCTTGACCCTGGGCCAGAAGCAGCGGCACCTGTGGGCAGAGGGAGGTATGAGGTAACCTGGTCCTGGTATGTGGGATGGATCCCAAAGCACTTTACACATCTTGAGGTCTCTTCTACCTCTTGAGTACCAATAGGGTGCAAAACCCCACTTTGGTTAAGCCTTGAGGCATTAAAGGGGAGGAAAGAATGGAAATCCATAGAGAATTACAGTTTATGGTTAAGATTAGGGCTGAGCTGAAATAGGGGTGGAGTGGGGTGGTTCTGGCACAAAGTCATGAGCCTTTTTAAAGAAATTGAGACAGGGTCACCTGCCAGCCCTTCATAATAGACAAAATTTATCTTTTGGAACAGCCCCCCTCAAATGATATCTTCTTTATTTGTCTGGGGTACCTAATGCCTTTATTCATTATGTTGGTATTGTCTTCAAGCAGGCCTTTGTAAAAATGCAGAACAACTTATCTGAGGGCCAAGGGAAGTAAGTGTCTTGCTCCTATCCCCTCGTTAGATTATGAGGTCAGCTAAGTACAGATATTCTTGTCTGACCATTTGTACTCACTTTTGGTTCAGGAACGGTGGAAACTCGATAGGACAGGGATATTTCAATGTGCAGAGGCTAGCAGGAGGGGGGATATGTCAAGGGCAGCTTTATGTGTCAGGGGAACAGAGGATGGCAGGGTTATGGAAAGGAAAGTCACCTCAAAAGACACTGGGCACTAAAGACAAACTCCACTAGACCCACAGCTGGCCTTTTCTTGAGCCTATGGTCAGATCCTGTCCTGCAAAGATAAACCTCCCTCCTGCTGGTCAAACAGCTCCAATGACCACAAGGCCTCTCTAAGCATGAGGTGGACAGAAGGGCTGAATAACTGGGGAGAATGTGGAACACTGTAAACTGTGCAGACTCCTTGATTATTAAAATGAACATACTTTAAAATGGCTTCATAAACCTGGCCAAGGCATTAAATGTGTCAGGAAGATGGGAATCTAAGTACTGGTAAGGGAGAGCTCTCGAGAACAGCTGAGCCCCAGGGTCAAGAATATAGGACACTATTTTGAAATAGTGATATTTCTTGCCTCTTGCATTTTGGGGAGAATTGCTACATTTTCTTTTTAAAGTCAAAATAGGTATCTGTCTTTCTTCTTTGCCAGGGCTTTATGCTGACATTTGCTTGGTTAGAACTTTCTCTAGTGTGTCTAGCTTCTATAATGTAAGGTTGTGAGATTCTGGAATTTCTAAAGCATCCAAAGTAGACATATACTTATGGATGTGCTCGTAGGCACTAAAGACCCTTAAAATGTAATGCTATTGTCTTTTTAAAATCAAGTTACAGTATGATATTGGGGGGGAATGGGGCGGCGGATTGGGGGAGGGGGGTTGTCACTTCGAGGGGTAAAAAGTATAACTAGTGCACTGTGTTGTACAGCTGAAACTAATTCTAAAAAATGTGTATTTCATAATAAAAAATAATTTAATAAAAAAAATCAAGTTACATGTTGAGCCAAACAGCTCTCTGAATTTAAGAGGGGAAATAAGCCCACCTGAAATTTACATGGAGATAAAGGAAGTGTTTGGGAATCTAGGGGAGGAGGAAGCTAGATACTGGAAAATGGGAGGTGAAAACGAGTGAAAGGGGGTCATTACCCAGTGACCTCGGGGGAATTTTTAAAAGATTCCTTCCCTTCCAACAGCCCAGAATCTAGCCAAACTGGATTTTACAGTCTCTGCCAAAGATTCTGGACTTTATCCCAGGGGGCAGAGCCTGTGACAGCATGACTCACTAGAAATGGAGCTCAGCAGGACACCACGTGCAGAGAAGTGCTCAATACAGGCTTTTCAGAGGAAGGTGATATTTTCAAGAGAGACTTGTGACACTTGTGATATGAAGGAGCCCTTGAGAGCAGATTCTGAAGGAGCTCAAGGTGGGGTGCGAGAGTGGCGAGATGGTGACCCTGACTTTTGTAAAGCTGTTCCAACCTCAGGGCCAAAGCCAGCAGGCAGGACCAGCGTGTCTGTGGGAAGGTGGCAGAGCATGGCAGCAAGCACATGATCTCAGAAGAAGATTTGGTCCCATACTCTGGCTGGCCTGGTGTTTCTCAAGGAACAAGTGCCAAAACCATGCTAGGAGGTACCTGCCAAAGGCTTCTCCCTTTGGGGGAGAGAGAAAAGTCCAGTTTGCAGGGCTAGGGTGGCCCTAGACCACAGCCAACAATAAAAGGCTGTCAGGCTATAAAATGCCAGTCCTCGCAGGAAAGTGAGAGAGGGATCAGGGAGCTCTTCTCTCAGTCCAAGAGTAGGGTGTGCCCTCCCCTGGGCTGACATATGTGCCCGAGGGTAGCACACATGTCAACCCCTACAGGGGGATAACTGATTTAGCATATTTGGGGCTACTCTGTTAGTTACCAGGGCCATCCCTAGGGCTTTAAAACCCCATTTGGTGTTTCCAGTCAATGTGTGCTCATCCCATCACAACATTTATAATCCAGTCTTTACTCGTCTACATGAGCGTCAAGAAAAGCCTCCAATGAATATATTAATAATAATAATAATAATAAACTTCTGCTTTTTGAATAAACAAACAGCACAGGCTAGGCACTTTACATGCACTCTTATTTGATCTTCACAGCAGCCTGTGAGATTAGGACTATTATTGGGTTGTTGGAAAAGTCATGACATCTTTTTTTCTGTTCTTCTTTGCAAAAATGTGTCATGACTTTTCTGACAACCCAATATTATCATTCCTGTTTTATAAATAAGGAGACCAAAGTTAGAGAGATTAAATAACTTGCCCAGGGGCAGATGGATCTGAGCTTCAGTCTTTGACCCTTGAGCCTAACTAAGCTCTTCACCATCTCATTATCCTGCCTTCCCTCCAGCAGGGCCAGGATTTCAACCTAGATTCAGAGCCCATGCTCTCTACCACAGTACTCTACTCTAGGGGGCAATAGCTGGCCTGGGAGGCAGTGTGCACAGGGGGAGGTGGCATACTGGGCAGCCAGCCTGTTGGTCTCTTCTAGGCCAGGGGTCCAGGGTTATAACCCCAGGACCCAGGAACCTTCAAGACGTCTCTTTCAACTGTACCCCAGACATTGAGCTGAGTACTTAGGTTTTACTTTTTTGTACCTTGATTGTCTCACCTTGGGTGTGAGAATCAGAGAATGTTGAGAGATGGAAGAGACTTTAGACAATCTTTAATCCAATGTCCTCATTTTACAGATAGGAAGCTGAGGCTCAGAGAGGGAAAGTGACTTGCCCAAGATCACACAGGACCAGGCCTACAACTCAGGCCTCCTAATTCCCCTTTCTTTTTGTTTTCTTTTCTGTTGTTTTATTATTTATTTATTTATTTATTTATTTATTTATTGGCTGAGCCATCCTGCTACCTGTTGGCAGCTCAGCGGCAGCTCAGCTCGGGCCAGGAATCGAACCAGCGACACTGTTGCTCAGAGCTTGCACTCTTGAGTGAGCCCTTAACCAACTGAGCCACTCGGCCGGCCCCTAATTCCCCTTTCAATGCACTTTCCATATAAATCCTGCTCTTGGCTTGTCCCATGGTCCATCCAACCCATGCAGTTACCTGTGACAGGGACGTGGAGGGACATCATATGATAAAGCTGACAGTTCTTCCTGACATCAGCCTACGAAGGGTGGGGGCATCTCCCAACCCCCAAAGGAAGGGTGAAGCTTCCCTTAATGACCATTGTGGGTCTGTCTCCTACAAGTTTAGCTAAATCATATTGAGCCTGTCTCAGACTGAAAGCCCTGGAAAATGCCAAATAGGAGTGTGTGGAGGTGGGATGAAGGAGGTATTAGAGGGGAGGCTCAGAACAAATTTTTCAGCCATTCTTTGTAAATTCTCATGGAAGTACCCCCTCCTGCCTAATTTGGTTCCTTCCACAGGCTGGGTACCCCCTCAGCCCCAGCCCTCTAGAACAGGCAACCTACAGGTCAGCCGTAGCTGTGGGCAGGTGCCACCCAGGGCTATGGGTGGATTTCTCTTCCTCTGCTGATCACTTGGAAAAACACTTTCCTGTGTTATATTACCCAGTGGACAGAGGCTGAGCTAAGTGTTCCCTCAGAAGCTGCCTGCAGTCAGAATGACATCATGTCTTCCTTAGGGTTTCTGAGCTTCCATCTTCTGCCAGTTAGCTTAATGGTTAATTACCCATCAGTTTGTGTTTCTCTGTCTGCCTTGCTGCTTCTCTTTTTGTGCATGAATTTATCTTTGTCTCTGTCCTCCTTTGCCAATCTCTGGGTCAGCCTTGTGTGTGTATCTTAGACACAGATGAGACAGTCCAGCTAGTTAAAAAAAAAACATTTGTTTTGAACTTTTCCCACCATCCACTCGGCACCCTCGAAAGGTTACAGCTGTATTTCCCCCCCCCCATTTTTTCACTTCTGCTCTCCCTTGCTGGCCTCCAACAAAAGGACATTCATGCCTCATCTACAGAAAGATGCCAGATATGCTCCCTAGGGAAAACAAATACCTGTGTCAGCTATGAGCACATGCAGGGGTGGGGGACTTGCTGAAGCTTGCTCAGGCAGCAGTAGCCCCAGGAAAATGGTTTCAAATGCTACATTTGTCTATGGTAGCTCTCCATGCTATGCAACCTCCAGCATCCTCCAGCATCCTCATCACTTTGGACCTGCCTCCAGCCATCCATGGCCGATTGCTGGCATGCCTCTCTCCTCTCTCTCCCCACCAACTGTCTTTGCTTTGGCTAAATCTTGTTGTCAGGAAGCTAAGCTTTCTGTGCTTTCCAGGATGAGAACCAACGGATCCAAGGAGAAGTGCTACCAGGTCAGGGCTGATCAGCCTTCTGAGACAACGGCAACAATTAACATTTGCAGAGCACTTCATATTTTGCAAAACCTCTTTCTCATGTGTTATTTCATTAGCCTACTCATTTACATAGCTACTAAGCAGAGGACCTGGAACCTAGGTCTCCCAATTCCAGAGCTTCTGCTGCATTTCAATAGTACCCGTTTAAGTACTTGTCGGGCCAGACTTGATGGTGGAGATTCAGACTAGGGAGGAAGGAAGAGTGTGTATTAGGCACTGTGCCATGTACTTACAATGAATGCTAATCCTCACAGCATCCCTACAAGATTGCTGTGATTATCCTTGGTTTCCAGAGGAGGACACTTAAGACAGAGTAAGTAGCTTGCCTAAGGACACCTAATAGTAGTATGTGATTGTGCAGAGATTTGCATCCAAGTTGGTTTGACTCCACTACACCCCATGGAAAGAAAAGAGGATCTGGGGAACATGTAGTGGCTAAGGGGCAGCTTTCACCTCTGGTTACCATGTGGACGCAATGCCCAGAGGAACGGAAGAATGGATGAGAGGAGTGCCAGGTGCAAAAGGGGATCGACATGCTTTCATTGTCCAGAAAGGGCCAGGGGCTTATGAGGATGCTGAGAAGAACAGAGACACCAAACCCCCAAACAAAATGAGGTCTTTTGTGTCCAGTGAGCCTGACTGCTTTGTTCTCCTTTGGTGATGCTATGAGCAACCTGCTTCCTGGCTCACCCTGCACCACAAACAGGGGTGTGAAGAACTTGGGGTGGGATGTATAAAGAGCTGGAATGAGAGCAGTGCCTACAGCTTAAATTCTGAGCATCCAAATAAAAACTTCAAGGCTCCTCATCCTTCTGGAAAGGCAAAGCTGATCTCCACCAGAGAGGGCCCTCCCTGTAGTTCCGGCAGCTTGGGTGGTGTACACAGTTCTGAAGCCAAAGAAAAGCCAAACAGCCAACCTACTCAGGCCCAAACACCTCACACCCACTCGTGTTCCCCGCTAGTGGCAGATATTTTTAGAGTCCTGAGCTCATGTTGTTAAAGCATCTGCCACATGCCTGAGGGCTGGTAGGGATTGAGCCTTATTCAGAGGCAAGAGTTAGGACTACTGGGGGTGGGGACAGGACCAGGAGCCAAGTAGTAACAGTATTCTTGTGCTATACCTGCTGTCTTCCCACTGACCTCCATTCCTTCCCTGGCCTGCTCTGCTGTTCTTCCTGCTCAGAGCACCAAAGTAGTGGAAGAAACAAACATCTCTTCTGTCTCTGCTTGTGGAATCAAATAAGTCTTTAAGGACTTACGTTTTTCTGCGTAACCAAAGTCAGATATTCTCTCAAGATGCCTTGGCAGATACCTAGGATGCCAGACTGATTGTAGTTCTGGTGGCTCAGGCAAATACTGCTTTTTGATGATGATGATGATGATGATGATGACAACTACAATGACGAGTGATCTGATGCAGAAAAAGATAGATTACAGTTTAGCTGGAGAGATGCCATGAGCACTGATGAAACAACTAGAGAACAAATAAATATATTCTGAATGGTGTGGTACAGACTTAAAATGCAATAGAAATTCCTAAGAAAAGAAAATTGAACTTGGAGAAGGTTTTAGGAAGAATTTGGGGGCATGAGCTGAGCCTTGAAGAATGGGTGAATGGGTGAGATTTGGGTAGGGCAATGAGGGGGCAATTGATTCTGTAGGGGAAGGGTGAACTAGCGGGACCAAAGGTACAGAGGAGGGAATGAACCAGGTGCAGCTGAGTAATTTGAAATGAGGTTGGGTGGGGTCAAATTATGGCAGACAAGATTTTTCATTTGATGCCACATGCAGTACAAGGCCATCATAATTTGCTGACGAGGAGGATGACCTGCTGATAAAAGCAGGGATTTAGGAAGTCTAGTTTGAAAGCAGTATGCAGGAAGGACTGGAGTGGAGACATTTGGAATCCAAAAGACTGCTGTAGCCAAGGAGTGAGGAGTGGAGGGTTTGACCTAGTGACATGAAAATCAAAATGGAAGAATGGGTGAAACTGAAGGTTGTACCAAAGGCATGTGCCCGCCATGTCCATAGAGAGGATGAAGGGGAGCCTGGACAATGAAAATTGATGTTCAGAATGATGACTCTGGGGTCCTGTAAGATCTTCACTCAGCAAAGAGATTCAATTATATTTACTAGATTATACTTATTGACTTCTAACTCCAAATGAAAGCTATACTTCGTTTTAAAAGCCATAGTAGTCAATCAGTGGCCACAATCAAATTTTCTTTGATAACTGAGAATTGTATAGGGTCTTGGGATCATCATTCTGAGTATGAATTTCTCTTGTCCAAGACTTTGGAGATATAAAGGAAAACAGATTGGGCTGAATGTGTGTTTACTGCAGAGTATCCCTTGGGAGCTATGTGTTTGTATATGTTTCTTATATCGGCATTTTTCCTTTGTAATTTGGCCTTTATCCCAAAAGCTGAGATGCAGAAGAAAAATCCAGTGCATTAAATCCTGTTTCATATAACAGAGAAGTGAAATTAAAATAAATTGGGACCGGCCGAGTGGCTCGTTGGTTAAGAGTTGTCTTGGGAGCGCGAGCGCTGAGCAGCAGGGCCCCAGTTCGGATCCCACATGGGCCAGTGACGCTGCGCTCTCTACAGCTAAGATGGAGCTGGGCTCCACCTGGAGCTGGGCTGCCGCGAGTCGCCGGTGACGGCATAGGCTGTAGCCCCTGCTGCAGTGGGCTGCCGTGAGCTACCGTGACTCACCAGCTGCCAACATGATCAGCCGGCTGCTGTGAGCGGCCGTCCAATGGCTGGCGACCAATCTGCCTCACGCAGGAAGAGAGCAATGATCACAATACCAACCTGGGCCAGGTGAAGCGATGTCCATCCTCCACAACTAGACTGAAGAACAAAAGGACAGCAACTTGTCTGTTCCCCTTCCCCGATTCCCCAATGCTGTTCCCTCCCCCAATTCCCCAATA
>NW_017731560.1:860716-873559 GCF_001890085.2 Hipposideros armiger
CAGCATCTTAGCTGTGGAGGGCAGTGTCACTGGCCCTCATATGTGGGATCCGAACCGGGGCCCTCTGGCGTCCCAAGCCAGCTCTTAACCAACCCGCCACTCAGCCGGCCCTTCTCTTTATACTTTGATAAGTCCATTCTGCCAATCTGTCAAAGGACAAAGGACCACTTCCTGTGTCCAGGCTTGTCACCTCAGTTTTATAATACCACAGAACAATGTTTTCTTCTGTCTATTCATGTTTCCTTTTCTGACTCCAAATATGGGTTTTTGTATCTTCCAGGTTCAGGTGTGGGACACAGCAGGTCAGGAACGCTTCCGCAAAAGCATGGTCGAGCATTACTACCGCAATGTGCATGCAGTGGTCTTTGTCTATGATGTCACCAAGATGACATCCTTCACCAACCTCAAAATGTGGATCCAAGAATGCAATGGGCATGCCGTGCCCCCGCTAGTCCCAAAAGTGCTTGTGGGCAACAAGTGTGACTTGAGGGAACAGATCCAGGTACCCTCCAACTTAGCTCTGAAATTTGCTGATGCCCACAACATGCTCTTGTTTGAGACATCGGCCAAGGACCCCAAAGAGAGCCAGAATGTGGAGTCAATTTTCATGTGCCTGGCTTGCCGATTGAAGGCACAGAAATCCCTGCTCTATCGTGATGCTGAGAGGCAGCAGGGGAAGGTGCAGAAACTGGATTTCCCACAGGAAGCTAACAGTAAAACTTCCTGTCCCTGTTGAAACCAAGTGGTGTAAATACAAGATCAATTATCACGAGTTTTTTCTTTCCCTTTTTTCCATGCCTGCGTAATGCTGACATCTGCTTGTTTCCATACAAATTGATATTAAAATAAAATTTGTATAGATTATCACATGCCATCATGTCTTGTTTTCCTCTGAGAAGACTTTTCTGATTGTGATGAGTAGAAGAAGCAGCTTGCCCTACTAGAATGATATGCCCATGCTCAGGCACATTCCTTACCAGCCTTCTGTGCCATCTCAAGATCTCATCATCTGAGTCACCTTTTCAGGACGAATTCATTGTCTCACTCAGTGTCATCAGTGGACAGAAATACTCAGGAGGTGTGGGATACAGGCTAGATATCCCACCTACCAGAGGAACATGCACCAATGCAGGCAGCGGGATAGAGAAATTTTGAAAGGAGGTGTTGACTCATCAGTATTTCCTAGGCTCCCTGGATGTTGAGAAGAAGCTGCTCTCTCCTTAGTTCCCAAAGTTTAAAAATAAAAAGTATAGGTTACCCAACGGGGCCAGCTGCTTCCAAAGTGTTAGATGCTACTTCCCATTTTCCACCAACCCATCTCTCACACCAAAAGTGGTTCCCCACCACTGCCCTTTTTTGGAGAGGGCAGGGCTCCAACTAACAAATATCTATTATGCCCCAGATCTTTGCTGGGTGCTATGAGGAAACATAATGAGCACGATTCATTCCCTACATCCAAAGACCCTTTGATCCAGTTGTGGGAACAATGTACACACTGAAACTACTTGGGAACAAAAATTAGACAACTATATCACCAAGTGCAAGACTATGCTATGGGAATTGAGAGCATTATGTACTCAAGATCAGGGAAATGTCAGTGAAAATGAATTGGACTTACTTTGTTATGTTGAAAAAAGTTGAATGTTTGGATTGGTAGAGGAGGGACGTGGACAAAAGTCGGGAAGCAGGAATGACCTTGGAGGTTGAGTGGGAGGACAACTGGGAGTCTGACCCACTGACGACTGAGCAGCCCTAGTGGGGAGCCCAGGGACAGGAGGCCTGCACATCAGGCAGGTCAGTTTGTTGACATTGGAGCCGGAGCTTTTGGTGGCTCTCCAGCAGGAGTCCTGTAGGTAATTTTTATACGTCTGGTTCTAGGGGTGTGAAAGTCCCTTGTTCAATTGTTAAAGTAACTAAATGTCTATAAAGGTATATCTACAATAGCCCCAGGTAGATCGCTTTGCTTAGTGGGGGGTGCTCCTTAAGGGGCCTCTGTTGTCGGAAGCCTGTGGGGTGAGGGTCCCAGGCAGAGAGCACCTGAGCATGTTCCTCTGGTAAGCGAATGCAGGTCTGCCCTCTGCTCCTTGCCAGCAAAGAGTAATACATCCCAGATATGCTTCTCACTCAAACAAATAGCCTGTCTGGTCCTTCATGGTAGTCCCTGCAGCCCTCTTCCTCCCACACTGGCTTATCTCTAACCCCTGCCACCACCTGGCCTTGGGCTCAGCCCAGCCCCCAGACTGGTTCTCATTACTTGGCTTCTGCCTCAATCCCAGTCTTTGGAGCCTGCCTAGTACACTAGTGAGGGCTTTCTTACTAGTTGCCCCCACCCAATGCCTGGCCCTTGGCTCACCCAAGGGACTGGAAGCCTGCTGTCTGTTGGTGAACTGCCTGCTGAAATCCCTGTTGCTGTTTCTCCTCAATGGAATACCTCAGGGCCTTGTCTCAGACTTCAGATGCTGGCTCCTCGCCCAGGACATGACCTGCTGTTGTGGTGTCTTTTGGCTCCTGTGACCTGGCTGGGCCACCTCACAGTAGCTGCAGGTACACTTGTCCATTCTAATGGGTGCATTTCAGTCTCGGTCCTGGCCTGGCCTGGTCAGTGCCCCTTTCGGCTGTAACAGAGTCAAGATGACAACATTCCAAGTTCTCTAACCAGGGTTGCCTCTTCTAGACCTAGACCAGGGGTCGGCAAACTGCGGCTCGCGAGCCACATGTGGCTCTTTGGGTATGTACATGTGGCTCTGAAGTAAAATTGAAAACGAAAATAAAACTATCATAGTTTCATTTATAAAATGTTTAAAGGATATTATTCATCTAATGGTGATTTCACTTGTTTTATAGGTCTCGCAAAACTTCGAGGGACAGGATTGGCTCTTCCATCTCAAAAGTTTGCCGACCCCTGACATAGACTGCCTCTAACACCTTTCAACAAACATTTACTGAGCACCTACTATGTGCCACTGTTCTAAGCCTTAGGGATACATATGTGAACAAAATAAAATCTTGCTCTCATAAAGGAGACAGACAGACACTAAAGCACAAATGAGATGCATAAACAACATAATTTGAGAGAGTAGTAAGAACTCTAAGGGCCATAAAACAGGGGAAATGGATAGAAAGTGAGGAATGTGGGGGAGGGTAACATATTAACATTGGCTAGAAGGGTCCCAAAAGGTATCTTTGAAGAGACAACATTTGAGCTGAGACCTGAAATGAAGAAAAGCAACCAGCTGTGAGGTCAGGGAGAAGAGAACCCCAAGCATAGGAAATAGCAAATGCCAAGGTCCTGAGGCAGGAGTGAGGTTGGTGTGTTTGAATAACACAAAGGAGACTAGTGTGGCTGAGCAAGAATGGGAGAGAATGTGGGAGACGAGACAAGGAAGTAGGTAAGGCCAGGAATGTTGGGTTGGGGTTTTATTTAAATGCAGTGAGAAGCCAGCGGAAGGTTTTAGCATCATCTAGACCAGGGGTCGGCAAGCTTTTGAGACAGAAGAGCCAATCCTGTTCCTGGAAGTTTTGCAACCTATAAAACAAATAAAATCACCATTATGTGAATAATATCCTTTAAAAATTTTATAAATGAAACTATGATAGTTTTATTTTCGTTTTCAATTTTACTTCAGAGCCACATATATGTACCCAAAGAGCAGCATGTGGCTCGCGAGCCCCAGTTTGCTGACCCCTGATCTAGACTCAGTAACCTTTGGAAAGACTCAGCAGGCTTGCTGACCTGCAAGAAGGAAAAGCCTGCACTTTCTTAGCTCTTGTGAGAGGAACAGACCACCCCTTCCTGGGTGACTCCTGAGTGTGGACCTCACGGCTGCCACTTCCATGCTGGCTGCCCCACCCCCACCTTAAAAAACAGACACTGAAAGCTTCTCCCAGATTACCTTTTAGTCCTGCCAAGTCTCTGGTAGTTTTGGTGTAAATAACAGGTATCCACTAATCCTACCTGCCTGTATCTTCTGTGCCTCGCCTGCCTGATTCTGCCCCTTCCTGCAGTATGACATTGCTCTTCCTCAGGTGCCTGGGGACAGCCAAGAAGTCCTGGGGCTCCCCACCGTGGCCCCAGGATCCTGAGAATCTCTGGGTGCCATTCAGTCTCCCAACCCCAGAACTTCCTGCTGGCAACAGTAGGGTGGAAGAATGACACTTCAGCGTCCCCCAGATTGAGCAGGAGGACTTGGCAATGGTCTGTACCCAGGGTGCACCAAGAGGAAGAGGACTCTGGAGGCCAGGGAACCATGGCACCCTTGTTGCCATGAGAGTGGTGAGGAGCAGGGGGATTCGAGGGAAGCAGGGCACTTCCGGGTTCCGCATTCAGCCTGTTTCTCTGGAATGATCCGTGATGGCCAGGAACTCTCCTCTACAGCAACTCTTCACTTTACAGACCTATACCCCTGCATCCTCACTGGTGCTACAGAGACAGGACCTGGAGAAATAACTACCAGCATTTAAATGCCTATTATATGTCAGACCCTGTGCTAAAACACTAGCTTATTTAATGCTCTTTCAACCCTATGAGATAGGTCTAATAATTTCCACTTTATAGATAAGAATATGGATACACCAAGGGATTTAGTGACTTGTCCAAGGTAAAGTGAGATCTGGCTTACTTCAAGTCTAGGCTCTGTCTATATTATACAGTCTTTCCAGCTAATTCCCAGCTCCAGGATTTCTCCCTTTGCAGGGATTGCAGGTTTACTCTAGCCAGTCCCAATGACCCATGGGGGGTTGATGAGCAGGCAATTCAGTATCCAGGAGGCCAGAATGGGACATTCCTCCTTAAATGGGATGCCCCTGACCAGATCCCTATAAGAAGCCCAAGTGACTGACAGAAGTGTCAGCTCTGGACCAAAGGAGTCCCTAAGATGTCCTTGCCTTGGACAATAGCTGGGAACCACACAGCCAGCTGGGATTTGCTGCTCAGCCTTTGGGGCTGTAGGATCTGTCACTGCCCACCCTCCAAACCACCCTTCTCCTAATATCTGCACATTCACTCAGACCCCTGGATTCAGCCTGAAGACTCGCTCTGGCAGAGATCAGGGCACTTGAGGACTAGCTCAGCAGGATCCTTCACTCAGCAAGGCCAAGGCCAGATGTTGCTCTGAGCACCACCTACAGCAGTACCTGGGAGGGATACACAACCCAGAACAGCTGGAGAAGCCCATCCAAGTGAAGCTGACAGCAGCCCACCCTAAGTGTGCGGGTGAGGATGGATGATGTGGAGATGTTCCGAAAGCTCCCTGGAGAGCAAGGGTCTCTTTCTCCTGCAACTTTGGGGGGCAGATGAAGAGAGAGAAGCCAGGGATTATTCTCCTGTAACACCTGAGGGGACAGAGTTGCTGCATTACCTTACAGAGACCTCCCTCCACCGACCATCCCTCGGCCCGTCACTGGGAGGGGCCTGGCTCCCTCTGAAAGGGCTGGCCTCAGCTCCACTGGTTTCAACCTTGTTCTGAATTCAAGTACCCTTGACTGTCAACTCCGCTAAAGGATGGTGTTGGGGCAGCAGGACTGAGATAGGGATAATAGAAATTCTCCTAGATTAGTGGTTCACAAATACTGGTTCACAGCTGCCAGAATGAAATCAGTTGACAACTTGTTAAAGTATAAATTTCTGGAGCACCAGCCCTGGACACTCTGATCTACTAGATCTGGGGGCAGGGCCCAGGAATTTATAATTTTAAAATGACCATATTTGATTCTGCTGTGCCTCCAGGTTAGTCTTTCTTAGGGTCTTCTCTATCTCTATCATCTCTATCTCTAGCTCTGTGTCTCTAGGCTTTTGGATGAACTCTCAAATCAGAAACTACTTTTCTTGAGCCAGAGCTTCAAAACTAGTGGTGTGGGTAACTATGGAACCCAGTCTGGTGAGGTGTATCCTTTCTTAGAAAAAATGAAACTTCCAGACATACCAAATGTCCTAGGCTGTTTATCTGAAACTATTGGGTCTTCAGAAAAGTCATGACCATATGTTTGCAACAGATGACACTAGTTTATTTTTGGAAGTACTAGAGTCATTCGCATCTATGTTATTGCTGTGTCATTTGGCAGCTGACAGTTCTAGCTTCATTCTAAAAAATAAAATTGAGTGATTTCATTGAGTTTTGGAGATTTTACAATAAGTTGAAGATGGAAGACCAAACTGTGCATTTTTGCCATATCTTACTATTTTACTTCCATAAAGGGAAGAACGCGCGTCAAGCTTGTGAAAAGTTGCATAAAGTTTATGGTGACAATGCACTACAAGAACGTCAGTGTCAACGATGGCTCACGAAATTCCATGCTGGTGATTTTGATCTCAACGATGCTCCTCGGTCAGGGAGTCCCACCGAGGTTGATGACGACAAAATAAAGGCATTGATCAAGTCAAACCCAGGTTACACGACACGAGAGATTGCAGAAACATTGAACATTCATCACTCAAGCATTCACGACCACCTGAAGAAGCTGGGATATGTAAGCAAGCTCAATATTTGGGTTCTGCATGAACTCTAAGAAGTTCATTTGACGGCACATATAAACATCTGTAATATGCTCATTAAACGTGAGGAAAATGATCCTTTGTTTTTTTAAAGATTTTATTGGGGAATTGGGGAAGGGGAACAGCGTTGTGTAATCGGGGGAGGGGAACAGACAAGTTGCTGTCCTTTTGTTCTTCAGTCTAGTTGTGGAGGACGTCGATTCACTGGCCCATGTTGGTATTATCCTTGCGCTGTTCCCAGGTGAGGCAGATCAGTCGCCGGCCACTGGATGGCCACTCATGGCAGCTCTTGGCTGCTCATACTGGCTGCCAGCCACTCACGGTAGCTTTACAGCATCCCACTGCAGCCCCACTATAGCCTAAACCGTTGCCGGTGATTCACGGCAGTCCATCTCCAGGTCGAGTTGCTGTTCACCAATTTAGCTGTATAGGGAGCAGCATCACTGGCCCTAATGTGGGATCCAGACAAGGGCCCTGCATCCCAAGCCAGCTCTTAACCAACGCACCACTCGGCCGGCCCGAAAATGATCCTTTTTGGAAGCGACTGATAACTGGTGATGAGAAGTGGATTGTTTACAACAATGTGGTGCGCAAACGGTCTTGGTCCCACCATGATGATTTGCCTCAAACGACATTCATCAGCGGAAGGTTATGCTCTTAGTGTGGTGGGATTTTAAAGGTGTCTGTTTTTCGAGCTCCTACCAAGGAACCAAACAATCAATTAGAATGTTTACTGTCGGCAATTGGACAGTTTGAATGAATCCATCACCCAGAAATGTCCAGAGCTTGTCAATTGTAAAGGAATTGTGTTCCATCACGACAACGCAAGACCACACACGTTTGATCACCCGTCAAAAATTATTGGAGCTTGGGCCGGCTGAGTGGCGCATTGGTTAAGAGTTGGCTTGGGACACCAGCTCTGAGCAGCAGAACCCTGGTTCAGATCCCACATGAGGGCCAGTGATGCTGTGCCCTCTACAGCTAAGATGGTGAACAACAGCTCAACCTGGAGCTGGGCTGCCATGAGTGGCCTGCAATGGCGTAGGCTGCAGTGAAGCTGCAGTGGGCTCCTGTAAGCTACCGTGAGTGGCCGGCAGCATGAGCTGCCATGAGCTGCCGTGAGCGGCTGTCCAGGGGCCAGCGACCAATCTGCCTCACCCAGGAAGTGCACAATGATATTACCAACATGGTCCAGTGAAGCAATGTCCTCCACAACTAGACTGAAGAACAAAAAAGACAGCAACTTGTCTGTTCCCCTTCCCCGATTCCCCAATGCTGTTCCCTCCAATTCCCCAATAAAACCTTTAAAAAAATTATTGGAGCTTGGAAGGGATGTGTTGTCACACCCAGCATAATTGCCTGACCTTGCACCGTCAGACTTCCACTTGTTTTGCTCTCTTCAAAACTCCTTGCATGGTATAATGTTCAATTCAGATGAGGCTGCAAACCAGCATGTTGTTCAGATTTTTGCAAATAAAGACAGGTCCTTCTATGAATGAGGAATTATGAAGCTCACTGAAAGATGGCAAATGGTTATTGAACAAAATGAGCAATATATCATTGATTGATCTTTGTTGTTTATGTAAATAAATGACCTTTGAAAAACATAGACAAAATATGTTATGACTTTCCGAAGACCCAATAGTAGGCAAGAGCCTCTTAACCATGAAAGTCAAGTGAAGAATTAATTCGGAATATTAACACCTCTACATTGTGACGACTACTCTGGAAGCAAGAGACAAGATTGATAATTCAATAGAGATTGCATGTCTGCTGCATGCCCTCTGCTGGTAAAATTAGTGAAGGTTGGAAAGTGTTTACCAGTAGGAGTTTACCATATCCTGGGATGGAAGCCCATACAGAAGGAGCTAATCCTGTCCCACTCTGGGCACTTAAACACCTGGAATTAGAAGGGTTACTAATGAAAAAACAAAAAAGCAAAACCACAGCTTTATTGAGGTATATATAACTGATATATAACTGAACATATTTAATTTATACAATTTGATGTGTGCACATAAGCGTACACCTGTGAAACTATAATCACAATCAAGATAATAAAACGTATCAATCACTTCCAGAAGTTTCTTTGTACCACCCCCTTTTTTATGGTAAGAACATTTGAAATTTGTTAAGAGGGTGGGTCTCATGATAAGAGTTACTCTTATAAGCAAGCTACCTCTGGCCAGTCACTGGGACTTAACTCTACCAAGGGAAATCTCTGAACCCTGGTAAGAACTACTAACATGGCAGCAGGGAGGGAGGAGGGATATTACGAAGTACATCACCTGCCCAGGGAGATAGATTTTGAAGCTGGGTAAGTAAGTAGCCCTGGAGTTTTAAGAGAGACCACTGTGGGCACAGGACGATTCCAATAAGCCATGACACAGCTGAAATAGACAGAGAAATGGACCTCATGACCTGAGCAGACTCTGTGGTTGGTACTTAATCCTTTCCCCGGTGACAAACGTATTATGTACCAATGCATTCACTCTTAAAGTACTGGAGGAAGCGTCAGGTGAAAGCAGGGATAAGAAACCTGGCCTGTCTGATCCTTATCCACCAATCCCAGGTGGAAACCCCAATACTTCAGATAAAGGGGAGGGAGGTATACCAGGTGTTGTGGTCCTGCTTATGCGTTCAGGGAGATCATTAGATGGGAAGGATATCAGACCTAGCCTAGTTTTCAACCTCTATACCTCCAACTGAATAATGATTCAGCGCAGCTCACATTTATTGTTTACTATGCACCAAGTCCTCTGTTATGTGCTTAATATGGACTATCATGCTTAATCCTCACAATAACCTCTGAAGCACAGAATGATCACAGCAGCTTGCCCAGGGTCACACCGCTGGCCAGTGTTAGAGCAGGGTATAACTTAGGCCTAACGGCAGAGCTAGGACCACAGTGCTAACTTCTTATTCTTCTCTTTTTCTCTCAAGCCTGAGAGGAGGATACGCTTCTTGGCCTAAGACTAAGGGCTTCATCCCTGGTGCATTCAGGACTAAGTAGATTTGCTGGCAGCTGATGCTAAATGCCAGGGATTGAGCTGCTGCTCAGGGGCAGGAGCGTAGAAAGTCTAGGAATGGGCCAGCTCAAACTACTGGAACTTTTAAAAACAAAGTATTTTCTATGAAGTGATCTCCCTGATAATTCCTGTGCCTATCTGGCTCCTTACATAATCTGTACAACATTGTTGATTATATTCCCCACACTGTTATTTCATATTCCCGTGATTATATTGTGTCTACTAATTTGCACTTTCTAATCCCTTCACCTTCTCCTCCACCCCTCCCCCTCCCATCTAGCAACCAAGATTTCTTCTGTATCTCTGAGTTTTTGTTTTGTTTGCTCATTTATTCTGTTCTTTAGATTCCACATATACGTGAGATGTGTAGATGCATGACCACTGTGCTGTACACTTGAAGCTGAAGTAGAATAATATTGAATGCCAACTATAAATACACACGCACACACAGTCACGGGATGCGGACTATAGCATAAGGAAGATAGTCAATGATATTATAAGTTATATGAGATGTCAGAGGGGTAGTAGTTTGGGGGAGGGGTGTTAACACTTTGTGTGGGGTGTAAATGTCTATTATGTTGCTTTGTATACCTGAACCTAATAAAAAATGCAAAAAAAAAGTATTTTAGAAAAGATTCTTGCGTTGAGAGATGAGAAGAAATCACCTCTCAGATCCTTCCCAATTCTCCATTCCCATGAACAACAAAAATAGTGTGACCATGCACTAGCTTTTCCCCATGGCCATAATAAGCATCTTAAGCCAGTTCTGAAGATGGTGATATTTTTAGTCCTCTGGATAAGGATTACTTACTTGTGTATGTATCAGAAATCAGTTTTGAAATTGTACGAAACTTCCATTAAAGAAAATGCTCATATCTGATTAAAACCAGGGCAGGGAGGATGCTGTTTCTGTAATTTGAACAAGTCAGTACTTCCAGATACCATTTTATTTTCAGAACAAGTGATCTCAGTTTGCTCATCTGTAAAATGGGATTGAAAAATTATCTTTACATGATTTTTTGAAGATTTTTAATAAGATAATGTGAAGTCTAGTTTATGGATAAACATTTGTATATTATACTTGATTCAATTCTCCTGATATAAAGGGCACCAAGAAAAAATGAAAACAAGCCATTCAGGTTTTTCCTAATCATTGTTTTAAAAATAAAGTTGTGTTAAATATATTCTTTTTTTAATTTATTCAGAACTGAGTTAATTTGACATAAAGCCACTTGGAAGTTACTAACAGAACTAAATCAACTTTTAAAATCACTTCAAATTGTGGTCTTTAGGACATCTGAGTCAATGAATAGACACCTGGTTAAATAGCCTCGTTTTCTAAGCTTGAGCTATTTATTTACTCAAGGATTCTTTTTTTAAAAAAATATTTTATTGGGGAATTGGGGGAGGGGAACAACACTGGGGAATCAGGTGGGGTGGGGGTGGGGAGGGGAACAGACAAGTTGCTGTTGTTTTGTTCTTCAGTCTAGTTGTGGAGGACGTTGCTTCATTGGCCCATGTTGGTAATATCATTGCGCTCTTCCTGGGTGAGGCAGATCGGTCGCTGGCTACTTGACAGTCACTCACGGTGGCTCTTGGCAGCTCACATGGGCTGTCGACCGCTTACGCTAGTTGCCAGCCACTCACGGTACCTTATGGCAGCCCACTGCAGCAGGGGTTGCAGCCTACGCCATTGCTGGCGAGTCACCGCAGTCCAGCTCCAGGTTGACCTGTTGCTCACCATCTTAGCTGTAGAAGGCGCAGAATCACTGGCCCTCATGTGGGATCCAAACTGGGGCCCTGCTGCTCAGAGCTGGCGTCCCAAGCCAGCTCTTAACCAACGTGCCACTCGGCCGGCCCTACTCAAGGCTTCTTATGCTCTGAAGATTCGATAGAAATATCCCATTCTATTCTCAACATTTTATTAGGAAAAAGAAATTTAAACAACTTAAAACGTTCCTCCTGTTCTAGTGTTATAATTAACCTATTCAGGTAGATATGCTGGAGAAGATGGAGGAAGGGCAAAAGGGAGATAGCACTCACAGAGCAATTCTAAGACAGAGCGACTATTTCTCAACTCAGAAAAGTAGGTGCCTTTCAATCATTTCAAAGTCCTACAAAAGGAAGGGCCACTGTACTGCTGGTATTTAGAATACTTTTTCATAAAATTAATAATATTGGGTAAGTAGCCAAGATTTCTGGAAATGAATTCCTGGTAATAATTACTACAAAGTTTCTTGTAAAGAAGGGTTCTCTAAGAGCAAAAGGAATGTTTCCCTCCAAAGCAGATTGGATTCAGTACTAGTCTTCAACAAGGCAGTGTTGTTTCATAGTCTTTAAACAGGAAAGGCCAGAACTAGACCCATTTCTGACATTACAGAATCATACCACACATAACCGAAGCACTGTGATGTCATCCACATAGCAGTTTGGAGGAATTTATTGCAAAACCTGGGAACTATAAGCCAATGTTATAGATAACCACAGTGCTGATGGATTGCCAGTAAAACTGTCAATGAGCAGATTCCACTGCTATGTCGTTTCCAGGGTCTCCTCTCAGCACGAGTAATAGTAACAGCAGTGACAGCAGTAACAGCGGGAGCAACAACAGGAATGGCAGTAACATTACTGTTAGCAGTGTAAGCAGCAGAATTTCAGTGCCTTTTTGTCAGGCCAGGGCCAAATTATTGTGAGGAAAGCATCATTACATAGCTTTCACTGATAAGGAAGCTAAGACTTGACAAGTTTAGGTAATTTACTCGAGGCTACCCAGCTGGTTAGATACAAAACCAGGATTTAAACCTATGGCTGTCTTATTTCAAGGCTGAACTCCCTTCACACAACTATATACCACAGTGTTGTGGATAAATAGATATTTTTCAGTGTGGAGAATTAAAAGTCATAGAAGAGATGCATAGTAGCCTCACCAAGCTTGTTGATGACAGCAAGCTTTTCTAGTAGTCTAAAACCCTATCTCGCACCTGAATTATTACAATTGTCTCTGAGCAGCTCCCTGATTTTGCCCTTGGTCCCTGGCCACTTATTTTCAATATAGCAGCTAGAGTGATTCTGTTAAGACTGTATTTAAGGATTTTTTTCATTAAGGTACCGTATTTGCCGGCGTATAAGACGACTGGGCATATAAGACGACCCCCTAACATTTCCACTCAAAATACAGTTTGTTATATACTCGCCGTATAAGACTACCCCCTC
The DNA here is from genome assembly GCF_001890085.2 of Hipposideros armiger. Taxonomy (NCBI): domain Eukaryota; kingdom Metazoa; phylum Chordata; class Mammalia; order Chiroptera; family Hipposideridae; genus Hipposideros; species Hipposideros armiger. The sequence goes on from NW_017731560.1 coordinate 873,449, forward strand.
TTCCGCACACCTTCCACACACCAAAAAAAAGGTAAAACAATATCAGATTTGATTTGGCCCACTGAAGTGCAAACAAGCGTATTGTATTTCGTGTCACCACATAACCGTTTT
>NW_017731560.1:874168-886042 GCF_001890085.2 Hipposideros armiger
TACGGTAACCCGAATTTACCACACTCGCAAAATCGCATAACAGCCAAGCATACACCCAGCATCGCTGCTGATGCCTGAATGGTATGTGGAATGAAGTGGGCGGGCATCGGGAGGCCACTATGGCACGGGGCAAGCACTATGGGCAGTCTAGCTGAAGTGTACCTGGCGTATAAGACGACCCCCCACTTGGAGGCATATTTTTCAGGGCCAAAAAATCGTCTTATACGCCGGCAAATACGGTATAAAACATTCCTCTATTCAAAATAGCTTACTATCGCAGGATAAAAGCCAAATCCTCACAATTGCCTGTAAGGCCATATACTACATGGTCCATATGACCTCTCAGGTCTCATCTCACTCCTCTCCCCTGCCCCACCCCTGTCTATTGTAGCCCTATCAGTCTTGTTACTGTTTGTTCCTTGAGTTAGGCATGATCCTGCTTCTGGGCCCTCTTTTTTCTTCCTCTCATCATTATGTTGGCTGTACATTTTTATTAGGTTTAGGAGCTTTCCTTCATATCCCTAGTTTGCTAACGTTTTTTTGTAGAAGATTCATATACCATAAAATTAACCATCTTAAAGTGAACATTCCAGTGGCATATTGTACATTCACAAGGTTCTGTGCTACCATATATATCTAGTTCCTGAACATGTTCATCACCCTGAAAAGAAAAAAATAAAACCCTGTACCCATTAAGCAGTCACTCCCCATTCCTCCCTCCCCTCAACCCTGGGCAATTACCAATCTGCTTTCAGTATCTATGGACTTGCCTATTCTGGATATTACATATATATGAAAATATACAATGTGACCTTTTATGATGTTTTTCACTTAGTGATTTTGAGGTCCAGCCACATTATAGCATGTATCGCTACTTCATTATTTATTATGGCTAAATAACACTCCATTGTATGGATATACTACAATTTATTAATTCCTTCTTCTGTTGATGGCAATTGGGCTGTTTCCATCTTTTGGCTACTGTGAACAGTGCTGCTATGCATTTGTATCTACAAGTATCTGAGTTCCTGCTTTCAATTCTTTTGGGTATATAACTAGAAGTGGAATTACTGGGTCATATGGCAATTATATGTTTAACTTTCTGATGAACAGCCAAACTGTTTCCCACAGTGGTTGAACCATTTTACATCCCCACCACCAATGTAAGTGGATTCCAACTTCCCCTTCAGGGCTTTTCCATTTGCTATTCTCTCTCTCTGGAAGGCTCTTTTGATAGATACCCAAGCGGCTCACTTCCTCACCTCCTTCAGGTATTTACTCAATTGCCATCTTTTCATAGAGGCCTATCCTGACCATCAAATTTAAAACGGCAGCTTCCCAATCCCCAACCTCTACTCTCTATCCTTCCCTACTTAATTTTCCCCATAGTACTGATCATCATCTAACATACTATATAATTTTCTTATTTTCTACAGTCTGTCTTCCACCACGGACATGCCCTCCGTGAGGGCAGAGATTTCAGTCTGTTTTTCCAGCACCTAGAATAGTGTCAGGCACATAGTAAGTGCTCAATTAATATTTGCAGAAAAAATAAATGAAGTCCAAAGAGGTGTTTTGGCAAGTGTGACAAAAAAGAAGAAGAAACGAAGTCTCTGTAGTTTAGAGGTTATTTTTCTAATAATGGTGATGGATTGAAACTAAGCCAATCAGACCTTTTATTTAGCTGTAACCAAAAAGCACATGCATGAGATAACTATTTCTGAATCAGGTAAAAGCATTACTGTATTTAGAATAGCCTGAAGGTAAAGGGATCAGACTGCCAAGCCAAAACTCATTAGCACCAATTAAAATCAATTAACTGCCTATAATAAGCTTAGTACTGTCTGAAATGTTTCATTTAAACTAAGTAAAAAAAAATGATGCTACAGAACACAGAACTTGAAGAGTATTACACTTTAAGAAAATGAACCTGGGTGGATGGATGGCTCAGCTGGTGAGAGCGCGTGCTCTTAACAACAAGGTTGCCGGTTCAACTCCTGCATGGGATGGTGGGCTACACCCCTTGCAGCTAGATTGAAAACAGAGACTGGACTTGGAGCTGAGCTGTGCCCTCCACAACTAAGATTGAAGGACAACAACTTGACTTGGAGCTGATGGGTCCTGGGGGGGGGGAATACACTGTTCCCCAATAGTTAACAACAAAAAAAGAAAATATGAATTTAAAAAAAGCCACTTTTGAAGATTTTTGGAAAATCATTTATAGAAGAAATCAGTCTAGAAAATTAAAACTAATGGATTCAACTCTTTTGACTATAAATTGAAAGAAGTAGGCTATATATCAAGTGGTCACTGAAAATGGCTCTCAATATGTTTCTGTTATAAGCTGAATATTTGTGCTCCCCCCAATTCATAGGCTGAAACCTAATCCCCAATGTAATGGTATTTGGACATGGGGTCTTTGGGAGGTGATTAGGTCATGAGGGTGGAGCCCTCACGAATGGGGTTAGTGCTCTTATAAAACAGACCCCATAGAACTCTCTCACTCCTACCACGCAAGGACACAACAAGAAGACGACAGTCTATGAACCAGGAAGCAGGTTATCCCGACACTGAATCTACTAGTACCTTGATCATGCACTTCCCAGCTTCCAGAACTGTGGGAAATACATTTCTATTGTTTATACGCCATCCAGTCTATGGTATTTTGTTATAGCAGCCCAAATGGACTAAGACAGTTTCAAAGTACAATTTCAGAGTTCTGATGTTAAGAGAAAAAACCACTCATGATTGAATCAAACAACTTTAGAGCCTGTCCACCTTCATAGTTATTAAGACCACACAGGGACTCTTGCCAGCCTTTAAAGTTCAAGAAATTAGTGAAGTATAAACAGTGAGCTTTTAACTGTGCTGGAGGAAAAATTGCAAGATATACTCCATAGATAAAGCTCTCAGTCTGCAGTTCCATTAATCACGCTTCCATGTAAGAAGCAAAGCAATGCTCCTAGCTATATGATAAAATCTACAGCTTTTATATAGAAGTTATTTGTTAGAAAATAATTCCTAAGGCACTTTAACAATACAAATTTTATTAAAAAAATAATAACATCAAAGCAGTTCAGCAAACCTACATTCAATGTAACCAAAATAAACAAACGCCAAATTAAAAAATATATATACATCTATATATATGGGCAAGAAACAAGTGCATTATTTGGTCCCAATATTTTTGAATATATTATCTTTATCCAAAGGAATTACATTAATGGCTAAGAAGATATTATCTATTAGATGTACAGAAATTTAATTTTAAAACTTGTTTTAAGGTCTGCAGGAAGTGTTTGTTTGTTTTTGCCAATTCTTTATGTCTTTGAACTCACATCACTAAGCTTATTAGTTAATGACAGTCCCAAGATGAATAGAGGATGTAATAATGTCTAATGGTCTGAACAATTACCAAATTAATATGCCACCAAGAGGTAGCTTACACGAAATCTATAGAGAATTCTAAGGAATTTTTTGCAGTTCTTAACAAAAGTTTTGAAGAAAAGAGATAAGAGTGGACATAACAAAACAGACATTAAAAAATTTGGCGAAGAACGTAAAACAAAGATAAAAGTAAACTTAAACACCTTTAAATGTATTGATATTGCTGAAAATTCCTAGGGTTAACACTGGATAAAACTTTAAATGACAGTACAAATAACTGTAACTTTGGAACTGTAATTTTAGAAATTTCTTTTCTAAGATCATGAAAAGTAACTTTGGTTCCCTACACAGCCAGTTTTTATATTCCTTGGACTGCATGCATGCTAGAGGAAGACTAAAGGGCAGCAGTCAAAATGATTAAACTTCAACTTAGGTGATAAAGCATTGGTTTGAAGTGCTTTTCTTGGTCAGAATTGACCTATAGGCTTAAAATAAGAACCAAAGCCACCAGTGGGAATTTGTGCTCAATTTGTTGGGCCTTGAGGTCATCTCTGGTCAAATTAGCATCAGCCTTATGGGAGACCAGTCATGAAGGAAGGGACGCTCCCCAATAACTGACTTCCTAAGGCCACAAACTAGAGAAGGTCTCACAGTCAAATAATTCACATTCCTTGGAAAGAGAGTACAGGCATCAGGTGTGTCCAACGAAGGGGGACACTGACCAGGAGTACCCTGGAAATTTTTTGAAATTTCTGTGTTACTTCTGCATCTGAAAAATATGAAGAATAGAACAATGACAGACAAGGAATGAGAAGAAAGATAGCTATCTGACCTAAAATTGTAACACTTATAAGAAATTAATTAAGAAACCAGACAAAAGATCAAAAAAGATGAATAGCCATATCGTTTGGAATGCAATATTCTGAAGGCAAGTACAGCAGAAAAAAACACAAATTATTTTAAGCGAAGCAGGAAAGACCATAGCAAACAAAAGTTATTTTTGGAGAAAGCCAACTGGAGAAAAAAAAAAACATGTTACGATATGTTAAATAAAAAAAAAAGATATGTTAACCTGACACAAAGATAAGGTGGAATAAGAATCTAGTGCCATATGAAAGCTGAAAAGAGCTGAATAATGAGAGCTAGTCTAGTGTCATGAACTTGGCTGTTTAATCATTTTTGTGTGAGAAAACACTTCAGATCTTTGAACTTAGGATATTCCAACTTGTCTTGCACCAGGTTGCATGAGTTCCATGGAGCAGGAATCTATTTCAACAAGCAGCTTTAAAAACAAAAACAAAAAAAACCCTTTAATATATTTCATTTCTATTAATGATACATTAAAAATATGCAACAGTGTTAAAAATCCATGGAAAACAATGCACTGGATGAAGATTAAACTTACTCAGAAGTGGGTTCAGAAGTTGAGGTTCTTTTGGGAACTAAAATTAGAAGAAGAGTTTTACATTTAAAATAGCATATTATAATGAGTGAGTCTATAAATCTAATACAATTACGAGCCCATATTGTGGCTGATCAAAAATACTGGAATAAATGTCAGAAATTCAAAGTAACACAATTGTACATACATACCATTCTCTATTATAACTTGGCAAGTGTGAGTTTTACGTTGACTTAAGTGTTTAGCCATACGATCCAAACCAGAAGAATCAGTTAAGAAATCACACTTAAGGCACACTAGAGTAATGTCCCTATGGCAAAAAAAAAGATGGAAAGAAAAGGTTTTCATCTTTTATGAAAATCCATATACAAGTTCAATAATTATTTTTTCCATGTAATAACTCTTGATTTGCTTTTTATGCATCATGACCATCACTTTTCAATTTTGTTATATAAACGTGATATATCTAAAATGGTACTTTAGAAAATGGCATAGCCATGCCTAAATTATGCTAACATTTAGTGCTTTATCAACTGTTCCCTCTCATACCAGTTGCTAAAAGATAGGAGTCAAGAGACCTAAGGCCCAGTTGAGGTTCCACTAACAACTTGCATAATTTGTGCAAGGGACAATCTTTCCATGCCTTTGCCCATTTGCAAGGCAAGAATATAACATTCATTCATTCAATATAATATGCTGAGAACCTTTTTTGTACACTGTGTACTACTAGGTATTATGGATACAAGAATGAACAAAAAAGGGTACACTCTGGAGTCTACAATCTAAAACCTTATTTAAGTGATGATAAAATCAGAAAAGAAGTGGGAAGGCTTTAAAAAGAAATTATTAAAATAATGTAATTATTATCAGCTTATTAACACAGCACAAATATACTTTTGCAGTTCATTTGAAATTTAAATATTTTAAATTTAAGTATTTCACCTGTATAGGAATAACAACCAGTACCATGCCTTAGACTGACTTCTCCCCTGCAGCTCTAGTTTTAACCATTTGTTGTGTCTTTATATCTGGCTGTTAGGCTAGCACATTAAAAATTATCTTCATAAAACTGAAGTCATGTGCTTTCCTCCTCACTCCCCAAAATTATTCCTCCTGGGGCCGGCCGAGTGGCTCAATTGGTTAAGAGGTTGCTCAAGAGTGCGAGCTCTGAGCAACACGGTTGCCGGTTCAATTCACACATGGGCCAGTGAGCTGTGCCTGAGCTGAGCTGCCAACAGGTGGCAGGATGGCTCAGCTGGTGAGAGCACATGCTCCTAACAAGGTTTCCAGTTCGACTCCCGCATGAGATGGTGGGCTATGCCCACCTGCAACTAAGATTGAACACGGCACCTTGAGCTGAGTGGCCACAAGCTGCCGACGGCCAGCCAGATGGTGACTAGACTTGGAGCTGAGCTAGCTGCACCCTCCACAACTAAGACTGAAGGACAACAACTTGGCTGTTACCCTTCCCAATTCCCCAATAAAAACTTAAAAAAAATCACTCCTCCTGAAACAGCCTCTCTTATGATGCCATATCCCCAACACAAGGGCTCATAATTGTACTCATTTCTGACTCTTTTTCCTTAAAACAGTCAATTATTTCAAACATTTTATAACAATTTATTGAGTGCTTACTGTGTCAGGCTGAAGGTTTTAGACATATCATTTCATCTAAATCTTATATAACAACCTAAAGTAGTAGGTGTGTTAATTACAACTTTTATATAGAGGACAGGGTCAGGTTAGTAACCTATCAAAGCCAGGACCAGGTTTGAAGCTTAGTTCTTTGATTCCAGAGCCCATGTTCTTTTTTTTTAAAGAAATTTTATTGGGGAACAGTGTGTTTTTCCAGGACCCATCAGCTCCAAGTCAAGCAGTTGTCTTTAAACTAGTTGTGGAGTGTGCAGCTCCTTGGCCCGTGTGGGAAATTGGCAACCTTGGTGTTATGAGCCTGGCTGTGCACTAACCACGTGAGCTAACCGGCCAGCCCATGTTCTTAAACATGATGTAATACCACCTCACCACCTTAACCCAGGATGTTATTAAATCACTCTTAACTACCACAATAGTCTTAACCAGTCTACGTGCCTCATACAGCTACAACTCACCTTATATACACCTCCAAATGGATCTTTCTTCAGTACCCTTGATTCCGCACAAAACACCAATGGTTTCCCCAATGTTCTCAAATTAAAATTAAGTCCAAATTCCCTAGACTTCTTCAAAGATACTATAATCTGGATCTAAGCTCAAAAGTATTTCCCCAGACTTTGATCTCAATACTATGTTGTATGGACTTCATGCTCTATTTGGATAGAGCATGTACTACTAGTTACTCGTTGTGCATGCCTTCTGCTTTTATCCTTTCTGCATTTTTATTCACGCTATTTCTTCCAGATAGAATGCCCCTGTGCCTCTTGTTATAATAGAAACCTCTCCTCCCTTTGAAATCAATAACTCTCATGGCACTTGTTACAAACCTCCTTGTATTACTGTAGTTATTTATGTTCACACCTTATCATAAATTGTGCATTCCGTGAAGGTTGGTACCGTGCCTTCTTCATCATTGTCATCCTTACAGGACCTACTACATTGTGTTATACATGATAGGTGCACAATAAATTGCTAAAGCATGAACACTGTATTTTAACAAAATAGCAATTATAAAATTTATTATTCTATAGAATTATAAATATACTAAATACCACACACAGAAATTAACTAATTTTCTACTTAAAATTCAGACCCACTTAAGTTGAGAGAAAGCATTTCAGATCTTTAAAGTCACACAGTTAATTTAAGAACCAAGCACACAACTGAGCTTGACAACAGAGGTAAAAAAAATCATTTTGTGAGGGGTGTAAATGTCTAATTATTATGTTGTTTTGTACACCGAAACTAATATAATAAAAAAATATCAAATGAAAGTCTCATCTTCAGAATTAATAAATCCATTTTCATTCTTTTAAAAATTTTCAGTTAAGGTAATACTTAATATAGCTTACTCTTATCTAATTCCTTGAATTTAGTAATATTTTCAAAATAGAACTAACATTTTTAAAATGTAATCAAACTTCCCTCTGCTTATGAGCTGTTGATCTAATATCATTCACATAAGATATTTTCAACATATACATTAATTTACGCAACAAATATTTATGGAGTGCCTACCATTGTCAGGCACTATTTGATGCCCAGCAAATGTCTGGCATTGACAACTATCTGAATCACACACATTCTAGTGAGAAGACACAGACAATAAACAAAAGGGTGAAATATATATGTCAGATAGTAAAAAGCTGCCATGAAAAAAAAATAAAGCCAGAAAGGGAGATAGGGAGTGCTGGGGTGGGGCCCAGGGGAAAAAATACTATTTCAAATGGAGTGGTCAAGGAAAGCTACATTAATTGGAGTAGAAACCTGAAGGAGGTGAGGGAGCTAGCCATGCAGATAGCTATCTGGGGAAGAGCAAATGAGGCAGAAGCAATAATAAACACCAAGGTCCTGAGACATATTCCCTCTTTCACCTTTCCATTAACCTAAAGCATCGAAACAAGTACTGGCTAAACTTAAGTCTATGTCTTAGATATGGTGCTACAAAGATCTTGACACTAATGTTTCAAATAGCAATGACAGCATGAGCTAAATAATTAAACAAAGGAAAATAGAATCAAAAGTAATCAGAAGAATGTGGAAAAATCATGTATAGTGAACTCTGAGCTATGTGTGTATGATATAACCGATGTTAATTATTAATAACTTTGGAAATGTTCATCAACAATTCCTTCTGTATAGTAAAGAAGTTGTGTACTTTTCTTTATAAAAATAAAACCCTACAAAATATGAGGCTATATATTGATCAAAACAAAAAAAAGCATTAGTCACTTTCCTAGGTTATCTTAAATGTTTTTTTAAAAACTACATTTTATATAACTTTTTTTTTGCAATATTATTGACCTTATTCTCTATGCTGTACTTTACATCCCCAGGACTATTTTGTAACTACTAATTTGTATTTCTTAATCCCTTCAGCTTTTTCACCAGTTCCCTAAACCCGTCCCCTCTGGCAACCATCAGTTTGTTCTCTGTATCTATGAGTGTCTCTGCTTTGTTTGTTTAACATCTTTTTAATATTCAAATATTTTTGGAGAGACTTATTTTTAAATTTGTTTAAAAGCAAATCCATGAAAGTTCCATATTAATGATCAACTCCACTGAAACAAAGTGCAGTCAGAGAATATAGGCTATACCCTCTTTGATCTAAGGATATAATGACTAGAACTCTATTATCTCCAGTAGCAATCATTTCATTTTGCAAAGTAGGCACTCCAGCATCAGGTTAAAAAAGTTATTATAACTTTTCAATAGAGAGAATGAAAAAATATAAACTAGTTACCTGAGAGTTCCACAATGCTTCTTAAAAATATAAAACCGTTTACTTGGATGGTCGCTATGAGAGCTGGAAAGATAAGAGACAAATGAAATGTATTATATGATTAAGTCATATTAATTGTATGATCATATTTCAAGTTTATGCTTAGTTTCTTAGTTTTGAATAAAAGATCCTGATCTAAATTATAAAATTCTAGTAGCCATCTGTTTAATTCAAGATTTTTATCTTACATTTCACATTACCTGTGTATTTTCTAATAACATATTTCCCTGAGAATATTCTTAAATGATCAGTACATAATAATTATATAAAAAAACCTCAGAATTAAAAATGCAGAGTATCAAATTAAAATTTTCACTTATTAAGAGTTGAAAACAATCTAAAAGGTATTTGCTAATAATATATTTTGCTACAATATAAATTGCTATGAATAATTATCACTTTCTAATCTTAATATACTTAGTGAGTGGGAAGAATCTGAATGATCTTCAAAGTAAATGCTACTTGGGCCATCAGTAATGTGAAACATTTAAATAACATTTTGGAATTATCAAGAGAGCTTTAAAGGAAAGCGAATTAAAAGAAACAGAGCTCAGGAGCTAAAACAATACTTCCTCTATGCACAGAACAGAAAACCACTGAACAAGTTTTGCAGCCAATGGTAATAGCTTTTATCTCCCCTTTTAAACTGATAAGGAAAGCTTTCCTGTATTAGAAAGCTAGGCAGGATTAGCCAGGATTAACGTAGCACAGAAGTATTACTCAAAGTGTGGTTCATGGACCAGCAGTCTCTGCATCACCTGTGAGCTTATTATAAATACAAAATCTCAGGTTCCACTCCAGACCTACTGAAATAATCTGACAATAGAGTCCAGAAATCAGTTTCAACAAGTTTTTCAGGTGATTATTATGCAAGCTAAAGTTCGATAAGAACTAGTTCTAGTTTGTACTGACAGACTCAAAGCAATCAACAAACCAGGTCATCAGTTGCCATTAGACACAAGGTAACTATCACAAGCATACCATGTATGCACGAGAAAAGAAAGATTCTGGCTAGTCATAATCCCAAGAAAATATCCCAGAGTAAGTGTCATGGTGAATACAAATAACTGTTCTCTCAGGTAAATAAGACAGACATATATTTAGTATGAAGTAGAAGAGCTGAATGGTACTGCACTCAAAGAAAGAAATGATTCCTATGAGTGGCTGTGATAATCAGATACTTCACGGAAGAACATAAACTGAGGGGGAAGGTGAGGGTTATTCCAAGGAGTAACAAAGAATAAGGAAAAGCCACTAGACATTGAATGTGTGGTAAACTACACATTAGAGAAGTTTAATTAATTTTGGGGACCTGAATTGCGATTATAGAGTAGGTATGGACTGGAAACAAAGGTAGTCAACCGTCAACATCTCAGAAAATGAGGTTTCTGTACTTACAGAGTTCAAGCATATGACAAAAATCCAAACTGGGTCAGAGTCAGGGTGGTACCATTCAGGAGGAGGTACCTGAGGCAACAAGGAAATCAAGGTACCATAGAAGTAGGGGAAATGCAAAGAGACCCACAAGGTCCTTAGAAGAGTAGAAGTGGAAGTCAGTTCTATATGAGGTTAACGATGAGTTAAGCACTGACTGTGTAATGACAATGCAGTGCACGGCTGAGACTCACTGGAAATCAGGAAAAGGTTATGAAGGAAGCCTGGGGCCAATTGGGAATATTCTGGGGTAAAATAAGGCTGGAAGTCCTAGAAGACAATTCAGGGAGCCCATAGAAAATGGGAAAGGGGAGGACAGAATGACCCATTGGGGTTAAGCAACACCAAAAATATTTTCCAATTTAAACTTCTATTAATTAGGGACAGAATTAAAGCCCTGTGGGGCAGCCAAGTGTTTGGCACAGAATAAGAGATCAGCATTCTTCCCAGCAGTATACTGAGAGAAACTTTAGCTGGGGCCTAGTTCAGAGCAAGTGAGATATGGGTGCAGAACCACTGCGGTCGTTTGGAGGCAGAGTGGTAAATTGCAGAAGGTGGACTCTCAGGAAGCCATGATGAATGGTGGCAGATTAAGAGAAGTGCACGGCCTTCCAAAATTTAAAGTGTATTATTTCGAGCTGATGCTCCATGATCATGCAAATGATGCCTTAAGACTGAGCTTAAAGGGTATTATTGGGTGATAGTAATTTGGATCTTACACAAACAACAGGGGTTTTGACTTGTTTGTGTTCCAAACAGTGGGCCAAAGGTGAAAATATCTATCAAATAGTTAAAGATGAAGAGTTGGATATCAGGAAAACTCAGTATTGAAATTGGAGAATTTATAGTTGAAAGGTAAAAGACAAAATTCTGAGAGTGGTTAAGGTACCAAGAAAGGAAATGTAAAGAGGCCAAATGAGTTGAAGAAAGAAAAGGCAATGAAATATAGGAGTAGCCAAAAGGAAGTTAAAAAAAAATGGTGGTTACAGTTTATGAGAAGCTGAGGAGAAGTTTCAAAAGTGAGTAATCAAAACTATCAAATACTCGGGCCGGCCGAGTGGCGCGATGGTTAAGAACTTGCTTGGTATGCCAGAGGGCCCCGGTTCGGATCCCACATATGAGGGCCAGTGACTCTGCCCTCTACAGCTAAGATGCTGAACAACAGCTCAACCTGGAGCTGGGCTGCCGTGAGTCGCCGGCGACGGCGTAGGCTGCA
>NW_017731560.1:887082-890083 GCF_001890085.2 Hipposideros armiger
AGCAGCGTCCTCCACAACTAGATTGAAGAACAAAACGACAGCAACTTGTCTGTTCCCCTTCCCCCAATTCCCCAGCACTGTTCCCATCCCCCCAACTCCCCAATAAAAATCTTAAAAAAAAAAAACAAAAAACAAAAAACAAAGAGGTATTTTTAAAAAGACAGTACCAAATTAAAGTTAAATATCGTGAATTCAGAGCTAATTAAATCAAGCCCAGTTTGGTAGTCTAGAGCTGAGCATAGAGATGGACCTCAAAGGACAGGAGACTCAAGGATAGCAAGGTTAAGCATGACTAAAGATGTAAAGGGTTACAGGACAAAAGCAAAACAACATTCACAACAGAGGGCCTTGAGGGTGAGGCTGACTATAAAGCTGGATTGGCGCTGCTAGACTAGAGCGAGGGGTCAAGACTCTGAAAGTCGTGAAGTAATGAGAATTCAAAAATGAATAAACATTGTATATGAGGTAAAAGGGATGGTACAACATGTCATAGGTGGATGTAAAGTGCTGGAATGAAATAAGTCAAGATACCATGAGGTCAGGCTGATCATCAAGGGGAAAAAAACTCTGTAAGCCAAGTGCCAAAGTCATAAAAAAAGTAGGCAAATCCTTCAAAGTGGTAGCTATCTATGACCAGAAAGTAACAGACGTCTTGTTATGATTTACAAGAAAACCACATTTATTGTTATACCCAATTTCTGACTAAAAATAAACAGAACTACCTTAATTTGTATAATCAGCTTAGCAGATTTATATCTGAACAATCTTTATCTATTAAAAAAAATCCACTGAAGGAAGTGCCTACAAATGAGGTCCAAATGAAAATAAAGTGGGCCCTAAAGTCTTTCACTAGCATAAAGTATATGGTAGGTGCTCAAATAACGTAAATTGAATTGATGTATGAAAATAAATTCCAACAGTAGCATCATGACTGAAATATCCCTATAGTCCCTCATTGCCTATTTCATTGAATGAATGCAAACATGGATGGCTTGAAAGAGGGGAGGAAGGGAGACAGGGTCGCACGGAGGGTCAAAGACAGAATGTGTGCATATGTGAGCGCCAATAATGTTCTTAGCATCTTTGACAATCTGGAGTCTCTCAAAGTGACTGCTCATGTGGTTACATGTATTTGATAAATATTTTGAAATCATTTAATGTTTGGCAATAACCACTTTTTGAAAGACTTAGAAAAACAATGTTCCCTAGAAGACTTATTATTATTTTTTAGCTGAGCTATCCTGCCACCTGTTGGCAGCTCAGCGGCAGCCCAGCTCGGGCCGGGAATCGAACCAGTGACCCTGTTTCTCAGAGCTTGCACTCTTGAGCGAGCTCTTAACCAACTGAGCCACTCAACCGGCCCTAGAAGACTTATTTTCATTAGTCAAAATAAAAAAAAATTGCCCCACTAATTTCATGATTTATTATACTGGATAATAGTGCTGAGTAATATCCTAGAAGTTCCCCATTGTTAGAGTTTTTTAGCTCCTTAATGTAACAAACTGACTTCTATTAGGACAAATTTGCTTTAAAAAAAATCTTGAATGGCAGTTTAGATTGACAGTGTACATGTTTAACTCACCTCACCATATGATTTATAAAGGCTTTGTTACAGTTAGTGTTGTATTTGCAAAAATTACAGTGGATATATATTGAAAAGTGACTTGCAAAATCTTTTATTTTGGAATGACACTCAATGCACTTGTGAACTCCTCGACGACACCTTATGGAGACAGAAAAAATGGTAACAATATATTGTAAAACAAAAATAATAAGGTAAAGCCTTACTAACATTTTATTAATTGAAGCTAAGGAGTTTAAGCTAACATATTTGAATAGAGACATAATTTGAAAATTTACTCTGAAACAACAAGCTAGGATAAGTGTAAAACAATCTAACACCAGTTAAACTTTCCCTGGAATAAATAGGATCCTATTAACCAATTCAACTATCACAAGATATAAACACAAAATATAAGATTAGTGTAAAAGATGACAATTATACAATAAACACAATAATTCAAGTTCTGCCCAGTAGTTGTGAAAAGTACCTTTTTACTATTGGCTTGGCCTTTATGCCAGATAAGTGATTATCATGTAAATGTGCAAGGGAGTTCTGTGATATGGTAAATTATATTAAAATAAAATTTTAATATTTAATATTAAATTCACATTGGACATCAGGAATAAAAGATATTACCTTAAGTTCTTCAAAGCTATGCTGATTTTGTTCTTTCTGTTGCGTTGTTTCTTTTGCTTGCAAGAGGTTTTGGCTTTGCATTTAGATGTATCTCTACCTTGCTTATTTGCATTAGGTTTACTTGCAGTAGATGTAGTTGCACGACCCTTACGTGTCTTCGGTTTACTCGCATTAGATTTGGTGGGATTTTTAGGAGTTGCGTTTTTAGACTCTGGAGGTGAGACCTGAAGAGAAGTGCTTGGAGTGTTGCTGGAAGATGTAGTCGATGGCTTTGAATGAAGAGATCCTAATGAAGCTCGAATAGTAACCTATAAAAATGAAGGCAATATATATATTTTTAGAAAATTAATCATCACATTAATATTAAAAAGATTACTATAATTCCTTACATTATGGTCATTTTGTTTTTGATGAGGGTGCCAAAACAATTCAAAGGGAGAAACAACAGTCTCATCAACCAATGGTACTGGGACAACTGGATATTGACATGCAAAAGGATTAATTTGAATCCGTACCTCATGCTACATACAAAAATTAGCTCAAAACGTATCAAAGACCAAATTGTAAGAGCTAAAACTATAAAAGTCTTAAAAAAACTGGAGTAAATCTACGTGACTTTGGGCTAGGCAATAATTTCTTAAATATGATACCAAAAGTACAAGCAACCAAAGAAAGAAGATAAATTGGACTTCATAGAAATGTAAATTTTGTGGGGAGAAGGAAAATGGCCGTGGTAAGGAAGTCACTGAATTAGCTCGCGCAAACCACGGCAGCGAAAACACAACTCTGCGGGACACGCTG
>NW_017731560.1:890538-891571 GCF_001890085.2 Hipposideros armiger
GGCAACAGACCGCGGGCATAGTCTGTGTGCTCCTGCGGCTGCGGGTATCCAGGACAAGGCAGACGGTATTTTCGGCATCTGGACGAGCTCAGCCTTTGGTGCTGACCATCCCGCCTGGTGTTCGTCAGGACTCACAGGGGGCAGAGGCTGGGGCGAAGGTCCCAGCCCAGGAGGAGAAGAGGGAGGCGAGAAGCGTGGAGACACAGCCAGCCCGCTTTGGTGGTGGAGAGAAAAGCAGCTTAACCAGGAGGCGCCTGGTTGGAAGGGACATTTGTTTTGTTTTTTTGTTTTTTGTTTTGGGGGATTTTGTGTTCTCTTTTTCTCTTTCTTTTTGTCCCAGATAGGGAAGATAAACTGCATAGAGGAGTGCACACGCCCACCCTCCCTTGGAGTCCTTGTCCCCCTCCCGACCAGAGCTGGAAACCGATCTCTGAAGAGAGAAAGAAGCCTAAACAAAGGTGCTTCAACTCTACGGGGTTGAGTAATTTACATGAGTAAAGGCTGCAGGCGGCACAGGAAGGCCTTCTAGCAGCTCTGAAAACCCCACCCCCCACCCTCCAACAGTCCCAGTGGAAAAAGCACCTGCACATCCAGGCCTCCGTGCAGGAACCTGAGTGACTCTGGACAGACAGGAGCAAACATAACACGGACTGTAAAAACAAAACAAAAACTCCACTCACCTTAAATAGTCCTATAGTAAGGCGGTTACCTCTGCCCCCACAAGACACAGAGCAAGTGGGTGGTTTTTTTGTTTGTTTGTTTGTTTTTTTCCCCTTTCTGGTTTTTAGACCTGTTTTGATTTTGCGGTTTTATTTTGGCTTTTGTTTTTTAATTTTGATTTTTTTTAGTTGGGGCTTCTTTTGATAGGTTATATTGGTATTAGATGTTCTGGGGTCGTGTTTATTTTTGTTTGTTTGTTTTTGTTTCCCATTGATTGCTTGCATTGGTTGTTTTTGGATATTTCTATCTGATTGGGAATTTTAGTTTTTTCATATAGGCACATATAAAGGAGCATATATGTGGATATATATGT
>NW_017731560.1:893388-897854 GCF_001890085.2 Hipposideros armiger
AGTGTCACTGGCCCTCATATGTGGGATCCGAACCGGGGCCCTCTGGCATCCCAAGCCAGTTCTTAACCAACGCGCCACTCGGCCGGCCCTCTATGGCTATTTTATGCTCTGATATAACTAAGTCGCTTTCAAAAATATAGAGGTCAAAATTTAAATCTCAAGGCCTGAAATAATAACTCTGGAAAGGTCTGTATAACTCTTTGGTAACTATAAAACAGATCTCCAGTAAACGTGACCTGCTCTCTGGGGGCTCCCAGGGCAGGATTTATGGTTCCAAAAGTTACTGTGGAGGTTACATCAATTCATCATACAGCATGGAGAGTTTCATAATATTCAGAATTTCCTTAAAGAGAGATAATATAAAATTTATCATTTATCATTCAGAAAAAGAAAATGTTCACTCATATCCATTGGTTAGTAATGGAAAACATTCTCTTTAATCATTTGTCTATACTACCTCCATGTATTTGAGGAGCAGCCAATGAGGAAGTCATATGTAACACATGTGATTTGGTATCAAAAGACCCAAGGTTAAATCTCAATACTACCCCTCCCTAGCCATGTGACCTTGAGTAAATAACTTATTCTCTCTAAGCCTCCTCATCTATAATATGGGAACAATACCTGCCTTGTCTACCTCATTGAATTGCTACATAGATTAAATAGAATGTAGGAAAAAGCATAGTGAAAGCTTAATTCTAAAGTAATAGTACCAATCATGATTAATATTATATTATAATGTAGCATACTAATTATTAATACTTATAAGAGAAAATATGAGAAAGGACTGCTCTGCTTACATTAGTATTCTGCATGTCTAGTCTCAGTATGGAATTAATGGTTTGCAGGGAAGGATAGGGGACAGCTTCTCTCCCTCTACATCTTCAGAGCATCGCTTTACATTATTTTAGTTAATTCAAACAGTAGACGTACATTCAAAGGTAAGTACACAAAGCCAAATATAAATGTTTGGGAATTATTTCACTTTGAATTATACATCCCTCCACTGGAGCATAGTCAAGAATTGACTTCACATAAAGTCAGAGAAAACAGATGAACATAAGGCAAACAGGGAAAAAAAAATTTGCAGCCAGATGTTTTCTCACTTAAAACAGAAATGTTATTCAGGAGCAGAACTTGCTTCTCTGAGTAATACCAGCTTCAACTATGGCATTCAAGACACTATGACAGATGCTGGAGATACAAAGATAATTTAAACATGATTGCTGACCTTGTAGTCTAGCAGCCGAAGCAGACATATATGCTGCCAATAAAAAAAAAGCTCAAAAACTGCCCATAGACTATTGAAACAACCTGTTGCCTCAGTCTAGTTTATCTGGTTGCTCTCACTACAAAGGATTATGCTCCACTATACAAGGTGTGATCAAACAATATGATGAATGTTTAAATAAATTATTACAGTAAGGGACACACTGCCATGAATCTCACTCAAAACACGCCCTGTTCACTTCCAACACACTTATCCCATCATTCTTGTCACTTTCTAAAGCAGTTCTGGAAATCCTCTTTCGTGAGTGTCTTTAGTTGTGTTGTTGTGGCTGCCTCGATGTCCTGAATCATTTTGACTTTGGGGAAGAGCCAGATCCAGTGAATAAGGTGGGTGAGAACAAACTGTAATGTTTTGATTTAACAGAAATTGCCACACCAGAAGCGATGTGTGACATGGAGCATTGTCATGATGGAGGATGACTTACGGCACACTTTAAAAAACACCTCTCAACTGTAGCTCACACCCAATTGACTGCACAGAACAAGTTAACACTTGTCACACACTGTTACTAAGGTTCAATGCACCGCTTCCGGTATTGAAGATCCCTGCCTTTCCATTGGACGGCACTCAGCAGCAGTATTCATGTGTTTTAATCACAACTGAAAGGCACTGTGTCACACATATCTTCTGGTAAGGTGACTGCTGTCAAATAAAAACATTATGGTGTGGCCTCATCCACCTTATTCACCGGATCTGGCACTGTATGACTTCTGGCTCTTCTCCAAAGTCAAAATGACCATGAAAGATAAATGTTTTGAATCGATTCAGGACATGGAGGCAGCCATGACAGTGCAACTAAAGACACTAATGAAAGAGGATTTCCAGAGCTGCTTCAGAAAGTGGCAAGAATGACGTGCAGTATTCAAACAGAGGAGTAGTGTTTTGAGGAGGATTAATGGCAATGTGTCTTTTACTGTAATATATATATTTTAAATTTAAACATTCACTGTATTTTCTGATCATATTTTGTAGCACATGTCAATCAACCAAGAAAAGAATGGAGAGAAGCTTCTCATTCTAAACATAAGATAAAACCTAAAATTAAAATCTTAATGACAATCAGAATTCAATTTTTAAAAAAATTGTATTGGGGAATCAGGGGAGGGGAACAGTGCTAGGGCATCGGGGAAGGGGAACAGACAAGTTGCTGTCCTTTTGTTCTTCAGTCTAGTTGTGGAGGACGTTGCTTCACTGGCCCGTGTTGGTATTATCTTTGTGCTCTTCCCGGGTGAGGCAGTCACTCACCGGCCATTGGACAGCCACTCACGGCAGCTCATGCCTGCTGCTGGCCAGNGTGGTTGTTACTTTGTGAGGGTGAAAAGGGTAACTATTGCATTGTTCTGTACACCTGAAACTAACAATAAAAAAAGAAAAAAAAAAGAAATGTAAATTTTGTGCTTCAAAGGACACATTAAGAAAGGGAAAATATAACTCATAGAATGAGAGAAAATATTTGCAAATCTTATCTCTAATAAGGGATTCGTATATAGAATATATAAACAACTCTTACAACTCAATATAATATAGAGACAAATAACCCAATTTAAAAATGGGCTAGTGATCTGAATATGCATTTCTTCAAAGAAGATATACAAATGGTCAATAAGCACATGAAAAGATGCTCAACATCATTAGTCATCAAGGAAATACAATCAAAACTACAATGAGATATCACTTCAGACCAATTAGAATTGCTATAATAAAAAAGGCAGATGATTAACAAGTGTGCCAAGGATGCAGAGAAATTGCAACCCTCATATATTGTTGGTGGGAATGCACAATGGTACAGTAGCTTTGGAAAACAGTTTGGCAGTTCCTCAGAATGTCAAACATAAAAGTAATCATATAACCCAGCAATTCCAATCCTAGGTCCTCCATCCTAGCAATTCCACCCAAGAGAAATGAAAAACTATGTTCACATGAATTTTCATAGGAGCATTATTCATATTGCCTAAAGCTGGAAACCCAAATGCCCATCAATTGATGAATGGATAAATAAAATAAGGTATTATCCCTATAATGAAATAATATTCAGCCATAAAAAGAATGAAGTCTTGATACATAAGTACTGATACAGCCATAAAAAGGGAGTACTGATACAAACTACAATATGGAGGAACCTCAAAAACATTTTGCTAAGTGAAATAAGTTAGTCATAAAAGATCAAATATTATGTGATTCCATTTATATGAAATGTCCAGATTAAGAAAATCCATGGGAACAGAAAGTAGATTAAAGTTTGTGATGAGCCAGTAGAAGGGAAATAAGGAGTGACTGTCAATGGGTATGTGGTTTCTTTTAGGGGTGATGAAAATGTCCTAAAATGGGTTGTAGTGATGTTTGCACAACTCTGCGAATTTGCTAAATAACACTGAAGTGTACGTTTTCAAATAGGTGAATGTATGGTTATATAAATTATATCTTAATAAAGCTGTTTCAAAAAAGACTGCAATACAAAAAGTTAAACATCATTACTTTGAAAATGGCAAATATATGATGATGGAAGGAGAACTGACTCTGGGTGGTAAACACACAATGTGCTATATAGATGACGTATTACAGAATTGTACACCTGAAACCCATGTAACTTTACTAACCACTGTCACCTTAATAAACTTTAAAAATAAAAGAAAAAGGCAAGTGTAAGCTACAATTAGATAAGTCTTCCATTTATTCTAAAAGGTCATACCAATTAGATGAAATTTACCTCAATATTTATGTATTTATTTGTTTTTAAAAGATTTTTTTGGGGGAATTGGGGGATGGGAACAGCGTTGGGGTATTGGGGAAGGGGAACAGACAAGTTGCTGTCCTTTTTTTAAAGATTTTTTTTTATTGGGGAATTGGGGGAAGGGGAACAGACAAGTTGCTGTCCTTTTTGTTCTTCGGTCTAGTTGTGGAGACATTGCTTCACTGGCCCAAGTTGGCACCATCATTGCACTCTTCCTGGGCGAGGCAGATCAGTCACTGGCTTCTGGACGGCTGCTCACTGTGGCCGCTGGCTGCTCACGCTGGCTGCTGGCTACACACGGTAGCGCATGGAAACCCACTGCCACAGGGGCTGCAGCCTACGCTGTCGCCGGCGACTCAGGGCAGCCCAGCTCCAGGTTGAGCTGTTGTTCAGCATCTTAGCTGTGGAGGGCAGTGTTACCGGCCCTCGTATGTGGGATCTGAA
>NW_017731560.1:901479-942431 GCF_001890085.2 Hipposideros armiger
TGCCGTCGCCGGCAACTCACTGGCACCCTAGCTCCAGGTCGAGCTGTTGTTCACCATCTTAGCTATAGAGGGCGCAGCTTCACTGGCCCTCATATATGGGATCCGAACTGGGGCCCTGCTGCTCAGAGCTGGCGTCCCAAGTCAACTACTAACTAACGCGCCACTCGGCTGGCTCCAGAAGTCAATTTTTAATATTATATTCAGTAGATAAAACCAGGAAGGAATTTATGTCTATTATCACAGAAAATGTTAAAATACAACGTATTTAAAACTCACTTTTGTACCAGGAGGCAATCCTTCTAGCTCTTTAGGCTTTATAAATGTCCGATGCTGGGTCTTGTGATCCATTTTCTCCTTGCAGGTCAAAAATTGTAGTCTGCATTTTGTACAACGATGAACTCCTTTTTTCTGTTTACAAATAATATTAGAAATAATGTTTGAAAGAATTTCTACTGCCACAAATCCAGGGGCCTGAAATTGCTCTTAATTCTAATAGTTAAATAATATAAATGTCAGTATTTTACCATATCCCATCATTTCATTTTTAAAAAGCAGTTCTTGCATTAGTATTTGGGTTTCAAAAGTATTTTATACATAGGCAATCAACATGAAAATTATATCAATTAGGTTCTAATGAAACAAGTTCTATACCATTTGTAGGGTAAAAGCTTCTTAAATTTAAATTTGAAGTATAAACTATTCAAACACGATACTATAAAAATGAGCTATACTATATTTTTATCCTTGAAAAGAGCAAATTCTTTTTAATTATTTCCATTTGTTTCATAAATTGAACTTTCTAAAATGAAACAAATTTAACTAGACTCTCCCAAGAAAGTTATGTTACAGAAATGGTTTCATAAGGCAGTGATGTCCAATGGAATGTTCTACAGTGATGATAATGCTACACAGGTGCACTGTCCAATATGGTGTCCATTAGCAACATGTGGTTATTGAGCACTTGAAATGTGGCAAGTGCAACAGAGGAACTGATTTTAAAATTTTATTTAAGTTTAATTAATTTAAACTTAAATTGATATATGTGGCTAGTGGCTATGACACTATATAGCTTGGGCATAGAAGCATAAATCAGAACAACTAATCCCAATGTACTGTTTGAGAACCCCTTAACTGTGGTCCCTTCTCAAACCCAGCCCTGTTACTATTTTAATACTGGGAAACAGGACCCAAGAGAGACCTAAGTCAATTGCTCATAGCTACTTAGTGTTCTTTGTACTATATACTATCAATTGCCATCTTTTATGTATATGCTCTCATTAATTAAAATATATTTTATGTTTCTATGTACATTTAGAACATACAGGCCCACCACCATTTCTATTTAAAACACCTATAATAATTTAGGAAAATCAAATGAGGTAACATGTATGAATGTATCTAGCAGTTTGTGGCACACAGCAGGCATTTCATAAATAAATGTTCTTTACAAAGTTCAAAGCAATGTATAAATATAATGTGTTTGTATTACTATTTTAATTTCATTTTAAAACTATTTTAGAAGTATGGTGCATTAGATAATATCATAAGTACAAGCAATGTAAACAGGTTCACCTATATGTGCCCAAGAGAGAGAAAATGGGGAAAAAATCCTCAGTCAAGAAACAGATAGCAAAATAATACACAGATATGAAGTTTCCCAGAGTATAGTTCCCAGAAATATTTTCTCTACCTGTACCTATGCCTCATCCAATTTAATGATTTAAAACAGCATCCATCCAACTGCCTACGTAACTACTTGATATCTAATACACATTTCAAATCAACACGAACAAAACTGAACCCTAGACGTCCCCCCATCCATCCTGCAAAAAACCAAACTGTTCCTTGGTCTTTCCAATATCTCAGTATATTGGAGCACCATTCTGCTCAGGACAAAGAAGTTGGTCATTCTCAATTTTTCTCTGACACCCCATCCAACCTCTTAATAAAACCTGTCAGCTCTACCTTCAAAAACATAAATCTTTCCACCTTTCATCACCTCTAAGTTCAAGTCACTCACCTGGACTCTTGCAATAGCTTACTACCTTCTCCTTGTTTGCACTCTTTTTTCCCATTAGTCTATCCTCTACAGCTGCCAGAGTGAACGCTCACATGTTTAAACCTTCTAATAGCGTCCCATAATACTCCAAAATCCTGGCTCTGGTTTATGAGGCCCTACACCACCTGCCCTGCATTCTATTGCTATGATCTCATTTCCTACTACTCTTCTTCCCACTTATTTACCCTGCTCCAGCAACACTAGCCTCCTTGCTGCTCCTTGAACATCTAAATGTATGCTCACCTCACTGCCTACTTACTGTTCCCTCTGCCTGGAGCATTCTCTTTCAGATAGCCATATGGCTTACTTCCTTCTTTCTTTTTTTTTTAAAGATTGTATTGGGGAATTGGGGGGAGGGAACAGTGTTGGGAAATTGGGGAAGGGAAGCAGACAAGTTGCTGTCCTTTGGTTCTTCAGTCTAGTTGTGGAGGACGTCCCTTCACTGGCCCATGTTGGTATTATCATTGCGCTCTTCCTGGGTGAGGCAGTCGCTCACCGGCCATTGGACAGCTGTTCACGGCAGCTCATGAACGCCAGCTGCTGGCCAGCCCCACTGCAGCCTACGCCATCACCAGCGACTCACGGCAGCCCAGCTCCAGGTCAAGCTGTTGTTCACCATCTTAGCTATAGAGGGTGCAGTGTCACTGGGCCCATGTGGGATCCGAACCGGCGACTCTGCTGCTCAGAGCTCATGCTCCCAAGTCAACTTTTAACCAACGTGCCAATCAGCTGGCCACTTCCTTATTTCTTTTGGAGAGGTTCTCTTTGACCAAGCCATATAAAATACAGAAACTACTCCTTCACCTTTTAAGCCTTGGCACTCTATATCCTCCTATTATTTTCTTCCCTTGGCACTTACCACCAGCTGGTGTACACATACATTCAGACTAATTAAATAATTTATTCATATTCTCTCCTCCCCTCCCCCGCCCACCATAATGCAAATTCCAGCGAGCACAACCTTTGTTTTGTTCACTTCCATATAACAGTCCCGGGCATATATTAGGCACTCAATAAATATTTGTTAAATAAATATTGTGGTAGAAAGCAAGAGACTGACAGTGCACATGAGAAGGCACAGTTTAACTAGTTAAAAATGTCTGCCATTCCACTCAATGAGCATTTTCCCAGAGTCCTGAGCTTGGAGACATTAACCTATTTTTCCTTTAGTTGGACTCAAGTCTTGTGTATCTCTCTTATGCATGCATGCTTGCAATGTGCTAAGGATGATGATAATAAAGTGCATTTCTAAATAGCATGATATATTCAACCAAAACAACAGTGACATGTTGCAAGGATAGAGAAAAATTGTCTGTGTTAAACTTTTTGACAAGCAAACTATACTGTTTGGGTGATTTAAGGGGTTTTCATGGCTAATGCTGACTATCTGTAAATCTGCCTTTAGACATAATGTCGTGAAGAATATGACTGGTAAAAGCTTGGGCTCTAAGTCAATTTTTGGCTCTGCCATTTATTCAAGAATGTGACACTGGGCAAGTTACTCTCTATTAAGCTTTGTTTACTCATCTGTGAAATGAAAATGATCACATACCTCCTTTGCAGGGCGACTGTGAGGATTTAACAAGATAATACAAGTAAAAAAACTAGTGATTGTCATATGGCAAGTGATTACTACTGTATATGTTAACTGCTTGCTATCATTATAAAGATATAACGAGGCTATTTAACACATCTGAAATCCTTCACCCTTTTTAAATAGTTGTACTAACCATATTGTTAGCTCTAAAATCACTCAAGGCATAATAATATATAATTTTAAGGAAAAAATGTTAATAGGTATTGGGCAAATAAAAGGTTCAATAGTCAAATAAGTTTTGGGAATAATATATACAATATCCCTTGCTTAGAGATTTATAATTTTTTAAAAGATTTTATTGGGGAATTGGGGAAGGGGAACAGACAAGTTGCAGTCTTTTTGTTCTTCAGTCTAGTTGTGGACGACGTCACTTCACTGGCCCATATTGGCATTATTATTGCGCTCTTCCCGGGTGAGGCAGTCTCTCACCGGCCATTGGACGGCCACTCACAGCAGCTCATGCCTGCTGCTGGCCAGCTCCACTGCAGCCTATGCCGTCGCCGGCAACTCACTGGCACCCTAGCTCCAGGTCGAGCTGTTGTTCACCATCTTAGCTATAGAGGGCGCAGCTTCACTGGCCCTCATATGTGTGATCTGAACTGGGGTCCTGCTGCTCATAGCTGGCGTCCCAAGCCAGCTCTTAACCAATGCGCCACTCAGCTGGCCCTATAATATTTTTTTAGCATACTAAAAGCTCTGAAGTGTCTCATTTAAAAAAATAAACAAAAAGCTATTAATTTGATTTTGTAAATCTAGCCATTTCCAGGAACAATTTTAGAGCAGAACATCTATTAGCACTTGATGGAACACTGGTAGGGAAACCTTAGAAAGATTTTGCCAGAGGTTCTTAAGGGTGAGGTGGCATACCAGGATTAAAAAAACAACAACAACAAAAAAACACAGGCTGGTACCATCCTGGTCATAATGCAGGTGATCCTGAATGTATCTGCATATTCTATTTTTATGATTTTCCCCCAATTAACAACTACAAGTTGATTTCATGATTATCTAATGAGTGGAACTGAAAGCAATGTTAGCAGCAGTACTGAATAAATTGGCCATGACAATGCAATCAATAATAAGAAAATGTAATGAGCTGATCAGTGAGAAGACAAAACTTGATTACATAATCAGATTCAGTGAATTCAATGACTGCTGATTTTGGCAAAGTTACCAAATGGTTCATTTTAAGTTTCAAACACTAAAGAATAAGCTTGCTGTTTCATCAGTTTTCAGTCCAAATAAAGGATGGTCTAACTGTCAGGAAAAGAACAAGCAAGCATTAAATGAGAATTCAAGGGAAAGGTGCAAGCACTGATATTGGTATCTCAGAAATTACATAGCAGAACCGGCAAAAGTAGTCCAGGAAACAAGTTATAACCTAAATGTAATTATCTGGCATAGTTCACATATCTAGAAATAAGTGTCACTACTGTTTCCTTTGTCACTAGCTGCTACAAAAGACTATTCTGGGTCACTGATGAGAACCACATGTCTTTTCATAATAAAAAGTGGGCTAGAAATTGGAAATAAAGGTTGAAGAGAAAAAAACCCCAGAAGATTATGAGTCTTCAGTCTTATCTTTCTCAGTTCATACTTCTCCTTTTCCCTGCTTCTGATTAACTACCTTCAAAATTATTCCCATTCTCACCACTCTTAGACCCCTGAAAAAGTATACAAACTGAAATATCCAACCTAAATATTCCACTCATATTCCCTCTTCCGATCCACTCTAGGGCTCCTATTTCTACTTATCTTTCAGAATTTTCACTATTCATGAGCCTCATCACCTCCAGGAAGCAGACAAAGAAAAGAAGTGGAGGTCCGGCCGGGTGGCGCAGTTGGTTAGAGTGGGAGCTCTGAGCAACAGGGTCGCCGGTTCAATTCCCACATGGGCTAGTCAGCTGGGCCCAAGCTGTGCCCAAGCTGAGATGTCACTGAGCTGCCAACGGGCGGCCGGATGGCTCAGCTGGTGAGAGCGTGTGCTCTTAACAACATTTGCTGGTTCAATTCATGCATAGAATGGTGGGCCGTGCCCACTTGCAACTAGATTGAAAGTGGCAACTGGACTTGGAGCTGAGGTATGCTCTCCACAACTAAGATTGAAGGACAACTTGACTTGGAGCTGATAGGTCCTAGAAAAACACAATGTTCCCTTCCCGAATTCTCCAATAAAATCTTGGGGGAAGAAAAAGAAGTGGAAGTTTCACAGATAATTCAGCATAAATTGTAAACTATTTGTGTCATTTGGAACAACTTTGCATTCCTTCTAGAACAAATCTAACCAATGGTCGAAGATATATAGATACCTTTTGACTAAGACAAAATGAACAAATAAGAACTGCTAAATCTCACCTGATGTTTCATGTAATGATTCATGTAGGGGGTTGCCATTCTACTAACTTTGAGGCAAAATGGACATAGCAAGTTCTTAGTGTTTTCATGGGATGCTCTAAAATGAGTTTCTACATCAGAAAATGTTGATGATCTAAACTGGCAAACCTAGAAATATAAAGAAGGTTTAGTTTAACTTGAAAATTCATAACTGACATGCAATTACATCAAAGTAGCAATGATGAGTCACTTGCTTAGAGGAACATTACGTACTACTAATTCAGCTCTGATACCTATACAATCAAGAATCCTATCGCAGCAAGTAATAATGATAATCTTTGAAACAGAAAAGTTAATATTCAAAGTTTAGGGATATATTGCTAAACCTTTTTCTTTTCAGATCTACTACCACCTTTCTTGACTTCAATTTTTAAATTCTGACACCTCTTGTCCTATACAGTTTTTTCCTGCTATATAAAATGTAGTATTCTCTTCTTTGGGTTTTAAATAGCATCCAGGATATGACAGAGGCAATTTATCTTACTATCTTATTGGGACCTATTCAAATTCTGGAAAAATACCAGCAGTTAGTTGAATTCCCCATAACTAACAGCATTTCCTATTTCTCTGGCATGTCTGTATTCTTCCTTACTTGGTAAGAAAGTCCATGTTTGTCTCTCTCCAGCAGAGTATTTTGTTTGTCTAGTACAACGGTCAGTAAACTATGACCCGCAGTCCAAATCCAACCCACTACCCCGATATATGAGTTAAACTAAGGGAGTTTCCACTATTAAAGAGAGTCTTCACTTTTAGTAACTCATTTTACTTAAATGGTTTAAAAAAATCCCAAGAACAATACTACTTTGTGGAACATGAAATTTAAACAAACACCTAAGTACATTATAAAATGTGTGTGTACCTGACAAATATATGGCATTTCACCAGGTTTATGAGTGTCCTTCATATGTTGTAAAAGAGTATGTTCTGTTTCAAATGATAATTCACAGATTTTACAAATAGCTGAAAGTGGAAAAAAAACACATTACACCATTTTAAGGATGTATATAAATAAAAGGTTCATTTTGAACATCCATAACAACAGCAACAAGTAATAACAGTAATAGTGAATGGTGGTTCCAACAATTCTATAGTTGTTAACACTGTTCTAAGGACTTATATTCACTTACATAATAATTTTCATCCTACCACTGGGAGAGGTACTACTATTTTTAGCCCCATTTTTTCAGATGAGGAACCTGGGGCACAGAAAGATTAAGTAACTTGCCTGGGATCTTGCAGCTGTATTAAGAGACAGCGCTAGAATTTGAATCCAAGCTGTCTAACTCCACACCCTGGGATTTTTAATTATCACTGCGGTTACTTTTCTTATTAGAGTGTAAGTAAAGACCATTGATTTCATATTTGCAAACTAGAAAATCTTAGTTTTCTAATTTGGTCCCCTACATACAATACATGAACAATGCCAAAGAAGTTGCTACTTACAAGAGGGACTTCATTTTAGTAATTTTATTAAAAAGTTTCTACAAGTTAAAACTTGTTTTTCAACTTTGCCCTCCAATTAGAAAGTCTAATTCTTATTTTTCTATCAGAGTTCTTAAAAATTCCTCATAGTTTAGATGATCAAAATCATTAATGTTTATCACTTCCATAAAATTATTACTTACTAGAAAACTCATGGGGTGTATGTGTACTCTCAATGTGACACTGCAGCTGGAATGGTGTGGGATATTGACGGTAACAGTGCTGGCAGGTGGTGTGGTTTTCCCAGCTCTCACTATTCTGCTTCTCAAATTCCAAATGGTGTTTCATGTGGTTCATAAACCTATAAATAATTGTCAACAGGTGCAAATATTCAGATTTATAACTAAATAAAAACCTCACAACTAAGTGTCTGAACATAATGCTAAAAATGCAGTTATATTACTCAAAAACTATCTCCAAGCCTTAAAGTCCTCTAGAAAAGTATGCACTTTAAATAATCACTTTCATTAAGTGGCTCAGTAAATATTTTTCTTTGCATCTTTGTTTTAAACTAATCCATTGATATAGTTAATATGAAATACCACTAATTTGCTGTAACTCTTCATAATTTCAGATAAATTTTTTTGTAAAGAAAAACAACAGGCTTCTTTTCCATACATGAAATACCATTTGCATTTTAAAATAAAATACTTGAAGGAAACTCTACCACCAAAAGCAGCTACAGAGTAATGAAAGAAATATTTTGAAGCCCTTAAAGATATACAATAGGTTTCAGCTGCTTCAGAGACAAATTATTAGTATTTTTTTTGTGTCTTGGTTTCTAAATGCATGTAACAGCAATTTTAATACCAATAGTTACAAGAACCTTTTGTTTTATTTAATGGCACTGGTTTACTGTTAGCACAAACAGTTCATTTTAACTTGCAGGTTATGACCATTTTAGCACTGCCCACTTAGTTGTACATTTTACTGTCAGATGTGCAAAAAGACTTCTTGCCCAAAGAAACTATGACTTTCAATAGCAGAGAGTACAACATAAACAGGCATATCTATTTCAAAGGGCTTACTGAAACTTTTTACTGAATTTCAAAGTTAAGTTATTCAATCAAAATAACAACTTTAAGACTGGGCCAAATATTAAGTTATTCACTATGAGTCCTTAAAGGAAATAATCTTGACATAAAGTAATGTCATCAACCTAGACAGCAATCAGCATGGAGCTTTTAACATTTATTTATTCACACCTCCAAAACACTCCTTCTCTTTGGAACTGCTTATGGTACATGTTGAAATGTCTTTTATACCTCCTTTCATTTTAACATTATCTTTATTAAAATATATTTTTAAAATCCTAGGGCAGGCCGAGTGGCTCAGTTAGTTAAAAATTCACTCAAGAGTGCGAGCTCTGAGCAATAGCTGGCCGGAGCTGAGCTGCCGCTGAGCTGCCAACAGGTGGCAGGGTGGCTCAGCTTAAAAAAAAAAAAGCACCGAAACACACCAATCCTAGTCTTGCCTAAATATTTACATATAAAGGTCATGAGCCATTAAATTTTCAGCTCATAACTTTAAGAAATAAAATCTATTTGTATAAAATAACCTCTTAATCAACTAGCTATCTTTCAATTATTACACTGCTTACACTGCTCAAATCAGTAGATAGAGATGTAAAGGCTATTCTCAGAATAAAATAGTCCTGATTTTGGTGACACTCAGTGTAGGAAATAAGTTATCCTACATGCTGACAGGGCAGAGAGTAGAAATCTTGAACTATTAGATTCTACCATCCTCTAAAACTATCAATTTACCATCTTAGATTTAACCATTATGGTAAAATGTTATTTAACACATATATCAGCATTTACTGTTCAGGTTTCATTTACTGAGTAATATGCTGAAAATGCTACAAAATTCCTAGCTATTACAAAATATGGTTAGCTTGAATTTTCTAGGTGTTCTGATCATCTAGAAGTATGTAACCACTCTTTTGACATGAAAACAACAAAAAGAAAATTTCATGTGTAATATTAAAAGGCTAATCTTAAAGAAAAAAACAAAAAGCTATTGCTGAAAGCACTTCTAAGATTATATGCATACTATTTAAGTTTAATAAGTAACTTAACCACTGAACCACTTTTTTGCACACATTCTACCAAAATTTCTAACATTATATTTTGATTTTACTATAAAAATGGCCAAAATATGGAAGGAGGTCACAGAGTTCTATTGTAACATTGCTTCATAGTTACATCTCAAAGCACAATTTATCTTCTGTTAAGCTACTGGGACTGTTAGCAATTGATGGCGGTTAGAGGCTAATAAAAATGAGGTAAAGAAGTATGAAGACTCATATGAATACTACTTGAAAAATCTTTGAAAACTATAAAGCTATACCCTAAGCATAGAATTCATAATTTAGTTTTAGGCTTATATTTCAGTATACTTCAGGGTTTTTCTATGTGTTTCACTCTGGACTCAAGAATTCACCAGAAAATAAAATAAATGCTGGGCTTAGAAAGGACCTGCATGATGCTTAAGAATGTTAGTTACAAATGATGGTTATCAAAGGTAAACATTTTTAAAAGTTTATGTGTATGCAATATAGGTACATGTGTGAATGCATACATACATATACATATACACATATACATTTATATATGTATCTCACCTAAGGGAAGTGCACTGATATCTGCAATTTACTCTGAAAACTATCAAAAAAAATCAGATGGGTCTATGGATGAACAAATATGTGGTAACACAAGTATATTAAAATGTTAATGTTAGAATTGAGGTGGTAAATATACAGATGTTCACTGTAAAAAATTTTCAATGTCAATGTTTCAAAATATTTTAAAAATTTGATAATAAAATGTTAAAAAAACAATGTCAGGCTATACAGAATAACCAATGAAAAATACCTATCAATATGTCTTGCTACTTTGTTGTTGTTACTATCTCACTTAGGATGATAGTTATGTATAATATGCCATATAACTCAAAGATTATAAAGTACAAGTATCTAAAATTGAAGGCATACATGCATAAACCTTCAAAATTCTACTGAGAATTAAACCTCTACTTTTAAAATGTGTTAAATTTTTAAAAATGTATTAAATTATAAAATGCAAGCAGACATGTTTCATAGAACTGGTATTCTTCTAAAGAAGATCACCAAAATGATCACTTTCTCTGCAAAGTAAGTGTGCTAACAATTATATATAAATAGGAACTGAAAAATTAGGACATTAAATAAGACTGGTATGGAGGAGGTCAAACTGGACAAAGTGGTTCTTCATGTGATAGGAAAAGTAAGATTCAAAAGTAGCTCAAAAATAAAAATGTCTCAGGAAAACTTCCAGTTCAGTGATAAATACAGAAAAAAGTCATTTTCCTCTACATTAAAATAAATTTTGTCCTTTCTTAAGTTATCTGAAAGAAATGCAACTAAGTGGCTCCAAGTGTCAAACCCCTAAAATACAAGGGACAAAAGGTTTCAACACAATAATCTGCCTTTGTTCTTCATACAAAGTGTTAAAATTGCTTATCTAGGATGGCACAGATAAAAAAAGATATAGTATTTACATCTGTGGCATCCTAAATTTCAAACATAAATATAAATAAATATTTACATACCTAATATTATTTTTAAGAACTTTCAAGCAACTGAAGCACTTAAAGGTTGTGTAAGTCTTCTGTTCAGCATCAA
The DNA here is from genome assembly GCF_001890085.2 of Hipposideros armiger. Classification (NCBI taxonomy): domain Eukaryota; kingdom Metazoa; phylum Chordata; class Mammalia; order Chiroptera; family Hipposideridae; genus Hipposideros; species Hipposideros armiger. Next base: position 912,676 of record NW_017731560.1, read on the forward strand.
CATCTCCTTCATGTTTTCCATAGTAAAAGTCACTAACTAGCATAATCAATTTTCCTTTCTCTATAATAATCTTATCTTTATTTTCAGTACTTGAAATCTGTACTTTAATCGTTTCCAAAAATTTGTTTAGCATGTCTGGACAACAACACTGAAAGAGAAAAAAAACCCAAACATATGTAAGCTTTATTTATATCTCTTTTAAAAATTAGATACCAAAAAATGACTGTTTATACCTATGATCAGGTCATGTAAAACTATGCTTGGAATATATCTGGAAAAATATTCACCAAAATATTGGCTTCTTTCTTTATATAATCTAAAAAATTCAAACAATAAACACATATTATCTTAATAAAGAAATAACTTCAAAAACCTTAAGATCAGGGATGGCTATATATCAACCTTTTCGCTTGCAATTAAACTTTTCAGATGTAAATATCTAAAAATAGTTTGTTCCTTGGCCAAAAATGATACATTTCATACTTGTGTCAAATATAGCTTAAAAGGGAAGGTAGTTTTATATGCCATTATGTATACGTTTAATCATCAAATAACATAGTAGTATTTCAGTAAAATCTGTTTGGAACTGAACTTTGAGCACAGGTAACCTGACGTTCCCCAGACTCAAGGTGCTAGAAAATGTATGGGCTACAAAGAAAGAAGCATCACCTACATCTTGAAAACCTCAACACATTCTGTCTAGGACGCTGAAATATTTGAAGGGGAAATCTACCTCATGAATAAAATCAAGACAGCATATAAACTGACTTTAATGGTGAATATTTTCATATATGAGCTTTTTATTTCCAATGAGATAAAACCAATTCACTTACTGTACACAATTTTCAGTTGTAGCATTTGTCTAGAAGAATTAATTTTAAGAATAATTACAGAGCAAAAATATAAACTTTCCTAAAAGAACAAACTACATGCACACACAATGCAACCACAAAGTGAAAGACTTAAAAATAAAGCACAACAAAAATTGTGACAGAATCAAGAACAATTAAGCCTATCACACTAATTAAATCTATCCTACTAATAAATATAAACGTTCAACTCAACCACTGAAAAAATAAATTTCATGTAGGATCACAAAAGAAAAACCTCTGGTGAAAGCAAGAAACATACCAAAAACAAAATGATTTAGAAGGGTTGAAAATAAAAAGATAAAGAATATAACAGGCAAATGAACATATTAAGAAAGCAAGGGTTGTGACCCTTATATCAAACAAAATAGAATCCAGGCCAAAAAAAGAACACTTTATAAAAATGCTAAAGGGTACATTCACAATGAAGTTAAAAGAGATAGATCTGTCTATATCCTAAATAGCAACAACCATAAAACAGAATTGGAAGGTATCAAAGAAAATAGTGGTAATGTGAGACAGAGACCTTTTTCAAACCATGACAGAACAAGTAAACAAATATAAGCGAAGATATAGGAAACTAAATAACATATTAGTACAGTAGCTCTGACTGATAAGTATCAAATTCCATACCCTAAAAACAAACACCCCTTATTTTCAAGTTTCCATGTAACATTCAATAAAAAAGCCCATACAATTTTCAAACTGGGGAGTAAAGTGTGAGAACCTAGGCTTTGCCATCAAAGAGACTGAAGTATGAATTTCAGCTATGCCAATCGATTGGCTATAAAACAATGAGAAAAAGATCTATCCAAAAGAATTTCCTGAGTATTAAATAAAATATTTTAAAGCTTAGTACTGTGTCTTAGTTCACTAAGATATTTGATTTACACTCTATGTTTCCTTTGGAGGAAAACATGATCTCTGTATAGTAATCTATTTATCTATAACAGCAAAAGATCATTCACAAGTAATCTAAAACTCACATTTTTTTTCAAAACGGAAATCCCTACTGTAATATTATAAAAGCTTAACTGATATATAAAAATGTATAAGCTAATATGTAATGGTTTCCCATAGTTTTAATCACAAACAGTGGTACAATAAATAAAAGCTACGTTGGAGAATGTTTGCCACTTTCTTCAGGTGCAGAAGTATACATAATATGCTATGATTTGTGTATAAAATGGATGGAAAATACATTCATGTGTGCCTGTATATGTAGAAAATCAAAGAGGATAGAAATTAATAAAAATCACTTCCTTTGCAATTCGTATTTGGAACTAGGCATATAAAAAGACTGGTGAGCTTTTTCACTGTATGAGGTGTCATCAAAACATATGGTGAATGTTTAAATAAAATTTATTAAAGTAGAAGACACATTGCCATTAATCCCCCTCAAAATACTCCCCAGGCCCCCTCGCTTTGAACACACTTATCGCATCATTCTTGCCACTTTCTGAAGCAGCTCTGGAAGTCCTCTTTCGTGAGTGTCTTTAGTTGTGCTGTCCTGGCTGCCTCAATGTCCTGAATCGATTAAAAACATTTACCTTTCATGGCCATTTTGACTTTGGAGAAGAGCCAGAAGTCATAGTGCCAGATCCGGTGAATAAGGTGAATGAGGCCACACCATAATGGGTTTTTTTGTTTTGTTTTTTAAAGATTTTTATTGGGGAATTGGGGGATGGGAACAGTGCTGGGGAATTGGGGGAAAGGGAACAGACAAGTTGCTGTTGTTTTTTTGTTCTTCAGTCTAGTTGTGCAGGATGTTGCTTCACTGGCCCAAGTTGGCACCATCATTGCGCTCTTCCCGGGTGAGGCACATCAGTCGCCGGCTTCTGGACGGCCGCTCACTGCGGCTGCTGGCCACTCATGCTGGCTGCTCACGCTGGCTGCTGGCTACACATGGTAGCCCATGGCAACCCACTGCCACAGGGGCTGCAGCCTACGCCATCGCCGGCAACTCATGGCAGACCAGCTCCAGGTTGAGCTGTTGTTCAGCATCTTAGCTATAGAGGGCAGTGTCACTGGCGCTCATATGTGGGATCCGAACCGGGGCCCTCTGGCGTCTCAAGCCAGTTCTTTAACCATTGCGCCACTCGGCCGGCCCCACACCATAATGTTTTTATTTGACAGAGATCACCTTACCAGAAGCTATGTGCGACACAGAGCCTTTCAGTTGTGATTAAAACATACGGTGAGTGCTGCTGCTGAGTGCCGTCCAATGGAAAGGCAGGGATCTTCAATACCGGAAGCGGCACATTGAACCTTAGTAACAGTGTGTGACAAGTTTTAGCTTGTTCTGTGCAGTCAGCTGGGTGTGAGCTACGGCTGAGAGTAGGTGTGTTTTAAAGTGTGCCACAAATCATCCTCCATCCTGACAACACTCTGTGTCATACATAGCTTCTTGTGTACGGCAACTTGTCAAATAAAAACATCATTATGTGTCCTCATCCACCTTATTCACCAGATCTGGCACCATGTAACTTCTGGCTCTTCCCCAAAGTCAAAGTGATTCAGATCATGGAGGTAGCCACAACAGTGCAACTAAAGACACTCACAAAAGAGGACTTCCAGAACTGCTTCAGAAAAAAAGTCAAGAACCATATGATTTCACTGATCACATGAGGGATATAAAACTCAAAGCAACAAAGGAACAAGACAAACAAACAAACAAAAACTCACAGACACAGACAATAGTTGAGTGGTTACCAGAGGGTAAGGGGTGGTGGTGGTAGTTGAGGGTAAACGGGGTCTAATATATGATGATGGAAAGAGAACTGACTCTGGGTGGTGAACACAATGTAATATCTAGATGATGTATTACTGAATTGTACACTTGAAACCTATGTAATTTTACTAACCACTGTCACCCCAGTAAATTTTAATTAAAAATAAGTGGAAAGAACGATGGGATAAGTGTGTTTGAAGCAAGGGGGAGTATTTTGAGGGGGATTAATGGCAATGTGTCTTTTACTGTAATATTTTTTATTTAAACATTCATTGCATTGTTTGATTACACCTCATATACCTTCTTATATTTTTTGAATCATATAACACTCCCCAAATTAAATAAACTAAAAATAACTAAAAAACCCAAGCTCTTTCTTTCCTTTTCCCATCTATACTGCAAAACATACAAACATCAGGTATAGAATATTAGACAGGAAAACAGAAAGCAATTGTAGAAGTTACTTCTCACATAAAACCAAAACCCAAAGTCCAGTTAACCAGAGTCACACTTAGGTAGGTGGAAAAAGTGATAGGTTAAATTTTACAGTGCTCCATTCTTTCTAAATTTTTTGTGAAATTCTGAATTTCAGTGAAAAATTTGTCAATCTTTGGAATAGTGAGCAATAACTTTTCCTAAATTGCTTCTTTGCCTTGCATTCTTCTTATCCCTTCTCTCTTTCATATAATCTACATTGCCTTTTTTCTTATCTCCTTTTACCCTTCCTGCCATTTATACTGGGCATGCAAGAATACAGACTATCTTTCCACAGACACACAGAATTCTGTAATATCTAGTAAAATATTTTCAAGAGACGTGATACCTAAACCTCATACTTCATTAACACTTTGAAAATTACCTAAAACCCAATTGCAGGAGCTTCCTACACCAATATAAAGCTAGAATTAATTTAAAACAACTGCACAAACTATATTCTGAATTGAATTAAAACTAGTATTTATATGAAATGTTCCCCCATTAGGAGTTTATGTCTGAGTGTTGAAAATTAAATTTCAAGACTAAGATTTTCATTAAGTAATGTAACATGCATATGTCATCATGGACAAAAAAAACAAGATAAAAAACAGAAATTTTTAATTACATAAAAGATTAAGCACTTAATATTCTCATTAAGGCATTATTTTCATTAAAAATTAAAATATATCCATATACTGTAGTGCACATGATCTTAATTTTTTAAATTTGATGCTTGAGAAAATTTTTTTTTATTTGGGAACAGTGTGTTTTTCCAGGACCCATCAGTTCCAAGTCAAGTAGCTGTTTCAATCTATTTGCGGAGGGCAGCTCAGTGACCAATGAGGGGATCAAACCGGCAACCTTGGTGTTATGAGCACTGCGCTCTAACCAACTGAGCTAAGCGGTCACCCCCTTGAGAAGGATTTTTATATCTTGTATAAAAATAATCATTATGAATATCAATTTTTACTTAAGTTACATGAAAATACCAATAAGAAGCTTTCTTATCTAAATATCTGGACATTCTAGCATTTACTATATATCAATCCTTAATATTGTCATAGATTTGTGAATAGTTTTAAAAATCAAATTTTGAAAAAGTTTTACCTTCATGTGATATTTCAAAGCATCCAAACGATTGAACTGAACATTGCACTTTGGACAAGATCTTTGAAAAGGCATTCCAGTTTTATGTTGAGTTGATGGGGTATCTGTACCTAAAATAAATTAAGGATTTTTATGACTCAAATTTTTCTTTTTAAAATCTTAAACCATCAGTAATAATAGTTTTAAAATTTATCATAATTTGTAAAATTGATGTATAAATAATTTGTTTTTTATAGCCAGATTACCTTCTGTTGTCATAACAGGGGAGGATGTCACTGAAGAAGAGTTTTCTAAAGATAATGAAGCACAAGAATTTATTTCAGAATCATCTCCGCTAGTCTTTGGCTTTTTTGGATTACCTCTGTTTACTTTAGAAGCAGAAGGACGTTTTATTACAGGCAAAGCTTCATCCAGAGCTACATAAAATTTAAATAATGAAAAATACATCTCTAAATGCTTTGGTATAGAACATTGCTTACAAATGCTACTGAAAATAGCCTTATCTTTAAAATTAAGTAAAAATACTTTAGAGCTAAAGTAAAGGCAATATAATTGAATTACCACATCATACAAATGACAATAAAGATCAACATTTATATAATCAATAGGTAGAAAGAAATTGCACAAATAGCTATTATACACTACACATATTTGAACAATTTATGAAATAAACTCTTTAGTTAAGAAAATTCTAAAGTTGCTTTCAAATAAAGAAATACATAAATAGGTACCACAAAAAAAGTCAGAACAAAAAATCCCAAAGAAAAAAATTAAACCACAGAGAATACTCTAAGCTCAGTTCCAAAAAATGAATTTTATCTTTAGATGCTTAAAATACACCTGAATTTGTAAACAAAACCAATTTATATTCTAAAAATTAGAGAAACCCTTTAAGATACTTTAAAAAAAGCAAAACTTAAGTTTTCTAATGGAAAATTCAAGTTGTTTCTTTTTCCACTTAACAACCTGACAGGTAGTTTAAATTATCTGTTTATTCCGTATATACAAAATAGGAACAACTAATCTCAACTGATAATACCTCACTTATACAAATGAAAATTCAAATTGTGTTCCCGAGTTTAATGGTTCTGTCTTAAGGAATACAGTGGGCATGTCAGATAGACAAACTCCCCCTTTTACCTTTTTTTAAAAAAATAAGACTTTTAAATAAAATTTTGTTTAGAGATTTCATTCCTAAAACGTTTTGAGTTTGAAAACCATCACCCTAAAAGCTAAAGAATTATGGAATTGAGGGCATTTACAAGAGAAGTGGGGCTATTTAGGGTATAACCAGATCCAGCAAAAGTCCTTTTGAAAATAACACAATTGTGCTTTGTGATAAAGATTCTAAAACTGCATGTCATATTTTAATGTTCCTAACTGTACACCAATAGTAGAAACAATAGAATAGATACAAGCCAGGAAAATAAGAGCGTTACATTAATGGGCTACTCTGTCAAATTTGTATTTAAATTTTTGAGATTATGTAGAACTGATTTTTTTCCCATCTTTCAGCACATGACTACTGACAGCTATGCTGCAGGCACCTGGGACTGATTTCTGTGTAATCACACTAACATTCTTCTCAAATGTTTAGGTTACTTGAACAACCAATGACTGCTGGTATCATTATCTAGCAGGCTGTATAGTAAAAATAGACTGTTTTATATATAAACTTTTAAAGCATGAGTAAATCTCCAAGTTAAATAAAATCATTCTGAGCTCAATAGTTATAAATTCCCACTCTTTAACTTATTTGTATCTGTTGTGTTTGGCTTGTGCTGTTCACTATCCTCAACAATGCCAATAAAAATCTTATTTTCATTCTTCAAAATCAAGTTCAAATCCAACCTTTTCCAAGAACCTTCTATGATCATCCTAGACAGAAGTCCATTAATCATTTTTCTGAACATATAGCTCCTATGAGCATTCATAATTATCATATTAACAACTGTTTATTTTCAAGTCCTTTAAGACTCCAATGCATTTCTCACTTCTCACTGATCCCATCTGAGCCTCAAAAAAGCTGAGATAAGCAGAGCAAGAATTAAAATTATATCTCCAAATGGCTGATTTCAGGTCTGAACAATGAATGCATTATGTGAGAAAAATAAAAGTATCTATTGTAATAACATGAGAAAATTAGGTATAAAGAAGTTAGGTGACTTGATAAAGGCCACGCAAATCTAGAATAGAGGCTGAAACCTGTATCTTCCTGCTCAACTATAATGCTATATAACATTAGGGCAAAGTTCCACTCCCCACAGTACTGCAACTTAGAGAGAGTAGCAGTCACTGTCTTTATCTCCTAGAAGCTTCAAGAATTCTGGATTATTCTATGAATAAAGACCATGTGCTTTATAAAATCAGATTTCAAACAAGTATTTTACATCCTTGTTTATTTTGGTTCTTGGCTATTTTACTAACTAAATAAGTGACACCTAGACAGGTGAATATCAAACTAAGTATTATCAAAATGGGAAAATATTTTCAGTACACTTATTACTATAAATTTACTATTTTGGTTTGGCAAATACATACTAATTTTTTAGTAAACAATTTAAACATACAAAAAAATCTTATTTACTTCTCTCCATTTAGTGAAATATATCAAATTCACTAATACAGAAATAGTAATTGCTTTGATAAGGATTTTTCAACTAGATAAATTCCTTCAAGGCCCACTAATTTATTTCATAATAATGAAGAACTTTATTGTGGTATACAATGAAAGAACTGTAATTCTTTTTCAATTAGAAACTTTCATTGTTCCTTCAATGGATATTTACTGAGTACTTACTTTGTGCAAATTGTTATTTCTTTAGTATTGCCATTTTATACTGCTCTATAATCATGTTTAACTATCACACCTACATAATTTATTTGGATAGAAAGACACTAACTAACCTGTGAAGAAACCATGCACTTTCCTCATACTAAGGACCTTACAAATAATATTTTTTTAAAAAAACCCATAGTGTTAGGGTATCAAGGCCCTTCCCTGACTCACAGAAAGTATATTAAGATTTTTCATCCCATGGCTGAGAATGAGCTCAAAGAATACATGTTAGCCAACTTAATAGAAAGAAATAAAATATCTATTATTAAATACAGTTTTATATAAAATCACTCAAGAAAGGCACTCAGGAACTATTAGCTTCCATCTTATAAAATATGAAAAACTTAACACGAAGGTATGGGCTTCAAAATAGAAATTCATTCCATATGTATATTCATCAATTCTCTTTTTATTATATTTATGAAAAGTGCTAAACCAAACCTTCTATACAAATTGTTGATCCCTCTTGGGATTGTGGTATTGTATCCTGGGTCAAGTCAAACAGTAAATCTGAAGAATCATCCGATTCAACTTGTGATGAATTCTTTGTAAAGTCCTGTAAAAAGTTATAATTATTTTATTTCATAAACTTTTATAAAGGTAAATTTAACTGTATGTCAATACTATATAGATAACCTCATTGGTTCAATTACTAATAAATTATAAAACACAAAGGTAATTATTATTCTGTCAAAATTAGCATCTACTGGGTAAGGAGTATATGAGAACTCTCTGGATTATTATTACAATTTTTCTGGGAATCTAAAATTAGTTTGAAATAGTTAAATTTAAAACATAATGATAATATTATTGGCAAAGTAGAAGTTATATTTTGGTAAAAGTTTCCTGTGAGAAAATGTGGCAGTATCTGTCAAGGGCTTTAAGAGTTGATCCAATTATTTCAAATATTCCACTTGCAAGAATTCATGCTAAGGAAATGAATATATTTAATGGAGAATTATTTATTACAGCAAAAAAATGAAAACCTGTATGTCTAACAATGGAGGAATAGTTAAATAAATTAAATGACAGATTATCGTGCAACATCATGCTTTTGGGAAATAGCTAATAACATAGAAAAAATGTTTCCAATGTATATTTCAGGGAAAAAATAGGAACAGATGTCTGTGTATAAAATATAGTCCTGATTAATATATTCCATATACCACACTAACCATCTGCAGAAAACAAAATGAAAACAGAGTACACATTTTCTTCTGTTTCTTTTCTACCCCACCACGCACAGTACCTTTATAATGGGAATATAAGAATCTTGTTTCAGGGTTTTGTGCTTAAAAGTTGAGACATAATTAGGTTTTAAGAATTTTACTTTGCTACTAAATTTTCTGTTGACATGGGTTTGTTAAGAAGTTATGGAGACAGATATTGAAGTGATCCAAACTGTTCCATTTCTAGAATTTGAGGTATATATCAGGCAGATTTCTACATTTGAGCCTTAATGTGTATTACATAAAATCAATAATGGCTCTATGACTTAATTGTGACCAAGCATAATCTTACTTCAAGGTAAATATTTTCTCCAAATATTTGCCCGTAAAAATGGAAAATATTCACTAGCAATGTCAAAAATAATTCTTTAACAGAAGTTCTTCCTAATAAAGTTAGTACTTTAAATCCTTTCCTAGGTGATAACTCTGGTCAACTAAGTACCACCATTTCAGAGAGCAGACACATTATTCAACAAATAAGATGTTAAAATAATTCCTCAATTGGGAATTTTTTATATCTCACAAAATAGTTCAGAAAGACACCAAATACAATGGTCAAGTACAATAGGCAACAGAGTGGGATTCAGAAGACCTGTCCATTTAACTATGAAACCCTGGGCAAGTCACTTCTGAGATGCAAGTCATTCACCTTTCCAAATGAAATAAAAGCTACCAATTATTGCCCATTTAAAATGTACTTGCCTCTTTCACAGTGCATGTATTGTATCAATAGTTGTCATAATAGTACTAATAAAGACCTACTATTCTCCTCCATTTTATAAATAGGCAAATTTAAGTATGGTTAAGTAAGGTTCCTAGTATAACCCAGCTTGTTATTGATGATAAAGCTGGAATTAGAACCTAGGTTGGCCTGATTACAAAGCTTGTGCCCTTATGCTGTATCACACTGACTTTACGAGGAAGATTAATAATTATCTCCCTGCCTACTCAAAAGATATGCTGAAGTAAAGAGAATGAAAATTTAAAAAATTTCAGAGAAAATTCTCTTATATAGAGATTCTCAATTAGTTAGAGGAAAAAAAATATAATGTATGTATATATGTGTATACACAACCCCTTCTCAATGCTGGCTGCACATTAGAGTCACCTGGAGAGTTAAAAAAAAAAGTCTATCATGCCCAGGCCTTACCCTACACCAATTGACAAATATCTCTATTTTTAAAAGCAGGATTGGGAACCTTATTGAGCTTTGATTAAACAACCATGTCCACAGAAACAAAAAAATCTGAGTTTGAATGAGTTCTAGTTTCTAACTTTGCTAACATGAAAGATACCACCCCTCTACTGTGTTATTCTTTCTCCCTAGATCCAGTGTAGGAATGGTTCCCATTTATCTGCATTTAAATGATGTATCTTTTTGTTTTTTCCCCCAAATGCCAAATAGCTTATGATTGTGTGAGAAATCAAGTTAATCTTATTCCAGCTAAAAATCAAGTAATTTTTGTATTTCTGGTAGCCTGCTATCTTCAGGTACACCTCCTAAGTTGTGGTTTTGGTTTTTGTTTTAATAAACATTAAAAACAGCCCATGGGTGGTTAGAGGATCTTAGAGACTGAGGGCCAGTGGTCTGGGTAAAGGTTCTGATTTTAGAAATGAAGAAAATAAGGCCCAGAGATGTTGTGACAATGCTCTAGTTAGGATCAAGGACTGAATCAGCACTCAAGTATCTCATTTTCAATTCTGGTTTCTTGAACTACTAGTCCTAAGGCTCATATTACTGATAAGTGTTTCAGAATGCAGATACAAATTTACCAAAGTTCTAATTTTTGCTTGAAAGCTCAAATTTTATCATTGGCAAGAATACTATCTGTGTGTTTCCTCTGACAGGCACACTTTGTACATTTTTAAAGACTGAAAAACTGTATAGCAGACAGCTCTAAAGGTGGCCCCCATGACTCCTTCCTGATATTGACACCCTTGTGCAATCTCCCCTTGAGTATGTTTGGGATCTCAGATTGCTTCTTACAAATAGAATATGGCAAAAATGACAAGAGGTACAATGATTCTTACATAGCCCCTCATGCTGGGGACTCTCTTTACCCTTGCTGATTTTGAAGAAGCAAGCAGTCATGTTAGGAAGGCCTACATAGCAAGAAACTGAGGACAGTGTCTGGCTGACAAAGCAAGAAACTGTCACCCTTAGTCTGAAAACCTACAAACAACTGGATACCACCAACAAACAAGTGAGCTTGGAATCAATATTAAATGATACTGCAGCTCTGGTCAACACCTTAATTGCAGCCTCGTGAGACTCTGAAACAGAGGATCCAGTCAAGCCATGCCCTGACTCCTTACTCACAGAAATCATGAGATAATAAGTGTATATTGCTTTAAGCTGCTAAGTTTGTGGTAATATTGTTATGCAGCAATAAATAACGCATGGTGCTTTGTCAGTTATCCTTTCAAGTAAAAATGACATTCCATTCAAAAAGGCAGCGAGTTCAGTTTGCAATTCAATCACACAAGTGCTTTTTCTCAAGAAAACCTTTATACTGAAGATACAGAAATGCTTTATGCATACTACCCATTTCATCACACAGAATATTTATAACGAAGTCTATTCAAGGGTTGGGAGTTAATAAAATTAGTAAAAAAATATTACTTCTTTAAAGATATTCTTAAATGAATGTCAAATTTTTCTACTGTGGGTGCTCGGGGGTCACCAATACAAAAACTACAAGTATAGTTTGGTTCCATTGCCTTGATCCATATTAAGGTGCCAGCAGTTTTAGCTTCCATTGCTTTGCATCACCAGCGTAAATGCTGACAAAGTGAAAAGGGCAAATGTCTTAGGGTGACTATGACAACAGTTTTAACCTCATGGACCTCTGAGTCTCAGGGAACCCCAATAGTGTACTACACCACTGCTCTAAGGCAATGCTTCTGTTTTTTAAAGTATATACTTAAATGTATGGCTAGATGTGCATATGTGCATATTTTAAAAACTGTGGGCTAATCTGGATTGAAATCTCAGATCTATCATTTACCAGCTGTGTGGTCTTGAGTGAATTATTTAGCCTCTCTGAGCCTGTTTCCTCAACTATAATATAGGGATGATTATTGTGCCTACCTCGTAGGGAAGTCATAAAAATTAAATGAGATGTAATTTATATATAGCATTTAGAAAAATGGCCCATATTAACAGTCTAAGACATGTTGAATATTACCATTATCTATTACTTCTGTTAAAAAATTTTCAAACTAAACTGAATGTTTTCAGAATAAACAGCAATAATGACCTTGGAACAATCTTCCCATTAAGACTACCTGGTTCAATTTACTATGTTTAAGAATTTTGCCATTATGCAATATTCATTACTGATTATACTCTTTTACTCATCTTTATACAGCAAATGTATCAATATTATTCCTATTTAAATTAATCTAAATATAATTCCTGCAGTTATTACTCTGGGTATTGGCTGAGTTATTATAAAGATGGTGATATTTTCTTATAGTGATTACGCTTCTACCAAAATTTGACTAGCTATGGTAGTCCACAATTCTGAGTATTGTAATATCCAATGTATCCCTGAGCTAATTGTATATTTTCAGAAAAACTTACAGGTTTAGACACGTTATGAACAATAACAGATCTATGTGAAGATTTAGCTTCAGGATGAAATCTAGGTAGGGCAGCCAATGGATTTGATGTTGGGTCTTTGTAGCGTTGACTTGTAGTCTTGAATACATCAGTAACACCTGTATTTTTAAATTACACAATATATTGAATATTTTTCTATACAACCAATTTTGTCAAAATATTTCACTTAAAATTAAAATGGTATAATAATACTGTACCTTGACTGAGTGTTTCACTCTTTACTGTCTTTGAGGATGAGCTGGAGTTGCCTCTGTTCAAAATATCTACAAAAATATTTTTTAAATTTAATTTGAATAAAGTTTATATTAAGATAATAGAAAAAACTCTCCAAAAATATATCTATATACAACCAGTAATTGAAGTAAATTTCTTTCTCTTAATGGTAACAGTGTTGTATATAACTTGGGCTCCCATGACTCGAGCTCTTCTCCAATCCCCATGCCATATTCCTACCCCTAAAAGCCTGGACATTTCATAATGGGCAAGCTGATTGGATTAACTGTACCATCACTCTGGAGTTCTGAAAGGAACACTATCAGAGACTGCGGACTAAATTCAACATAGTTTACCTGCATATCTCAAATCTATTACTATACCAAAAGTAAATTTGACCCTAACATGACCCTCTGGATCAGTTTAATATTGCTCACTCTTGTACCCATATGAATCCATAACTTTTGGTTATTGAGGAATCAACTGAAAATTTGGACGAGTAGAGATTTACCTAAAATTTCTCCTCAGAAAACGGTACAAAGCATTTTTTAAAAATCCCATAAAACCACAAAAAATTTCCTCTGTTCCCTCCTAGTAGAAAAGAACCAGATCTCATAACATAATTCTATAAAGTAAAGGATTATACAAGATTAGGGATGTTTTACAATAATAGAAATGCAGTGCTCTATGACTAAATACTAAAGAAGTCTTCTAGGAGAAAAATCTACTTGGCATTATTTTCATTCAGAAATTCAAGATGAGTATTTACTCAAGTCATTAAAGAGCTCTTCCTATAGTACTTTTTGGTGACAGTAGTCTATCAAACAAAAGTTTTTAGCGCCCCCATGGTGGTTCTATATAAATATTTAGCTCATGTTCCAAATGCTAAAATATTTTATGGCACACATATAAAACATTAATAAAATAATTTAAAATCTGAGTTAATTCAGAAAAGAATTTCACTGGAGTCAACTTTCTTTTTGATAGAATCACTTAAAACCAATACACATTATTCTAGTTAAGTACTGTTAACAGTTACCTACAATTGATATAAATCCAACCTGAACTGTCATGCTTCCAATAAGATGATTTGAATAATAATTTTGAAATATAGTAATATTTCAGTATAAAAATCATAGTGACTAGGAAATAATAATGAAGAGAATATAATATTTTGTTCCACTATCAACAACAAACACACTAACATGCCTAGCTTATTTTATAATGCAAGTGGTACTTCACACTTAGCACCTCTCAATTTGCCACAAGAAACAATTTTTTTAATAACTTTTTGCTGTTGTTGTTGGGGAACAGTGTGTTTTTCCAGGACCCATCAGCTCCAAGTCAAGTAGCTGTTTCAATCTACTTGTGGAAGGTGCAGATCAGAAGCCCATGTGGAGATCAAACCAGCAACACTGGTGTTGTGAGCACTGCACTCTAACCAACTGAGCTAACCGGCAGCCCCAAGAAATGATTTTAACCTTTTTTCTTAGCTGAGAAATCCTGCCACCTGTTGGCAGCTATTGGCAGCTCAGCTCGGGCTGGGAATCAAACCGGCGACCCTGTTGCTCAGAGCTCACACTCTTGAGTGAGCTCTTAACCAACTGAGCCACAAGGCTGGCCCAAGAAATGATTTTAAAATAAACTATACTGCCTCTTATAAAACTGAATAAAAGTGCTATCCCAAGTTGAAAGTCAAGAGAAGCAAGAACTGGGCTTTCAGAAAATTAAAAACTTGTCTCTTAACCACACTATTATGCACTGCCACGGTAAGTAAAAAAACGCTGGTATGCTGGCTACATTCTTTGGTGAATCCTCCTTGCTTAAGAAAAAGTGAATATAATAGGAAAGAATCTGTTTCCTTTTTCTCTGGAATTCAGTACGTTGTTTGTTCCTCTGCACTTCACACATTTTTATTGGATGTTTTAACATTATCATCAATATCTTCACTTTAATATGTAACAATGTTAAATCTAATTATTCTCACCAAAATCTAACAATCCACAAAGGTGCTAGTCATGTTCTGCTGGAAAGCCACCAGGACTAAGCGTGCTGACTGCCTGCGAGATCCAAATACAATGGCTAAAGACCAGACCCTCCTCCTTCCTGAATATAATTGGGAGTTGCTGGAAGATGGGTGTGGCCAGACCCACAGCCCATGTTGGTACACAGATCAGAGATTGTATAATTTTGCAATGCCTGTTCATTTTGTAGCCGTGAATCAAGATGACACTATGATGAAGCAGTTGCCTGGATGTGAGAACCCCCTCTGAAGCTAACACAAACTTATTTAATATTCTGATATTTTAAGCAAAGCGTTCAAAACACTTCCTTTTCTAGGTACATCTGGGTTTAAGGAAGAGAAAGAAAACTTAACAAATAAACAGGTAAATAGGCTACTTGGTTCCATTAAAAATTATAATTTCCAATCTCAGAAGGCCTACAGTGCTATTAGGTAATCTTAAACTTTAGTTAACTTAGTTAACATTTATCTTTTCTCTCATATTTTAACCTGTCATCTTCTTACTCAAGTCCTCAACCACATTCTCCCTCTGATTCTTAGAAATTCTTACTGATCTCTATGCTCCTTCTCACCTTACAGAGTAACAAGGATATATAAGACAGCCCACAGATTTTTCCACTAGAAATGACATTTTACAAAACTTTACTTCACTGAAAGCAAATGCTTACTTGAAATGGCTGGTTTTGAACTTGATATCTCTCTAACAAAGATCAGCTCATCATCTTCTTCATCCGGAATTTCTTCTACTTTTTTCTGCCATGGTTCCAGTTCTTCTTCTTCACATTCCATGAAGAGTTCTGCCATTTTTGAATTATCTAATTTTCAAAAGGAGAAAAGCAAATCTTATTTTCAAATACATTTTGTGATACACAGTATGATATTTAACATGCATTTTAATAATCCTAATAGTAATTACTGAAATGATATTTGTAGATGGTACATGGTAGCAAAATGAAAAAACTCAAAACTCAATCTCTAAGATCTAAGCTAGTATAATTAAGGTAGCTAGCTAGCTAATGGATGACGATAGTTATTTATAGTGGCCAATAAATTTTAGGAACAATCAAATCCAATCAACTGAGCTTCAGTTTTATGACTAGAATAAGGTTATATCTATGAAAAGAATTATACCTGACTATTATCTGGGAAAAAAAAATCCCACAAAATTCTGTATTAACAAAAGGGAGATAAACTAAGAATAAGAGGCAACAGGTGAGAGGGACCGGCTAGGTGGCTCAGCTGGTTAGAGTGCGAGCTCTGAACAACAGGATCGCCGGTTCGATTCCCACATGGGCTAGTGAGCTGTGCTCAAGCTGGGCTGCCAATGGGCGGCCAGGTGGCTCAGCTGGTGAGAGCGCATGCTCTTAACAACAAGGTTGCCAGTTCGACTCCCGTATGGGATGGTGGACTGTGACTCCCGCCCCACTGCAACTAGGTTGAAAGTGGTGACTGGACTTGGAGCTGAGCTGCGCTCTCCAAAACTAAGATTAAAGGACAACAACTTGACTTGGAGCTGATGGGTCCTGGAAAAACACAATGTTCCCTTCCCCAACTCCCCAATAAAATCTTAAAAAAAATAAGAGGCAACAGGTGGGAAATATAATAGAAAAACTGAACCTGACTGAGGAAAACCAGGCACAGCACAAAGCAGAGATAAAGTGTTATAATGAAAGCAGGGTAATTTAGTGAGGTGCATTCCATCTCAGAGTAGATTAGACATTTCTCGCCTGAAGAAACTAAGCAAAGAACATGCTGTGAATACCACCAGCCTACAAGTGCTGACCAAGCACACAGAGATCCTAGCAATCATTTTAGTGCCTCATTCTTAAATATGGATGGACAACTAATTAGCACCAGAAATATGACTAAAACCTCCAATGGGAAAGACCAAAGCAATAAAACAGATTAAAGGAATGTAAAGAAAACAGAGATAATATAGAGGGCAGGAGAAAATATTAGAGATACTATAATTAGCATTTTTACAGAGATAAAACAAGAATGCTACAAAAAGTAACATTCAGAAAAGGATTATAAATAAGATAGCCAAAATTCAGTAAAAAAAACAAAATCAAATGCCAAAGTTGAGTAAATGTCCCATAAATGGAACAAAGACTTCTAGAAGTGTGTGTGTACACGAAATAGAGAAGACAAGATTATTAGAAAATCAATTTCAAAGGTACATTTAATAAAAGTTCCTGAAATAGAATAAAGAAAAATGAGAGGGCATAAAATCAAAGGAAAAAAATACAAGAAAAATTCACAGTTCTAAAGGACATAAATCTCCAGATTGAAAGGGCTCACCAGAACCTAGCACAATGATTAAGAAAATAATCTACAGTAGAGGGACATATTGTGAAATTTCAGAATGCCCGAGATAAGGTAATATTGTAAAATCTGAGAGAGAGAGAGAGAGAGAGAGAGAGAGAGAGACAGAGAGAGAGAGAGAGAAGAAAGTTAGAATATTGCTTTCAAAAGGCTTAGTAAAAATAATTTTCAGTTTAGAATTCTGTACCCAGCCAAGATTTTCCTCAAGCATGAGGTACATATTCTTTCATAAAGAATAAAGACCAGTAGGCCAGCCAAGTGGAACGTTGCTTAAGATCTGGCATGGGACGCCAGCTCTGAGCAGCAGGACCCTGGTTCAGATCCCACATGAGGGCCAGTGACACTGCCCTCTAAAGCTAAGATGGTGAACAACAGCTTGACCTGGAGCTGGGCTACCGTGAGTCGCTGGTGATGGCATAGGCTGCAGCTCCTGCTGCAGTGGGCTGCCATAAGCTACCATGTGTGGCCGGCAGCCAGCATGAGTAGCCAGCAGCCGTTGTAAGCTGCCATCCAGAGGCCGGCAACCAACCTGCCTCAGCCGGGAAGAATGCAATGATCACAATACCAACATGGGCTAGTGAAGCCATGTCCTCCACAACTAGACTGAAGAACAAAAGGACAGCAAATTGTCTGTTCTCCTTCCCCAATTCCCCAGCGCTGTTCCCCTCCCACAATTCCCCAATTAAAAATAATGAGAATAAAGACCAGCAACATCACACAAAATTTACATCCCATTCACCCTTTCTTCCTTAGAAAGACTCCACCAAAATATGAGACACAAGGAGGAAGGAGGAAGACACAGGATGCAGAAAACATGACATTTAACACAATACAAAGACAAAGGAAAGTCCCAGGACAATAAATGTTCAATAGACCTAGAGACCAACCAGACAGAGTAGAGCAGGAGAAAATTACTCCTAGGAGACATCCCTACCCCTCACACACACACACTAAAAACTAAATTGTTAGATTACCTGACAAGTTTCACTATGTAGAAAATCGACTTGAGACGCTACAGAAGGATGTGAAATAACTTTGCTACAGCTTTTAATAAAACTTAGCAAATTAAAAAAAAACAACAACGATATATTTAAAAAAGAAAAAGTAAATGTATCAATAACATATTAATACGACAGTATTATGCTCATCAGCAAACAATACTATGGTCATCATAATAAAGACATAAAATATGATTTAATCAAAAATTGAGATATAACTACATTAGGATATGTTTGGAGGGAGGCATAAGTGTAAGAAAACTAAAGTCTTCATATTGCTTAATAGAAAGACCATTAGATAATGGCAAAAACAGATGATTGAAGAGATAGCAGTATGTTTTCAAATTTTAGAAATATGAAAATATTAGAAAAACAGCTACACCAATGAAAGAGGATACCTTGAAAAAACGAAGTATATAGGCCCAAAACACATGCACACCTATGTGTAGACCGCTCTCTCTCGCTCTTCAGGAAACTACTTATGCAACTTAACTTATACCTTTCACATTATTTGTCTTTTTAAAACTACTCATGCATTGTTCTGGTTAAAAAAAAGGTATTGAGGAAGCACCTAAATTAAAATAATACAGAGGGTGCCAAAAATGTATACACATTTTAAGGAAAAAAAACTGTATTAAAACTGCAATACTCAATATATACCAATAACAAAAGATGAATCAAGTCATGTGTATACATTTTTTTGGCACCCCCAGTAGAAATAGAGATGAGTATAAATGGTGCTGGATATATGGAATGAGATATGAATGGGGAACTAAAAAATAAAAATAAAACAAAATAATAACTAGCATTCTGGTTTAGACAATGATATATTTTTTAAGACAATGATATCTTTATCTTTTAAATGCAGTAATTTCTAAAGGTAATTTTATTAGGTTAAAATAATGTCATTTCTACTTTTAACTCAAAATTAAAAGGTACTATGTAAAAACAATGATTTGGGGATTGTATACAAAATAAACACCTTAACAAATTGGCACTATTCTTTTGAAAATTTTAATTTAATTTCTCCTTCTATATAGGTAGGCCAAAATCATTTCTTAGAATAATGTTAATGTTTAGTAGTCTACCTACCATAAAACAAAACAAAAAACCTCCCCATTCTCCAAAATATATCCAATTTTATGAACTGACCCGTTTCTTTTCTAAACTGCTTAAACACACACACACACACACACACACACACAGACACACTGCTAAGTAAAATTAAAAAGTACTTCATAGTTTAGCATTTGCATATTCTGAGTCTTGAAAGAACGATCCTCGGTGTGTCCCTTGGAGCCCTCATTTGTACTGCTTCTTCCATCTAAAATATCCTTACTCCTTACCTTATACTCTCCACATTACTCAAGTATAGTAGAAAGAGCATGAGCTTGACATTAAATTGAATAGTTCAAATCTCCACTGCACCATTTCTAAGCATATGACTCTGGAGAAACTACTTGAATCTGTTTCCTCACTTCTGATATAGGTATAATATCTACCTAATAGAAGTGGTAAGGTAAATTCAGGAAAATGCCATATAAAGTACCTAACTTCAAGCAGATATTCAACAAAATGTCAATTTTCTGCCTCTTCCCAACTCTTGGTTCAATTGCAACTTCCTAAATAAACCATTAGACCATTTTTCTTCCACCTCTTACTGTATTGATAGTCTATGCCATGTAATTCAAGATTTACTGTATATGACCTCAAACAGCTCACTACTAATGTGCTTTAACTGTATACTCATACATCTAACTCTAAAGTAAGCTCCTTGAGAGTGAAGAACATTATTTTTTTATTCCTTTGCATTTCCACCTACACACAGTAATCTACTGGATATGCAGTTGGTACTTAACATACAATAATCTATGGGCTAAGAAACTAGGCAAATTCAGGCAATGCCAACTTTTAAAAAATGAGGGAGACACATGTATACTGATAATAAAAGAAAATCATTTCTATCTATGTTAATACCATGGTCTTGGTACCATATTGTCATTCTTTTTAACTAGGTACTGCCACTGTCAGTATATTTCAAGATAGACTGCTGAGTAAAACTTACTGAAAGGCACATAATAGCATATATAGTATGATTTTATTTAGAAATAATTTATTTTTTTGTCTATACATAAAAGTTTGTGATTATGTATACCAAACTGATAATAGTGATTATCTCTGGAGATGAGGAAGAAACACTACATTTCTACTTTACTAACATTTTTATTGTGTATTGTTCTTTTTTACTATGAGCATGTATTACTTTAACAAAGGTTAAATATTTTTTTTAATGTACACACCTCTACCTTTCTCACCTGTACTCATGAAGCAAGGTTATAAGTACACAGCCACAAATACTAGTTATCTATCACTTGCAGCAGCAACACTTACTTTTTGGTTGATCAGATTTGCTGTCGTCCATCAAGTTGTAGAGTCACCTAAGCACCAACATATGACACCAGTCAATTTTATGAGTTACTTTAACACCAAATATTGAAGATGAAACTCAAGATTCATAAGTCTTTGAAGTCTGATTTCGATCTTCAGTAAACTCACCATGTGACTCCAGACAAGGTAGCAAGTTAGGTGTTCGTTTTCTGCCCTACAAAATAAAGATACCTACTATTAGGGTGGATTTGTTAAATTAAGTGTACACACATTTAATCCTTTTCTTCTACAAAAAGCCTATCATCTGAGTTTGATGTGCTTGATATATACATGCTACCTATTTTCCATAATTGGTTCATTTCTGAATGAACGCAAATTTAGTAAATAAAATGCTGAATGCATTAAAATTTGTTACTTGAAGAAATGTGATGAATTATTAAATTACAAATAATCTTTGAAAGGCATTCTTTTGTAAAGATGAGTAATCACCCTGTAAATTATGTTTTAGTACATCTGAATTTTGAAATGCTAAGTGACATTAATCTTTGTTTCTTATTTTTAACATCAGAAATAAATGTAATTATTATTATAGGAAAATATGTTAAAAAATTTTGTTTAGATTTTTTATTTCTTATCAATACTAAAAAACAGAAAATTAGTTGGATAAATTTCATCATAGATGAATTCATTAAAAAATACTCGGGGCCGGCCAAGTGGCGTGTTGGTTAAGAGCTGGCTTGGGATGCCAGAGAGCCCCGGTTCAGATCCCACATATGAGGGCCAGTGACACTGCCCTCTACAGCTAAGATGCTGAACAACAGTTCGACCTGGAGCTGGGCTGCCGTGAGTCACTGGCGATAGCGTGGGCTGCAGCCCCTCTTGCAGTGGGTTGCCATGGGCTACCGTGTGTGGCCAGCAGCCAGCGTGAGCGGCCAGCAGCCGCCGTGAGCGGCCGTCCAGAAGCCGGCGACAGATGTGCCTCGCTGGGGAAGAGCGCAATGATGGTGCCAACTTGGGCCAGTGAAGCAACGTCCTCCACAACTAGACTGAAGAACAAAACGACAGTAACTTGTCTGTTTGTTCCCCTTCCCCCAATTCCCCAATAAAAATGAAAAAAAAATCTCCTTAAAATTGAATGTTTGAAAAAATAATAATACCATGTTAAAAAAACAACAACAACAACAAAATCAACCTGACTGAAAACCAAAGATTTTGAAGTTGCTCTTGAAGCAGGAAGACAGAAAAAAAAAATCACTTATATATTTAATTAGTGAATAGATCATAAATAGTATTTCTGATCTTTGGAAAGTTACTTCTGAAATAACATGGTTTCAATATAAATTTCCAATATCTTATTTGTCACTAAAACTATGGATTATTTTCCATTTACAAAAATTGCTATTCATTCAGGTATTTTCCCTGTCCAATTAGTATAACAAAAGCAACAAATAACATTTTGGTGTAGTTCTAAACGTCCTCCTGAATAAACAGAACAAATGGGAGAGAAGAGGAGGGCAAGAATCATATATCTTTTCCCCCTTACCTCTTCAACTAAAAAAGCTGATGCTGAGTAGTAAAACACCGGGCTGAAGAAATCGGTTGGACTAGAAAATGTAACTGAATAGGTTGAAAAGGGGAAGGTGAAATTTGGAGCCCTTCAACATTAGAACTTTTTTAAATGGGCTATTCTTCAACTTTTCAACATGCTTGGAAATAATAACAATATTATTTAAATACTAAAAAGTTGAAAAGACATGAAGCCTTAAAAATAAAAATATAAAGGGCCGGCTGAGTGGTGCGTTGGTTAAGAACTGGCTTGGAATGCCAGAGGGCCCCGGTTCGGATCCCACATATGAGGACCAGTGACACTGCCCTCTACAGCTAAGATGCTGAACAACAGCTCAACCTGGAGCTGGGCTGCTGAGAGTCGCCTGCGATGGCGTAGGCTGGAGCCCCTGTGGCAGTGGGTTGCCATGAGCTACCGTGTGTAGCCAGCAGCCGCCGTGAGCGGCTGTCCAGAAGCTGGTGACTGATGTGCCTCGCGGGGGAAGAGTGCAATGATGGTGCCAACTTGGGCCAGTGAAGCAACGTCCTCAACATCTAGACTGAAGAACAAAATGACAGCAACTTGTCTGTTCCCCTTCCCCAATTCCCCAGTGATGTTCCCATCCCTCCAATTCCCCAATAAAAATCTTTTTAAAAAAATTAAAAATATATATAAAGAAAAGGGCAATTGAAAAATATTTCTTACGTTTTTTTAGGTGAGCTTCCCTTGTTTTTTCTTTTTGACAACCTCACTCCCATAAAAAAATGGGGCACAATACAGCAGATTGTATATTGGGTGAAGAGTTAGAAGACTCAGGTTTAAGAACCTGTCCTGACAATTCTTAGCCATTATGACCTCAGTAAAGTTTTTTTCCTTGAGGCTGTTTCCTTACCTTCTAAACAGTTCTATCAACACCCCATACCCCACCTCAAAATGGGTGATATCAATGAATATACAAACACAAGATACACATATACAAATGCAATTATAGAATTTATATTGATGTTAAAACACCAAGGGCATACAGCCCTAACTTAATCTTATAAGCAAACCAGTGCCTTCATAGGTTGGTAAAGTTTATCTTTAAGGAGACAGTTCAAGTTTTCACTCCCTAAAGCAGGACATCTCACAAATGCTGAGACTTTTGTAGTTTAAAACTCTATATCTTGGGTTCAATTTTATGTTTAATGGTGCTGAAAAACATTAAAACTCACAGTCCAAAACTGAAAACAAAAAAGGCGAAATTTAAGTTCACATATTAAAAAACAAACAACCTAAAAATTCTTTGCAAACAAAGAGAATCCTTTGGATGAATATCTCCCGTGATTGCAGAAGCTGGTACACTTGACATTTCCTTCTGATATCTCCTGAATAAAAGCATTAAAACTTGAGATGAATTAAAAGGAACTCCTTTCATGTCTAGAGAAGGCTATAACCTCAGAATGAGATAATTTTTTCCCGTTAAATAAAACCTGCAAAGCTCACTGTTCAAAAAAAAATGTGTATCTAACTCTACGTTTCTCCCCAGGGCTCTCCTCCTCTAGACAATAACGGAATGGAACACAAATTCTATGACGGAGGAGCGTCCCTTTGGCAAGAACGAGGGTGTGAGCACTACATGACCAGTACCCTGGGTGAGGGGAACATGGACAGAAAGGATGGCCCCACGGGTCCCCGAAGCCTGCAAGTTCAGAACCCTCTCTGGTCTCTTCTCCTAGGACTTTAGAGACTTGGGGGTGGGCGGGTCTCGCCAAACATCGGTATCGAACGTACAAAAGACCCAAGAGCGTTGCCTCCAGAAAGAAAAGCCAAAACCAGTCTGAGGAGACAGACGCACAGGCCCCGGGAGATGAGGAGGCAGGGGTAGCGGCTCCGTGAAGCCACGGCCTGAGCTGCCCGCCAAACGAAGCCGCCGAGCTCCCTCCCCCGCCAGGGCTGGCGCAAGATGGTGGCCCACCCGGCATCGCGCCACCGCGCCCGTCCCCTCCCCCGCGCCCCGGGAGATCCCGGCGACCTACAACGGCATCCAGACCCTCGATCTGCCTTCCTTACCGCCGGGCCTCCACAGCTCCCTCAGAAGAAGGCGGCCGCGGCCGCGGCCGCGGCCGCTCAGGAGAAACTCTGCCCGCTTTCGCGCGGCGCCGGCGGGGTGGTGGATACTTACGGTGAGCAGAACAGATCGGCCAGACTGGGACTCTAAGGAGGAGAAAGAGGAGGAAAGGGAGGAGCGCGAAAACACCAGACGGCCGCCACGGCAACAGCAGCGGCCTCTAGTGACTCCCAGCGCGGAATGAGCGCTTCGAACCACAGTCGACGGTTATAATCACGCGCACTGCCTCATGGGTAGACCCCAGCTCTTCCCCCTCCCCCCCTCCCCGCACATCCGGGTTTCTTCTCTAACAGACTAAGGAGGGCGGGTAAGGACATGTGCACGGCCTTACCCATTCTCGAAGGCATGGGCATTCTCGCCCTGGACACGAGGACAGCGGCTCTGATGCCGATGTCTTCTGCAAGGCTGCTGTCCAATCCGGGTTGTAATTCCAAAATCCGGGCTGTGCACAGTATCTGAGCACATGGAAACATGAATTCTGAATCCTCCCTGTGTGAAATGGATAGAGACACCAATTAAGAAAAAAAAAACTATACCAGAGAAGTGAATACCTAAACCAGATGAGGAAAAGGAATAAAAGTCAGGTTAGTTAAATGATTGGTTAATTTCATGCATTTTTTTTCTATGTTAAGTATGAATATTTATTTCAGGCTTTAGATCCCAATCGGTTTCAAAAAACAAAATGATTTCTCTCCTCAGAGTACTGAGGCCTCTGTGTTAGGATGATTTCCTGAAGGCTGTAGGGGCTCTGCCCTTAGGAACACATTTCATCAGGCTTACCACAAAGTCCCTGACGCCCACTGTATCCCAGACTTAAGACAGGAAAGAAACGAAATTTACCACCATGGGGCTGAACAAATGCACACACACTAATGTAAATGGAGCAGCTAAACCTTGGCAAAATATTTTTTTAAAGTTTGTTTTGTGGGATTTTGTGGGGGTTTTTTTTCCATTTTCTTTTGCGACCCAACATACACAGCGCTTACGAACTCCCAATGGGTTCTCAGCTTTAAACACATTAAACGTCTTGTGAAAGACTAATTCTTCAAGAATCTAAAAACAAAGCAAACGTGTTTTGCTGTGAACACTTTGTAGACACAAAGTGAGGCAGGGGTTTGGGTCGAAAGAAAAAAAAATCAATACAGTGATGAAAGGGTAAAGCATGCAAGAATTCGGACATACTGTGGAGGATTACCTTCTCTCCATTAAGAGGTCCATAAAAAGGAGCAAACTGAGATCCATAGGGGAGTCAGCAGGAGCTGTGCTTGTTTCCCTACCCCCGTGATAGGTTGTTGCTGAGGGGCCACTGCCAGGTCCCCGCTTGCTCCCCTCCCTTTGGCCTGAGACGGCAGGGCAGTACAGGGGCATCCATGGAGCACGTCGCGACGCCTCATTCCCAGAATCATCATCATCATAACAGTCGGCATCTTCTTCTCCTCATCTTCATCATCAATGTCATCGTCGTACAAGTCGTCATAAAGCAAACCTGAGCTGTTGTCATTGGAAGGCACTTTCGTTTTGATGCAGTATTCCGCCAGCGTCGTGGGGACTTTCACGCCATCCTTTTCTGCTTCCGCTTTAGTGGCTGAAACTTGTTTCCTAATGATTTCAGCATATTCTTTGTCTTTTTCTCTACTGTCCCTCCATTTCCTGAACATAACTGAAGCATCCACATTGGCTGGGGAGAAGGTGTTGGGCTCGTTAAGCAATGAGATTACACTTAACAGGATAGTCTTGACATTCTGAGTAGGATTCCACCTCTCGGAGGGCAGGTCACCACTCTGTGGGTCATCTACAGGTGGATGAAGAATTGAAATGCATACATGTCCATTCTCATAAATGTTGGGGTGCCACATGTTGGTCAAGAATCTGAACGTAGGTGGTGAATCTGGGTAGTCAATAAGAAACTTAATATGCGCCTTGAAGTAGCCGCCTTCGTAGAGGGTGTTGGGGGGGTCTGAAGATGGCAACCTCCCAGTTGTAGAGGTCGGACTCATCCACCAGGATGATCCGGAAACCCTCCACTGGTTCCTCCTGCAGGGATTTCAGCTCCAGCATCAGGGCCTTCTGCGAGCTGGTCATCTGCTGCTGGGCCATCGCGGCTGCGGTGGCGGCAGCACCGGGCCGGGGCCCCAGTCCCCAGTCCTCATGCACTGGCCGAGCTGGACCAAGCCCCTCCCCTGCTTTCACCCTTGGGCCGAGCCGCACCGGGGCCCCGTCTTCACACACCCGGTGGGGCGGACCAGGCCCCAGACGGCCCGTGGGCCGACCCAGGTCCTCCTCACACGCGGGCCAGGTGGGGGGAGGGGTTCAAGGAGGTAACAAAATTCGCTCCCGGTTCCAGACCTCCCCCACAAGAGGGGGCCTCAACGTGGGGGGTGGGGAGAAAAGGTGGAAGCCGAGCAAGGTGCCGAAGGTCAGGCAATGGTGAGGGGAGGAGGGCAGGCCGACCCCGGAGCGCCGCGCTCTCGCTCGCCCTGGCGTTCTCCTAAGGGGCCGCCGGAGCCGGAGGGTACACCGGGCCGGAAAAAAAAGCACGAAATTTGTTTTAAACATATGGTTTTGCTTGCATGTTATTTCTGTCATATAGATGTCTATAATAGTTATTAAAATGTTAAGGAAAAATACAGTTACAAAAACAAAACAAAACAAACAAACAAACAAAAAACATTTGCCAAGATACTGCTTTCACAAACATTTTCTAAATATTGTGTTCTGAACGGTAAGGAAAGTTTCCTGTCCCAATTTTTCTCACAAGTTCTGTGGCAATAGTGGTCATTCTCTCAAGAGTTACCCAGACTTAAAACCTTGTCTCATTAGTTGCTTAACACACATGCAAGTTCAGTCTGTCACTGAATCCTACCAATTCTGTTTGAGCTAGTTTCTTCTTTCTCTTCTATACTTCCCTTTGCTACCACTGGCCCTGAAAATAAGCTTTACAAGAAAAGACAGTGAATGATCAAAATAACAAACATGGAAAGTTAAAAGTTCCAAAATCTTCAAGCATTTATAAATTGCCCCCAGCCCCTTTTGGACAAGCAGATAAGCCCAGCGCCTTCTCCTTTGTTGTCAATGGGAAATTTAAAACTTGCAAATCTACAGCTCATGATGGGGAGCTCTACCCTAGTCCCAACCTCTAGAGATTATGAAGTCCCAGTTCACTCCCTTTTCCTCTCTAAAGCCAACCCAGACCAGTTTGAATCCCCTGCTTTCTCAGGAGTCCCTTGAGTAATAAAATTTATCTCAGATTCTTTAGGTGTACAGGGTGTCAAGAGCCTCCACATCCGAATTAAAATTAGGAAGGGGAGGGTCAGATATGCCTCAGTGAGATGACCAGAAAACATTTATGAACCAAACCAAAATTCCAATCCAATTTATTATTTTTTCATGAAAAATATAACAGCCAAGAAGAGCAGAAAACGCTGGTCAGCAAATTTTCTTTCTAAAGGAAATGTACTCAAGAAGCCCAATTATAATAAAAAGAATGCCTGGTGAGAATGGAATCCACAAATGGGACATTGGATGGTTTTGACTACTTTATCCTTAAAACTCTTCCCCAAGCTTCCCAAAACATACTTTTTTTTTTGGCTCTTTTGACTAACTGGCAACACATTCCCATCGCCCCCCTCCTTTTTTTTAAGACTGTCATTAAGTCACAATGTACTCCTATATAGCCTTTTTAGGGCATTTTTTTTTTAGCTGAGCCATCATGCCACCGGTTGGCAGCTCAGCGGCAGCTCAGCTCGGGCCGTGAATCAAACTGGGGACCCTGTTGCTCAGAGCTCAAACTCTGGAGCGAGCTCTTAACCAACTGAGCCACTCCCCCAGCCCAGGGCATTTTTTAAAAATTGAGATAAATTCACATTAAAATGGCCATTTTAAATTGTACAATACAGTGATTTCTAATATATTCACAATGTTGTGTAACCATCACCACTATCTAACTCCAAAACATTTCCATCATCCCACAAAAGAAATACCATACTTATTAATAGCCACTACCAATTCCCTCCTACCCACATCCCCTGGCAACATTTAATCAACTTTCTTTCTCTGCTGATTTGCTTATTCTGGACATTGCACGTAAGTAGGATCATATATAACTTTCTGTGTCTGGCTTCTTTCACATAGCATAATGTTTTAGGGGTACATTTATCCATGTGGTAGCATGAATCAGGACTTCATTATTTTTTATGGCTTCATAATATTCCATTGTTTAGATATACCCTTTTGTTTTGTTTTGTTTTGTTTTTTGTTTTCCTTTCTTCAGTTGATGGATATTTGGGTTGTTTCCACTTTTTGGCTATTATAAACAGTGCATCTGTGAATGTTGCTGTACAAGATGTTTTTTTTTTTTTTAATTTTGTTTAGATTCCATATATAAGTGAGATCATATGGTAGTTGTCTTTCTCTGACTTGATTCACTTAGCATTATACTTAGGTCCATTCATGTTGTCACAAATAGTAAAATTTCATTCTTTTCTATGGACTGCAATACAATATATTTTTTTATTATTTTTAGTTTCAGGTGTACAAAACAATGCAATAGTTATCTTTTTCACCCCTCACAAAGTGACAACCCCCTTTCCACAATCCACTGCCGCCCCACCCCCAATATCGTACATATCTATTACAATTCCATTGACTCCATTCCCACACTCTACTCCACATCCCATAACTATATATGTATTAAATTATAGTTGACATATAATATTATTGAACGGCAGCTTCAGATGTACAGTGCTGTGGTCAGGCCTCTACACTGTCTATGAAGTGGTCTCCCTTATAAGACATGAGTCCATCTGGCCCCCTAAAAAATCTTTACAACATTATTGATTATATTCCCCAGACTGTCTTTTCTCTCCTTGACGCCATATTGTAGTTACCAATTTGTTTTGTCTCATCCCTTCCCCTTCTCCTTCATCCCCACCCCCTTCCAACCAGCAACCATCAGTTTTTCCTCTGTGTCTTCGAGACTATTTCTGTTTACATTACTCATTTATTCAGTTCTTTAGATTCCACGTATAAGTGAGATCATATGGTATCTGTCTTTCTCTGACTGACTTATTTCACTTAACATAATGTTCTCTAGGTCCATCCATATCATTGCAAACGGTACAATTTCCTTCTACTTTATAGCTGAGAAATACTCCATTGTGTAAATTGTACAATATTTTTTTATTGGGGGGATGGGAACAGTGCTGGGGAATTGGGGGAAGGGGAACAGACAAGTTGCTGTCCTTTTGTTCGTCAGTCTAGTTGTGGAGGATGTTGCT
>NW_017731560.1:943466-958014 GCF_001890085.2 Hipposideros armiger
TGTTGCTCAGAGCTCAAACTCTTGAGCGAGCTCTTAACCAACTGAGCCACTCGGCCGGCCCTTGGCTTAGAATTTTTTTTTTCTTTTAGCTGAGCCATCCTGCCACCTGTTGGCAGCTCAGCGGCTGCCAGGACTCGAACCGCTGTTGCTCAGAGCTCAAACTCTTGAGTAAGCTCTTAACCAACTGAGCCACTCAGCCGGCCCTATTTGACCCTTTTTACCCTCTTCTACTATGCCCCATCCGCCTTAACTTCTGGTAACCACTAAAGTGTCTGTGTCTATGAGCTTTTGTTTCTTTATTTGTTTGTCTTATTCCTTTGTTGCTTTCAGTTTTATATTTCACATCTGAGTGAAGTTATATGGCTCTCAACTTTTTCTGTCTGATTTATTTTGCTTAGCATAATAATCTCAAGATCCATCCATGTTGTCACAAATGGGAATATTTCATCTTTTCTGATGGCAGAGTAGTATTCCATTGTGTATATATACCACATCTTCTTTATCCAATTGTCTATTGAAAGACACATTGGTTGTTTCCATGACTTGGCTACTGTAAATTAAGCTGCAATGAACTTTGGAGAACGTATATCTTTATGGAAAAATATTTTTAGATTTTTTTTTGTACATACCCAGGAGAGGAATTGCTGGGTCTTATGGTAATTCTATTCTTAATTTTTAAAAAAGATTTATTGGGGAGTTGGGGAAGGGGAACAGTGTTGGGGAATTGGGGAAGGGGAACAGTCAAGTTGTCCTTCAATCTTAGTTATGGAGGGAGCAGCTAGCTCAGCTCCAAGCCCAGTCTCAATCCGGTCTTCCGTTGGCAGCTTGTGGCCGCTCAGCTCAAGATGCGATGTTCAGTCCTAGTTGTGGGTGGGCATAGCCCACCATCCCATACAGGAGTTGAACCAGAAACCTTGTTGCTAAGAGCTCACACTCTAACCACTGAGTCATCCGGCCACTCGTCGGCAGCTCAGGGCAGCCTCAGCTCAAGGTGCCGTGTTTAATCTTAGTTGTGGGTGGGGGGCACAGCCCACCATCCCATGCAGGAGTTGAACTGGCAACCTTGTTGTTACGAGCACCTGCTCTCACCAGCTGAGCCATCCTGACACCTGTTGGCAGCTCAGCGGCAGCTCAGCTCGGGCGCAGCTCACTGGCCCATGTGGGAATCCAACTGGAGACCTTGTTGCATAGAGCTCGCGCTGTTAACCAACTGAGTCACTCACCCAGCCTATTCTTAATTTTTTGAGGAACCTCCACACTGCCTTCCATAGCAGCTGCAGCAATTTGCATTCCCACCAACAGTGTATGAGGGTTTCTTTTTCTCCACAGCCCCTCCAACATTTGTTTTATTTATCTTGTTGATGATAGCCATTCTAACAGGTATGAGGTGATATCTCATTGAGGTTTAAATTTGCATTTCCCTAATAGCTAGTGAACTTGAGCATTTTTTTTTCATATATCTGTTGGCCGTTTGCATGTCTTCTTGGGAGAAGTTTATCAATTGGATTGTTTGTCTTTTTGTTGTTGAGTTGTATGAGTTCCTTATATATTTTGGATATTAGCCCCTTATCAGAGGCATTGTTTACAAATATCTTCTCCCATTCCGTTGGCTGCCTCTTTGTTTTGCTGATGGTTTCTTTTGCTGTGCAGAAGCTTTTCAG
This sequence comes from Hipposideros armiger, assembly GCF_001890085.2. Lineage (NCBI taxonomy): Eukaryota > Metazoa > Chordata > Mammalia > Chiroptera > Hipposideridae > Hipposideros > Hipposideros armiger. The sequence continues at coordinate 945,128 of NW_017731560.1, forward strand.
TTTGATATAGTCCCATTCATTTATTTTAGCTTTCACTTCCCTTGCCTTTCAGATCAAATTCATAAAATCCTCTTTGAACCCAAGATCCATAAGTTTAGTACCTATACTTTCTTCTATGCAGTTTATTGTTTCAGGTCTTATGTTTAGGTCTTTGATCGAATTTTAGTTAATTTTGTTATATGGTGACAGATAGCAGTCTAGTTTCATCTTTTTGCACATGGCTTTCCAATTTTCCCAACACCATTTATTGAAGAGGCTGTCTTTTCTCCATCGTATATTTTTTACTTCTTCATCGAAAATTATCTGTCCATATTTATGTAGGTTTATTTCTGGGTTTTCAATTCTATTCCATTGGTCTGTGTGTCTGTTTTTCTGCCAATAGCATGCTGTTTTGATTATTGTTGCTCTGTAGTACAAGCTGAAGTCAGGGAGTGTGATACCTCCAGCCTTATTACTTTTTCTTAGGAGAGGTTTGACTTTTTGGGGTCTTTTGTGGACCCATACAAATGTGATGTTTTTTGTTCTATGTCTTTAAAAAAATGCCATGGTGATTTTGATGGGGATTGTACTAAATCTATATATTGCTTTGAGTCATATGGCCATTTTAATGGTTGATTATTTCCATCCATGAATATGGGATGTTTTTCCATATTTTTGTCTTCTTCAATTTATTTTTTAAATGTCTTATTTTTTTCAGTATATACATCCTTCACATGTTTTGTGAAGTTAATGCCTAGGTACTTTATTACTTTTGTTGCAATTGCAAAATGATTTTTTTTCCATTTTTTTCCTGAAATTTCAGTGTTTGTATATAGGAATGCAATGGATTTTTGTACTAAAACCTTGATTTTGTAGCTGACCATATTACTGTATTCGTTTATTGTTTCTAATAGCTTTTAGGTGGAGTCTTTAGAGTTTTCTATTAAAGAATCATGTCATCTACAAAAAGTGACAATTTAACTTCTTCATTCCCAATTCAGATGCCTTTTATTTCTTTCACTTGCCTGATTGCTGTAGCTAGGACTTTCAACACTATGTTGAATAACAGTGGTTATAGGGGACAACCCTGACTTTTTTCTGAATGTAGAGTGAAAGGCTTCAGTTTTTCATCATTAATTATGATAATTAGCTGAGGGTTTGTCATATATGGCCTTTATTATGTTAAGGTATTTTCCTTTTATACCCATTTTATTAAGTGTTTTAATCATAAATGGATGTTGTATCTTGTCAAATGCTTTCATGCATCTATTGACATGATCATATGATTTTTGTCCATTATTTTGTTTATGTGGTGTATCACATTGATCAATTTGCATATGTTGAACCATCCTTGTGCCCCCCTGGGATGAACCCCACTTGATTGTGATGTATAATCTTTTTAATGCATTGTTATATTCGATTTGCTAGAATTGTTTTTAAGCTGAGCCATCCTGCCACCTGTTGGCAGCTCAGCAACTGCTCAGCTTGGGCCAGGAATCGAACCGGTGTTGCTCAGAGCTCAAACTCTTGAGCGAGCTCTTAACCAACTGAGCCACTCAGCCGGCCCCTCGATTTGCTAGAATTTTGTTTAGGATTTTTGCATCTGCATTCATCAGAGACAGTGGTCTATAATTTTCTTTTTTGTGTGTTATCTTTACCAGGTTTTGGTATCATGGTAATGTTGGCCTCAAAAAATGAATTAGGAAGTATTGCCTCTCCTTAAATTTTTTGGAAGAATTTGAGAAGGACAGGTGTTAGATCCACTTTGAATATTTGGTGGATTCACTAGTGAAGCCATCTGGTCCTGGACTTTTGCTTTTGGGAAGGTTTTAGATGACTGATTCAATTTCCTTACTGTTGATTGGTCTATTTAGATTTTCCATTTCTTCATGATTCAGTCTAGGAAGGCTATCTGGTTCTAAGAACTTGTCCATTTCTTCTAGGTTATTGAATTTGGTGGCATATCATCCTTCATAGTATTCTTGGATGACCCTTGTATTTTGTGGTATGCGTAGTAACGTCCCCCTTTCATTTCTGATTTTGTTTATTTGTGTCTTTTCTTTTTTATCTTAGTGAGTCTAGCCAAGGGTTTGTCAATTTTATTAATCTTTTCATAAAGAACCAGCTCTTTGTTGCATTAATTTTTTTCTATTGTCTTTTTGTTCTCTATTTCATTTCGTTCTCCTCTGATTTTTATTATTTCCTTCCTTCAACTGACTTTGGGTTTCATTTGCTCTTTTATTTCTAGTTTTTTAAGGTGTAATGTGAAGTTGTTTATCTGGGATTTTTCTTCTTTCATGTGATAGGCTTGTAATGATATAAATTTCCTTCTTATAACTGCTTTTGTTGCATCCCAATAATTTTGATAGGATGTATTTTCATTCTCATTTGTTTCTATGTATCTTTTGATCTCTCTTCTTATTTCTTCTTTGACCCAGTTGTTCTTTAAAAACATGTTGTTTAATCTCCACATATTTGTGGTTTTTCCTTCTTTCTTGTTGCAATTGATATCCAACTTCAAAGCCTTGTGATCAGAGAATATGCTTGGTATGATTTCAATCTTCTTAAATTTGCTGAGGCTGGTTTAATGTCCCAACATATGGTCTATCCTTGAGAATGTTCCATGTACACTAGAAAAGAATGTATAGTCTGGTGTCCTAGGATGAAGTGCTCAATGATTGTCAACTATGTCCATTTGGTCTAATGTTTCATTTAGTGCCGATATTTCCTTACTTATTTTCTGTTTGGATGGTCTATCCATAGCTGTCAATATTGTATTTAGGCCACCTATTATAATTGTGTCTTGATCAATTTCTCCCTTTAGTTCTGTTAGTAGTGGCTTTGTATATTTTGGTGCTCCCTGATTGGGGGAATACATATTGATAAGTGTTTTGTTTTCTTGTTGTATTGTCCCCTTTATCATTATGAAATGTCCATCTTTGTCTCTTGTTACCTTTTTTATCCTGTAGTCTGTTTCATCTGATATATGAGGTCGGACAATTTGGTTCGCAAACACATTCTAGAAAAAGTGCTGCGTACCTCATTGCTGAATATCACTATCGTCACCTTCAAAGTACTCCCCTTGGGAAACTATGCACACTCGCCAGTGCCTAGTCAACCCTTCAAAGCAATTTTGAAACTCTTTTTCCAGAATGGCCATCAGAGCTGTTGTCATATTACCCTTGATGTGCTTAATGTCATCAAAATGTCTTCATTTCAATACTTCCTTCATCTTCGGGTAAAGAAATAAATCATTGGGGGCCAGATCAGGGGAGTAGAGAGAGTGTCCCAATACAGTTATTTGTTGACTGGCTAAAAACTCCCTCACAGACAGTGTCATGTGAGCTGGTACATTGTCATGATGCAAGAGCCATGAATTGTCAGTGAAAAGTTCAGGTTGTCTAAATTTTTAACACAGCCTTTTCAGCACTTCCATATAGTAAACTTGGTTAACTGTTTGTCCAGTTGGTACAAGTTCGTAATGAATAATACCTCTGATATTACAAAAAAAAAAAAGGTTAGCAACATCATTACAACAAGTTCACGAACTTAATTGTTAGATCTCGTAAGTATGGTTACACCTGCTTGTCTCAGAATACCATTTGTTTAGAGTGTCGATTTCCACCCTTTCAGTTTGAGTCTATGTTTGTCCTTGTATCTGAAATGCATCTCTTGGAGGTATCAAATGGTTGGATTTTGTTTTTTGATCCAATCTGCTACCCTGTGCTTTTTTATTGGTGAGTTCATTTCATTTACATTTAGGGTGATTATTGATATAGGAGGATTTCCTATATCCATTCTGTCTTTTGTTTTCTGGTATCTTGATGTCTCCATCATTTCTTTGCCTTTTTCTTGCTTTCTGTTATTTTAGTATGTTGGTTTTCTATGATTTTTCACTCTCTTTCTTCTGTTTTTATGTTATATGTCTCAGTTCTGGATTTTTTTTGAGTGGTTTCAATTAAATGTATGTAAAAGAAAGTTTCATGTATACAGCAGTCCTTTTTCTTCAGCATGCTTCTTATCTCCATTCCCCCTTGCAGATTCAGACCTTTAGTCTCTCCCATTTATATTTTTGTGGTCACAAGTTATCCCTACTTATGCTGTCAGTTGATTTCTGAGTTTCAGTAGCATGTTGTCTTTTTCTTCTCTTTTTCCTTTTTATTTTGATGTTTTTTTCTTCTTTACCCTATATGTTATGTTTAAGTGTATAATAGCCTCCTTTGTGTAGGGGTTGCCATTTCCTGCTTCTGTGTGTCTGTTCATAATGTTGCTCATGGTTTTGTATTCTTCTGTTTTTTTTGTGTCATGTTGAATAACCTCCTTCAGTATTTCCTGTAATGTAGGTTGTGTGTTAGAAAATTCCCTCAGCTTCTGTATGTCTGGAAAGGTCTTTATTCCTCCTTCATATCTAAATGATATTTTCACTAGATATATAATTATTGGCTCATAATTTCTCTCTTTTGATAGATTGAATATTTGATTCCACTCCCTCCTGGCTTGTAGAGTTTCTGCTGAAAAGTCTGATGATAGTCTAATGGGCTTTCCATTATAGTTTACTCCTTTTTTTACCCTGGCTGCCTTGAGAATTCTTTCTTTGTCATTGATTTTAGACAGCTTCAATAAAATGTGCCTTGGCAAGGACCTATTGGGATTGAGGTAATTATGTGTTCTGTTTGCTTCTTGGAGTTGAGGATCCATTTGTTTCAACAAGTTTTGGAAGTTTTCATTAACTATTTGTTTGAATATATTCTCTGTTCCCTTCTCCTTCTCTTCTCCTTCTGGTATACCCATTATTCTTATGTTGCTCTTTCTAATGGAGTCAGAAAGTTCCTGTAGAGTTCCTTCATTTCTTTTAATTCTCTAGTATCTCTCTTCTTCCATCTGTGTCATTTCCAGGTTTCTATCTTTGACGTCACTGATTCTTTCCTCCCTCTGGTCAGCTCTTTTACCTAAGCTGGCTATTTCATTCTTCATTTTTTTATAGAGTTCTTTATTTCCAAAAGTTCTATTTGTGGGCCACAAGGGAGTTTGCCTGCAGCCTGAATTCTTCCCTCTCGCGAGACTGCAGTCAGCTCCAGACTGTGTCCTGTGGTCTGCAGCCTGTGTCTCTGCACTTTCTCTTTCCCTCCTCCCCTGCTTGTCTGATTTGCCCACCTTCAGATGATTGTATACGTGGATCTCTCAGATGTGCTTGTGTGTTGCTTAAGTTGTCCTTTGTTGAATTATAGCTGTTCAATTTTTTGTAACTTCCAGGGGAGATTTCAAGAAGCACTCCTTATGCTGCCATTTCTGTGATGTAATCCTACTTTTTCTTTTTGCATAATGTTTTCAAGATTCATCCATGTTGTACCTCATTCCTTTTTATAGCCCAATAATATTCCATTACACAGATATATCACATTTGTTTATCCATTTGTCAGTATATAAAATGAATAATAAACATACAAAAAATTGCATTAAGCCAACCAACTAATTTTAAAGATGAGTCAATGAAAACCTAGAAAGGTTAAAAGAGTTATCCAACATCTCACAAGGGACAAGAGAAAAATGACAGGGCAAGTACTAAAACCTAAGTTTCCTTATTACCAGTCTAATGCTCTATTTGTATGCAGTGGTCCTGCATTAAAAATTTCCTGTTCTGTTTCTCATCCTATCTAAAAACAAAGATGTAAAGTAGTACATCTGATTCAGTAACCAAAGTTCCCAGGAATGTATGTTCATTATGAGTGAGCCTTCTAGAGGAGCGGCCCCCTCAGAACACTTTAGTGAGTGAAAGAAATTGAATGCAGGAAAGAAAGGAGAGGTAGTAGTGGAGACATTGGGTATGTAGTAATAGTTACAATTGTGGCTAAGAAAAAATTGCATAGTACTTATTGTGTGCCAAATACTGTTTTCAGTACTTTATAAATATTAATTATTTCATACAACTCTATCAGGAAATTACTATTTTTATCATCCTCATTTACAGATGGCACAGAGATATTAAGTACCTTGTTTGCAGTCACACAACACAAATGATAAAGCCAAGATTTGAACCCAGGCATTCTGGTTCTGGCATCTGGAACCTTAGCCTTATACTATCCTATCTCTTTAGATATTTAATAAATATATGTTGAATGAATGAATGAATAAATAAATAAATAAATAGTATGAGAGACTGGGAATCAAAGATTCTTGGGGACATAGCAAACAACAGGGGATATCAAGTAATTCTGCCATCATGTATTGTAGAATAAGTGCAATAGAGTAAATAGCTAGTTTAATGAATCTCCCATTAAGAAAAAGTCACTCCTGGCTCGCCGAGTGGGTCAGTTGGTTAAGAGTTAGCTTAAGAGTGCGAGCTCTGAGCAACAGGGCCGCCATTTTGATTCCCACATGGGCCAGTGACGCTGTGCCAACAGGTGGCAGGATGGCTCAGCTGATGAGAGCTCGAGCTCCTAACAAGACTGCCTGCTTGATGGTGGGCTATGCCCGCCCACAGCTAAGACTGAACTCAGCACCTTGAGCTGAGCTGCCGCCCGGATGGCTCAGTGGATAGAACGTGCACTCTTAACAACAAGGCTGTTGGTTCGACTCCCACATGAGATGCTGGCTACGCCCACCTGCAACTAAGATTGTAACACAGCACCTTGAGCTTAGAGGCCACGAGCTGTCGATGGGCAGCCAGATAGTGACTGCTGCTCTCCACAACTAAGATTGAAGAACAACAACTTGGTTGGTCCCCCTCCCCCAATTCCCCAACATTGTTCCCCTCCCCCAATTCTCCAATTTAAAAACAAAACAAAACTGGGAACAACCCAAATGTCTATCAACAGATGAATGGATAAAGAAATTTTGGTATATGAGGTGTGATCAAAAGCTACGGTGAATGCTGCTGCCAGGTGCCTTCCAGGTGATTCTAATTGTGTTTTTTTGACCTTGATGGAATTGTGCAAGCTGAGTTTCTACCCAGGAACACGATGGTGAACTCTGAATATTATAAGGGCTTATTAGAGCATTTAAGAAATGACATGCATAGAAAGCAGTCTAAGAAGTGGACAAATAGTTTCATCCTCCATCATGACAACGCTCCGTGTCACACATCCCTTCTGCTGTGGTGATTTCTGTCAGATAAAAACATTATGGTGTGTCCTCATCCACCTTATTCAACAGATCTGGCACCGTGCAACTTCTGGCTCTTCTCCAAAGTAAAAATGTCCATGAAAGGTAAACGTTTTGAATTGATTCAGGATATTGAGACAGCCACAACAGTGCAGCTAAAGACACTCACTAAAGAGGTCTTCTAGAACTACTTCAGAAAGTGGCAAGAACAATGGGATAAGTGTGTTGAAAGCGAGGGGGAGTATTTTGAGGGGGATTAATGGCAACTTGTCTTTTACTGTAATAATTTTTTTATTTAAACATTCACCATAGTTTTTGATAACACCTCATACAGTGGAAATTGGAGGTATATCCATACGATAGAATATAGCAATATAAAGGAACAAATTATTAATACATGGAACAATATAGATGCATCTTAAAATCACCATGCTGAATGTAGTAAAGGGGATTTGTAACCGTAAATATTTTATCCCCTCACAATGAAGCTACAAACCATTCTGCTGAATAATCTGAAGATTCCTGACATGAGCAGAGAAAGGGTAACAACTCTGGTGATATATAAACTTGGATCAGACACAGGCTCCATTCATGGCCTAGCCCACTCACCTGACAAGGTATGTTGTTAATAAGGCATATTGTACCACACGTACTTTGTCCTACAGTGTGTTTATCTTGTTGGAAACTGTAATTGCCTGAAACAATGACCTCAGTGAAAAATGTGATATGTTATGAGTTGTATAAGGGCAAATTAATTTACACTAATAATAGTAGTTGTTTGTGACTGATTAAAACATGAGTTATACTGTATAGAGTTAATAACTCAGCATTGCTGTTAAGTTTTGTTTCTATTCTGGTCCCTGTGACAGCCATGAATTTCAAGCAAGCCTTGTGGGAGAAACAAAGTGCCCCCAACAGACTGTAAGCTCCATTAAGGCGGGGAACCATGATTCATTCACCAGTGTCTGCCTAGCACATTGTTTTTGAAACAGTTTAATAATTTTGAATGAATAAATGCATCAATGGGAGTGTAGGAAAGAGGAACAAGTTTCGGGTTCAAGCCAAGTCATTATCAGATTTCCTCCAGGATGAGACACAAAAAATTAGAGTGGAACCATTCTCAAGGGGATCGTGGTTGGTAGGGGGCTGGAAGTAGACCATAGCCCAAAGTCGCTGAGGATACCACATGGCACTCCTACATCTCAGAGTGGGACATAGGATCCTTAGGTATAGAATCCTGGTAGGAAAAGATAAAGCATGCTCTTGGTCCCTGTCTCCCCACCCCCACTCCTGCCTCACCTCATACGGTTTGAAAGTGTTCTTGCATCTTTAAATCTAGATTCTCCTGGGACAAAAAAGGGCTTCATATCTCCTCTGATTCTCACTAAGGGATTGCCAGGTTAAACAGCCAGCTGGTGTGGTTCAGCGATCACTGTGAGGGGCTAGGAAAAGAGAAAGGCCAAAAATTTATCAAGTAGTCAGATAGAGGGGCAGGTCTTGAAATGGAGGGGAAATTACCTTTCCAATTGAGATAGTACAGAGGCAGTGTGAAGATACAACAATTTAGATGTGATGAAGAGGGGCTAGATATGGAAACATTTGGTAGTAGAAGGGAATATGTACAACCATTTGAAGTGCAGGAGAGAGAAGGTGAAGGAACTTGTTGGAGCCTAAGCCACAGTCACTTTTCCTCATTTTTTTTCTGGCAAAATTTAATGTTGTTTGGAGCCTACTCTGCCATATGCTCTGGGAAGGCAGTTTCTCTGTGATGCATGAGGGCTGTATTATGATTTGTCTCATTCCCTTTACGAGGAACTAGTTTCGGATGGGTGTGTGGCACAGTTTTGGTCAATGGGACCCAAGGAAATTTCTCCTAAAGGTCTCCTCAGAAGTTTTTTTTTATTGTTCTTTGCTGAGAGAGAGAGAGAGAGAGAGAGAGAGAGAGACAGACAGAGACAGAGACAGAGACAGAGAGACAGAGAGAGAGAATGTCACAGGTTACAGCTATGGGAGGGAACATTTCTTTCCTTTGCTGGATGCCCCCATTTGCATCTGATGTCAAGAAATGCTGAAGCCATGTTGCAGCCCTGGCAGGTGATGACAGGAAATATACCATCATGCTGAGAATGGTAGAGCAGAAAGAAATCCACTTGGGTCTCTGATGACTACTTGAGCTAATCAATTATCAAAACTTGGAACCATCTCCCCCTAAACTTATTTTATGAGATAATAAATTTATTTTTTAGACAGTCACCTCCAGTCAGGTATTCTGTTGCTTGTTCTTGCATTGATGCTTTGTTCCCTTCTAGTAAAGTAAGAAGTGAGAGCATGTGTGGTAAATATGAAGTGTAGGATTTGAAAAGTTTGAAACAGATATTTCAGCTTTCACCTATAGCCCCCCTTCCCCCTTTTTTCCCCTCATCCATCCCTATCCCACCTTCCACTGCACTCAGACAAGGGCCAGGAGTCAGAGTGCTGGACTCAGGGGATCTCTCCCTTCTGATGACCTAGCTCAAGCTTGTTGTGTTTGGCTTCTTCCTTAATCTCTCCCAGGAGGCGCCTCAGTCACTGGAATAATCAGACATGTCTAACCCCCAAGCCACAGCTTAGGCTCAAGTGTGTGTGGGGGAGGGTGGGGGGCTCAACTTCAGCACCATTTTATTCCTGTATCTAGAATGCTGTGCTGCCTTTGAACATGAATAGAGAGAGAATGAAAATGGCCCATACTCAGGGTTGGGAACTAGCACAGAGATGGGAGGTCAGAGTACATAGGAGTTAGCATGGCTCCACAAGATTACAACGACTGTGGAGGCCTCAATGTGCAGAGCCCAGAATGCTGCATATACTGTGAGCTCAACAGGTGTGTACTGAGCTTAACTGAAATATTTGTTTTCTAAACTGAAGGTCAAATGGCTTTCTTTTACTGAATTTTCCATTCAGAGAATGCCTTTCACCCACCACTCCCCTCCCCAAACAAAACCTTCACTATTTTCACCTCAACTATCTAAGTTTATTTTTACTACATACTTGTGAGATAAGGGATAGTAAGAATAGTTTTGTTTCATTTACCAGGAAGAAGCGAAGACACAGAGTTGATCTAACTTGGGAAGGTACCAGAGGGTGTCTGCGGCAGGGCTGGGGTGGCCCATTAAGTCCTCAGTCTCTCAAGCGATTGCTCTGATGTCCCTGTATATACTTGTTTTGATAGCACTTTCTTAGTTCTCTCTTACTAGCCTGCTAATTACCTATGCCAATCATATTCAAGAACACCAAGGGCCTACAGGTCAGCCACAGTTTCAGGATGATGTAATGCAAGTAAAAAAACAAGGCACAATATAGTATTTTCCTCCTTCAAACGTGTATGATATCAATTATATCCTCATAAGTCTGAAAATGTGTGCAGGAGGGAGTGATGCTGTTTTTTCTTTCTCCCAGATATAATATATATATATATATATATATATATATATATATATATATATATATATATATATATATATATATATATATATATATATCAAGTGCTCTGAATTGATCACCTGAAAACCAAGTCAGGAATTCACCAATTTAAAATCCTCTTAGTAGAGAACACTCAAGCATGTTGAAAGAGTTCACCGCGTCTCTAAAGAATCATGAGGAATGTGATTTTTCTTCTTCTTCACCGAGAAGGCTCCACGGCATGGATTGCTACATGCAGTCTATTAAGAAAACTTGGATGGTTGTGGAACTTTAGTAAAAACCTTGACAAAAATGCTAATTACTGTTCTAACAAACACTCAGACTTTTTCCTCATTCACTTTCACTTTATAAAGAAATATCAGTGTGTTCAGAAGACAGGGTCCAGACTTGGAGAAGGTTTAAAGGAGAAACGCTGAGGAAGAAAGAAAGCCGATGGAAAAGGGGAGCATGCACTGGGGTTGAGGCTGCTCCCGTGAGGCGATTCTGGATTAGTCCTAGGCTAATCTCCTGCCACTCATCCTGGTGGACAAAGGCCCTGGGGTCCCAGAGCCCCTGACCTCCGGCTGCTGGGGACCAAGCAGAAGGACAAATAATCCTTTTGGGCCTGTTTTACTGGCTGGGGCAGAGGGAGGTGAGTGTGTTGGACCATAGTTCCTCTCTGGGAGCACAAGGCTGGATTATGCTCCCCTCGGAAAAGTATTCCGTCTTCTACGGTTAAGTATGATGCTCTATTACTGTTAAGTACAATGTTAGCTGTAGGTTTTTGTAAATGTTCTTTATCAAGTTGAGGAAGTTACCCTCTATTCCTAGTTTACTGAGAGCTTTTTATCATGAATGGGGTTGGATTTTGCCAAACGCTTTTCAGTGTAATTGATATAATCATAGGATTTTTATTGTTTAGCCTGTTGATGTGGCTGGTTATGTTAAATGATTTTTTAAATGTTAAACCTGCCTTTCATACATGGAATAAATTCCACATGGTTGCCGTGTATAATTCTTTGTATATATCATTAGATGTGGTTTGCTGGTATTTTGCTGAGGTTTTTTTATGTCTAAGTTCAAGGGAGATATTGGTCTGTAGTTCTTTTTTGGTACTGTCTTAGTCTGATTTTGAAATCAGAGTAATACTGTCCTCATAAATTAAGTTGGGAAGTGTTACCTCCTATTCTATTTTCAAGTTGGGTAGACTTGATGTTATTTTCATTTAAATATTTGGTATAATTATTCAATGAAACCGTCTGAGCCTGGAGATTCCTTGTTGAGTTTTTGAATTATAAATTAACATTCTTTAATAGATATCGGAGTTTTCATAGTATCTATTTTGTATTTAGTGAGTTTTGTTAGTTTCTAATTTTTCAAGCAATTGGTCTACTTCATGTAAATTATAAAATGTATGTGTGTAAAATTGTTTGTAATAGTCCCTTTTAATCCTTTTAATATCTGCAGGATCTGTATTGATATTCCTTGTTTCATTCTTGATATTGATAATTGTCTCTTTTTTTCTTTGTTAGGCTTGCTAGAGATTTGTCAATTTTATTGAACTTTTCAACGAGGTAACTCTTTGTTTCATTGATTTTCTTTATTGCTTTTCTGATTTCAATTTCATTGATTTATGATCATAGGCACAGGCCTTTTGGGAACTCACTATACAGCAGAAAAAACTTGAGTAACAAATAATTATGATTATATGATTCTATTTATTTGAAATGGCCAGAAAAAGCAAATCTATAGACACAGACACTAAATTAGTGGTTGCACAGGTCTGAGGGTGGATATGGGGATTAACTAACTGTGAATGGGCCTGAGGGATCTTATTGGGGTGATGAAGTGGTCCAAAACTGGATTACGGTGATGATTGCATAACTCAGTAAATTTACAAAAGTCATTAAATTATACACTTGAAATGGATGATTACAATTTAAAAAAAATTTAATATACTTATTTTATTTTTCAATTAGAGTTGATGTACAATATTATATTAGTTTGAGGTGAACAGCATAGTGATTAGACATTTACATAACTTATGAGGTGATGACCCCAATAAATCTGGTACCCATCTGATCATATGGTATTTGTCTTTCTCCAACTGACTAATTTCACTTAACATAAAAGTCTCTAGGTCCATCCATATCGTTGCAAATGGTATGATTTTATTCTTCTTCATAGTGGAGTAATACTCCATTGTATAAATGTACCACAGTTTCTTAAACCAGTTGTCTACCGATGGGCATTTCAGTTGTTTCCAAGTCTTGGCTATTGTAAATAGCGCTGCAGTAAACATAGGGGTGCATATGTTTTTTTGAATTAGCGTCTTGGGTTTCTCTGGATAGATACCCAAGAGTGGAATT
>NW_017731560.1:959645-977845 GCF_001890085.2 Hipposideros armiger
GCAGAGTCACTGGCCCTCATATGTGGGATCCGAACCGGGGCCCTCTGGCATCCCAAGCGAGTTCTTAACCATCGCGCCACTCGGCCGGCCCCAACGTCTTATAATTTTTTGAGTACAGGCCTTTTACTTCTTTGGTTAAATTTATTCCTAGGTATTTTATTGTTTTGAAGCAATTGTAAAAAGGATTAATTTCCTGATTTCTTCTTCTGAGAGTTTATTATAGGTGTATACAAATACAACTGATTTCTCAATATTAATTTTGTATCCTGCTACCTTACTAAATTCATTTATCATTTCTAACAGTTTTCTGGTGGAGTCTTTGGGATTCTCTCTATATAGTATCATGTCATCTGCATATAATGACAATTTTACTTCTCCCTTTCCAATTTGGATGCCTTTTATTTCATTTTTTTGTCTGATTTCTGTGGCTAGAACTTCCAGAACTATGTTGAATAGAAGTGGTGAGAGTGGGCTGCCTTGTCTTGTTCCTGATCTGAAGGGGAAAGCTTTTAGCTTTTTCCCATTGAGTATGATGTGAGCTGTGGGTTTCTCATATATGGTCTTTATTATGTTGAGATATGATCCCTCTATTCCCAATTTGCTGAGTTTTTATCATAAATGGCTGCTGGATTTTGTCAAATGCTTTTTCTGCATCTATTGATATGATCATATGATTTTTATTTTTCATTTTGTTAATTTGATGTATTATGTTAATTGATTTGTGGATATTGAACCAACCTTGCATACCAGGAATGAATCCCACTTGATCGTGGTCTATGATCTATTTAATGTGATGCTGAATTCAGTTTGCTAGTATTTTGTTGAGAATTTTTGCATCTATGTTCATAAGGGATTTCGGCCTGTAGTTTTCTTTTTTTGTAATATCTTTGTCTGATGTTGGGATCAGAGTAATCGTGGCCTCATAAAATGTGCTTGGGAGCCTTCCCTCCTGTAGTTTTTGGAATAGTTTGAGGAGAATAGATATTAATTCTTTTCTGAATGTTTTGTAAAATTCACCTGTGAAGCCATCTGGTCCAGGACTTTAGTTTTTTGGAAGCTTGTTGAATACTGATTTAATTTCTCTGATAGTAATCAGTCCGTTCAGAGTTCCTGCTTTTTCATTGGTTCAGACTTGGTAGATTGTATGCTTCTAGAAATCTATCCATTTATTCCAGATTATCAAATTTGCATATAGTTGCTCAGTATTTTCTTCAAATTTCCTGTATTTCTGTGGTATCTGTAGTCACGTCTCTGCTTTCATTTCTTATTTCATTAATTTGGGTCCTTTCTCTTTTTCTTGGTGAATCTGGCTAAAGGTTTGTCGATTTTGTTTATCTTTTCATAAAATCAGTTCTTGGTTTCATTGATCTTTTGTGTTGTTTTTTTGGTCTCTATTTCATTTATTTCTCCTCTGGTCTTTATTATTTCCTTTCTTGTGCTTCTTTTGGGCTTGTCTCAGCCTGTCCCGATCAGGCCGAGCAGCCCGACAGCCAATTGCCACCCAGGCAACTCTGCACGCGCAGTGCAGAAATCGGGGATCTAAGGCGAGTCGTGCACTCCTGGGTCCCAATAAGCAGTCTGTTGGAGTCGGAGCTCGCTTGCCCGGCATTTCCCTGGCTACACAGCACAAGCAGTGTGGAAGGTGGGGATCCAAGGCCGCATGTGCACGCATGCACACACACACACCCTCACTCCTGTGCCAATTCCAGCTGACCAATGCAATCCCAGACCTGAGCCTCTATAGGAAGGCCCAGCCCTGAAAAATTGGCGCCCACCTGTGCACTACTCATGTGCAAGCTCCACACAAGGGGAACAATGGTCCCCAAAACCTCCAGCTCCTGCGCCAAAGATACTCAGTTCAGTCCTTCCCGCAGGCTCCTGGGACCCGCTCACAAAGCCACTCCCTCCACCAGGAACCGGGTGAGTGCTCACCAGCAAGCGAGTTGGTTTGCCAGCTCCACTGGCTCTCCAGCTGCCCTCAGCCTCACCGAGGTGAGCAAAGAGAGTCCTCACTATTTTCTACTCCCAGCTATCGTAGAACTCCTCTTCCTGGCAAAGTAACTCTGGGCTGGTGAGCGTGGTGTGGGGCCGGAGGGTCTCGTCCCCAACTGGCGAAGCCTCCCCACCGCTGAGGTGTCCCTCACGGGGTTCATCCTCTCTCGTCTCCACCCCTCCTACCAAACTCAATGTGGCCTCCTCTTTAAGTCCTTCGTTTAGAGGTTCTGTTCATCTAGTGTCCAGGGAACTTCCGAGGTTGAATATCTTATAAATTATTTGTAATTTTGGTGTGATGTTGGGAGGCAGTCGGCACAGTGTCTGTCTATTCCGCCATCTTACCAGAAGTCCTCATTTTAATTTTGAAATATGTATTATATATGCACACACACAGACATAGAAGGGAAAGAAAACATACCAAAAAGGCCTTACTAGTTATCTGTTAGGTGGAGTTAAAAGTGAAATATAATTTTTTATTTGTTTCTGTATTGTTCATTATAGAACATATGTTCTAATTGATTTGTAGCTCACATAAAATTAACCATTTTTTGAACGACCTCATTCAGTATCATTTTAAGCTAGTTTCAGGTGAACAGCATAGTGGTTAGACATTTATATATTTTTTTAAAAAGATTTTATTGGGGAATTGGGGGAGGGGAACAGTGCTGGGGAATCAGGGGAAGGGGAACAGACTAGTTGCTGTCCTTTTGTTCTTTGGTCTAGTTGTGGAGGACTTTGCTTCACTGGTCCATGTTGGTATTGTCATTGCACTCTTCCTGGGTGAGGCAGATTGGTCACCAGCCTCTGGACAGCCAATCACGGCGGCTCTTGGCAGCTCACACCTGCTGCGGGTCGCTCATGCTAGTTGCCAGCCACTCACAGTAGCTTATGGTAGCCCACTGCAGCAGGGGCTGTAGCCTACGCCGTCGCTGTCGACTCACGGCAGCCCAGCTCCAGGAGGAGCTGTTGTTCACCATCTTAGCTGTAGAGGACAGTGTCACTGACCCTCATGTGGGATCTGAACTGGGGCCCTGCTGCTTGGAGCTGGCGTCCCAAGCCAACTCTTAACCAATACACCACTAGGCTGGCCCGACATTTATATAATTTTAAAAGTAATCCCTCAATTAGTCTAATAGTCACCTGAAACTATACTTAGTTATTACAATATTATTAACTATATTCCCTGTGCTGTACTTTATGTGACTATTTTATAACTACTAATAAGTTCTTCTTAATTACTTCACCTTTTTCACCCTGCCCCCCAACTCCCCTTTCATCTGGCAACCATCAGTTTGTTGTCTGTATCTATGAGTCTGTTTCTGCTTTGCTTGTTTGTTTATTTTGTTCTTTAGATGCCACATATAAGTGAGATCGTATGGTATTTGTCTTTCTCTGTCTGACTGATTTCACTTAGCATAATACCCTCTAGGTCCATCCATGTTGGTAAGATTTCATTCTTTTTTAAGGCCAAATAATATTTCATTGCATATGCAAGTATGCACCACTTCTTCTTTATCCAGTTGTGTTTTTGAATTAGTGTTTTGGGTTTCTTCAGCTAAATATCCAAAATTGGAATTGCTGGATCATAAGGTAGTTCCATTTTGAAGTTTTCAAAGAACCTCCAAAGTCTTTTGCATAGTGGCTGCACCAATTTGCAATCCCACCAACAGCGCACAAAGGGTCCCTTTTCTATACATTGTTACCAATACTTGTCATTTGTTGATTTATTGATAATAGCGATTCTGACAGGTGTGAGATGATATCTCATTGTGATTTTAACTTGCATTTCTGTGATGATTAGTCACACTGAGCATCTTTTTTTAAAAAAGATTTTATTGGGGAATTAGGGGAAGAGAACAGACAAGTTGCTGTCCTTTTGTTCTTCAGTCTAGTAGTGGAAGACGTGGCTTCACTGGCCCATGTTGGTATTATTATTGCACTCTTCCTGAGTGAGTTAGTTGCTCGCTGGCTATTGGACGGCCGCTCACGGTGGCTCATGAAAGTTGAGCATCTTTTCATATGTCTACTTGCCACTTGTATGTCCTCTTAGAGAAATGTCTATTCAGGTCCTCTGCCCATAAAACTAACCATTTTCAAAGTGTAAAATTCGGCTGTTTTTAGTATATTCAACATATTGTGAAACTGTCACCAATCTATTGCCGTAACAGTTTCATCACTTTGAAAAATAAACCCAAACCCAATAAGGAGTCATTCACTAATTCCTTTTTCTCCTTCAGCTGTAAGCAATCTCCATCCTACTTCATGTTTCCATAGATTTGCCTTTTCTGGACATTTCATATAAATGGAATCATACAATATGTAGTCCTTTGTGTCTGGCTTCTTTCACATAACATCATGTTTTCACATTTCATCCATGTGGTAGCATGTAGTAGTACTTAATTTTTTGAGGCTGCTGTATGGTGTATTTTATGGGTATACCTCCTTTTGTTTACCTATTCTTCATTTAATTGACACTTTAGTTGTTTTCACTTTTTGGCTATCATGAATAATGCTGCTATAAATACCGGTATACAAGTTGTGTGAACATACATTTGTTTTCCTTTTCCTAGGTATGTATCTAGGAGTGGAATTGCTGGGTAATCAAAGTGTTTCCCACAGTGACTGTACCATTTCACATTCTCACCATCAATGCCTGAAGGTTCCAATACTCCACATCCTTGCCAACATTTATTTTCCTTTAATAAAAAATTATAGCCATCCTAACAAGTATGAAGTGGTATTGCATGGTGATTGTGATGTGTATTTCCCTAATGACTAATGATGCTAAACATCTTTTGCTTAATCGCCATTTGTATGTCTTCTTTACCATAGTTGATTGTAGCATGTTTTCATCACTTCAAAAAGAAACTCCATACACTATCATCACACTCACTTTTAGGTACCCCAGCCCAAATAAAATACGAATCTACTTCCTGTCTCTATAGATTTGACTATTCTGCATATTTCAGGTAATTGACATCATACATTATGTGACCTTTTGTTTCTGGCTTCTTTCCTTGAACAAAATGTATCTGGGTTCCCTCACGTGGTAACTAACATGTAGCAATACTTCATTCCCTTTTATGACTGTATGTTATTTTATTGTATGTGTTTACTTCATTTGTTTATCCATTCATCAGTTTGTAGAATCTGGGTTGTTTCTACTTTTTCTGTATTGAGATAATGCTGCTATGAACACTTATGGACACGCTATTGAGTGAACATATGTTTTCAGCCCATTAGATATATACCTAGGTGTGGAAAGAAACCATTTGATCACAAGGATTTACACCTATGTTTCCTTGCAAGAATTTTATATTTTTCGGTCCTACATTTAGGTCTTTGATACTTTTTGAGTTGAATTTTGCTTGTGGTATGAGGTAGGGGATAAAATCTTTCTTTTGCATGTAGATATCCATTTTTCCTAGAATCAGTGATTGAAATTATTATTTTTTTCTCATTGAAAGGCTGTGGCATCTTTGTTGAAAATCAACTGACCATTGATGTGTTAGTTTTGCCTGTACTCTCATTCTATTCGTCTCCTCTATGTTGCTATCCATATGAAGGGACTACTCTGTTTTGATTACTTCAGCTTTGTAGTAAGTTTTGTAGAAATTGGGAAGGCTGCATTCTCCTACATTGTTCTTTCTCAAGACAAAGTTGTATTTTTGGTGTCATATTTAAGATACTTGAATAATCCAAAGTTAATATTTATACATATATTTGATTCTAAGGAGACTATTGTTTTAGGTATTAAAACTAGATCTTTGACTCATTTCAAGTTAATTTTAGTGTATAGTATGAAATAGGGGACAAACTCATTGTTTTGTATGTGGATATCCACTTGTCCCAGAATCATTCATTGAAAAGAGTGTTTTCCCTATTGGATGGTTGTGCCACCCTTGTCAAAAATCAATTGACCATGGTTGTATGGGCTTACTTCTGGATTCTCATTCTATTCCACTTGTCTGTATGTCCTGCCTTACGGCAGGACCACACTCTTGATTGCCTGTAGCTTTGTAGTATGAGGTCTGACAATTAAGTTTACAAAGTTATTGCAATGATGTTGCTAACATTTTTTTTATATATCAGAGGGATTATTCATTATGAATTTGTACCAAACTGGACAAACAGTTAACAAAGTGTACTATTTGGAAGTGCTGAAAAGGCTGCGTGAAAATGTTAGACGAAAACAACCTGAACTTTTCACCAACAATTCACAGCTCTTGAATTATGACAATGCAGCAGCTCACATGGCACTATCTGTGAGGGAGTTTTTAGCCAGTAAACAAATAACTGTATTGGAACACCCTCCCTACTCACCTGATCTGGCCCCCAGTGACTTCTTTATTTATTCAAAGATAAAGGAAATATTGAAAGGAAGATATTTTGATAACATTCAGGACATCAAGGGTAATAGGATGATAGCTCTGATGGCCATTCCAGAAAAAGAGTTCCAAAACTGCTCTGAAGGGTGGACTAGGTGCTGGCGTCGGTGCATAGCTTCCCATTGGGAGTGGATTGAAGGTGACCATAGTGGTATTCAGCAACGAGGTATGTAGGACTTTTTCTAGGATGAGTTCACGAACTTAATTGTCAGTTTTGAAATGGAGAAATGGGAGTTTTCCTGTTCTTCTCTTACAAATTTGTTTTGGCTAGTTGGAATCTTTTGCAACTTCATGTGAATTTTATGATCAGCTCATACATTTATGCAAAAAAAAAGCAGGTGGTGTTTTCACTGGTCTTACATTCAATCTGTAGGTCACTTTGGGGAGTATACCCATCTTAACACTAACACCCCTTAGCACTAATCAACCATAACCTACTTGCTGTCTCTCTATATTTTCTTATGTTTGACATTTCATATAAATATAACTACACAAAATGTGGCCTTTGTGCCTGGCTTCTTTCACTTAACATAATGTTTTTAAGGTTCATCCATGTTAGCATGTGCAGAACTTTATTCTCTTTTATGTCTACATGTATGGGCATACTGCACTTTGTTTATTTGTCAGTTGATGGATATTTGGGTGTTTCCACTTTGGGATATTATGAATAATACTGTTATGAATATTGGTGTATAAGTGTTTGTATGAGCATATGCTTTTAATTCTATTGGGTACATATCTAGGAATGGAATTGCTATATCATGTATGAAGTCTGCGTTTAAATTTGTGAGGTGCAGCCAAAGTATTTTCCACATTGGCTGCACCATTTTACATTCTTACCAGCATTGTATACGAGTTTGGCAATGGTTTCTTAGATTGACACTAAAGGCTCAAACAACCAAAAAGGAAATAAATTAGAATTTATGAAAATTGAAAAAATTGCATGTCTCTAAGTTCATTATCAAGAATGTGAAAAGACAACTTACAGAATTATAACAAATATTTGCAAAACATATTTCTAACAAGGGTTTAATATCCAGAATATATAAATAACTCTTACAACTCAACAACAGAAATACAAACACCCAACATAAAACTTGTCAAAGGACTTAAAAAAACATTTATCCAAAGAAGTCATACTAAAGGCCAACAAACACATGAAAATATCGCCTTAAGGAAATGCAAATAAAAGCCACAATGTGGTAATACTTCATACACACTAGGGTGGATATAATTTAAAAATGTAAAATAAAAGTTGGTAGGATTGCAGATTGGTGCAGTCACTATGGAAAACTGTATGAAGGTACCTCAAAAAATTAAAAATGGAACTACCTTATGACCCAGCAATTCCACTCCTGGGTATCTATCCAAAGAAATCCAAAACACTAATTAAAAAAAAAATGGACCCCTATGTTTATTGCAGCACTATTTACAATAGCCAAGATATAGAAACAACCAAAATGCCCATTGATAAATGACTAGATAAAGAAACTGTGGTATATTTATACAATGGAGTATTACTTGGCCATAAGAATGAAATATTACCATTTGCAATGACATGGATGGACCTAGAGAATATTAGGCTAAGTGAAATAAGTCAGATGGAGAAAGGCAAATACCATATGATCTCACTTATATGTGGGATCTAAACAACAGAATAAGCAAACAAAACAGAAATACACTCAGAGATACAGGGGGGAAAAACTGAGGGCTGCTAGGTGTGGGGGGAGATGGGGGTGAAGCTAAAGGGATTATAAGTACAAAATAGCAATCACAATATAGATAGCCACAGGGATATGAAATGCGGTTTGGGGAATGCAATCAATAATGTAGAGGTTTTGTAGGGGGTCAGATGGGCACTTGCCTTATTAGGGAGACCACTTCATGGACAGTGTAGATGTCTGACCACTGCACTGTACACCTGAAGCTGAAACTGAATAATATTGAATATCAACTATAATCACACACACACACACACACACACACACGGGATGTGGAGTACAGCATAGGAAATAGAGTCAATGGAATTGTAACAGCTATATACAATATCAAAGGGGTAGTAGATTGAGGAGGGGGTCATCACTTTGTGAGGGATGTAAATGTCTAACTATTACATTGTTTTGTACACCTGAAACTAATAATAATAATAATAATAATAATGATAAGGACTTGGCAAAGATGTATAGATATAGGAATCCTCATACTTTCCCAGTGGGAATGTAAACTGTTGCAGCTGCTGTGGAAAACCATTTGGCAGCTCCTCAAATAGTTAAACATGGAATTGTCATATGATCCAGCAGTTCTACTCTGAGGTATATACCCAAAAGAAATGAAAACATGTACACACAAAAACTTATATATGAATGTTTGTAGCAGCAATATTCATAATAGCCAAAAAGTAGAAACAAACTCAAATGTCCATCAATGGATGAAAGGATAAATAAAATATTTACTATTAAAATGGAATATTATTCAGTCCTAAAAAGGAACAAAGTACTGACGCATACTACAACACTGATGTACCTTGAAAACATGCAAAGTAAAAGAAGTCAACCACAAAAGGTCACATATTCTATGTTTTTTTTATAAATATGAAATATACAGAATAGTCAAATGCATAGAGACAGATGACAGATTAGTGGTTGCCAGGGCATGAGCAGAGGGGAAAATGGGGAGTGATTAATAACTGGGTACAGAGTGTTCTTCTGGGGTGAAGAAACGATTTTTAACTGGAGGGAGGTGGTGGTTACACAGTATTGTGAATGTACTAGATGCCACTGAATTGAACACTTTAAAATGGTTAATTTTATGTGATGTGAATTTTACCTTAATAAAAATAAACAAGAATACTAACAAGGTTTAGAGAAGCCTCCGGCAACCCACCCCCGCCTGCGGACACCTACTTCCTCCACGCAGGTGGCATCAGGGAGCCAAGGACTAAGGAGTTAAGTAGAAGCTTTTCTGTGTAGGAGGCGCCAGAGAGGGAGCTAGGGCTGAGGCCTGTGCAGAGACACCCAGCGAAAAAATGTCCCTCGGAGAGACCCACCAGGTCTATTCCGAAAGACGGCCACCATGTTCCACAAGGAAGGCCTGAGAGCGTCTTCCCCGCTCGGACCCAGAACCTGTGCGGGGCAAAGTGAACCAAGGCGCCCTACCAGTCAAAGAGGACTCGAATCCTGGTGGTTGGAGGCAGTCATGGGGCGGCAGGCATTTTCCGGCTGGCAGCGGGGAGAGGAGCGCTCCTGGTCGGTTATCCATATTCCTCTCTCCTCCGTAGGGCTCCGAACCCGAAATCCAATCTATGTTGGGGAGACGAGTGGGAGTGCGAGCTTCAGATCACCAGCCTGCGGACAGCGCTCGGCCCTGGGGCACTTGGGCGAGCCGGCGGCTTTGGCGCGGAGCAAGCCCTGTGCTCTCGGCAGGCCCAAGGCTGGTTGGCCACGTGTAGGGCAGCAAAGACTGGAGGAGGCCAAGCTCGGGAGGAGGATGCCAGGCGAGGGCGAGATTAGTTGTCAGTGTTCTTTTAACAACGCGCCTTGGACCTGAAGAGGGGAGCTTTCGAACTCTTGAACTCACTGGGGACATCTGGCGGCCGCTGAGACCTGGCAATGCCAGTGACGCGCATTCCCTGCAACTTGTCTGCTCCGTACTGTACTGGCGGGGCAAATGTTCACTTCGCAATCTCTCCTGGCCACCGCCCCTCAGCCCAGCTGGCGGGACGCCGAATTGACTCCCCACCGGGCCTTGGCTCTCCTGTCTCATGCCTGTACCGCTTTGGGAACTAGTAGGGGACAGTGGAAGTCAACCCGGCGCCTCCAACCTTCTTCCTCTTTCCCAACGTCCTACTCCATCTCCCCACTCCCCACTTGGGCTTCGGTGGTCTCTCACTGAGCCCTTCTCCTCAGCTTTTAGGATCTTCTAGAAATGGCCAAAGATGAATCCCAGCAGCAGCGCATGGACGCTATAGGGACCAACAGAACAGGGAACTGAGCAGCCAGCTGGACTTCAGTGCAGTATGAGAACTTCGTGGCATCTTAGAGTTCTGCAGAAGTTTAAAGAGAGGGCGAGGGGAGGGGAGGGGAGAGGAGGAGCGGGTAGGAGAGGGGAGGGAAAAAGCATAAAGGGCGATGTGGCTTTAAGCAGTAGTTCTCGAGGCTGGAGTACTGCTTCCCGAGTTTGACATCTGAATTTTGATATCATGTCTAGACTTGCAGATGTAAAACTTGAATGCCAGAGGGTTCATTTGTTTTAACCATTTACAAGAAGGACAGTGTCATGAATTTGACCCTGATGTTTATTAGGACTTTAGGGATTTGGGGGTCTTTTACCAAAAATGAACATTAATTTTTCTTCAACATCCCTTTCCATTTCTCTCTCCAAGATCAGATTAATATAGTTTACGGTACCTGAAAGATGTCAGATATAAAAAAGCCAGCACAAGGGTAGAATTTCCAGTTGTTTGAGATGGGAACTTTTATTTTAAGCTTTGGATTTTTTTTGACATGGGAAATAATTTAATGACTTAAAATATCAGCTGAAACCAAAGGAACACTCTCCCTTCACTGGGTGGAATTTGATTGTTAACTTCTGGGTAGGAAGCAGAAACAACACCTGCTCTGTGTTATAATGAATCTGTACTGTATGTGGTAGTGTCATCGGATACAATTTTGACTGCATATGTGTAAATGTAAAGTAATGTAATGAGAATCACTTTGTTCCAAAGTGAAGATCATAGGCAAAAATTTAAATTTAAACTATAATCTTAAAATCTCTCATGTAAGTGACTGGTTTTCCAGAATATAAAAGAATCAATATTTCCTAGTGTTAGGAAATAGTATCACTCAATGATTTGCCTTATATTTGTGCACTATTATTTAAAATGATAATGAAATAAATGATACACATGAATATTGATAGAAATTTAGATTTAAAGTTAAATCAGATTGCTATTGCTAAAGTAATGCTGTCTTAAAGTTTACTTTCTGTATACTTATGCTCCTTTATGAAACATTTATCTCATTTTTATACTTTGTTTTTATAACTTTTAAAACTCATAATTTTTTATAAATGTTCCAGAAGCAAGGCCCATTTTATCTCATAAGGAGGGGATGAGAATTACATAGATAAAGCTTTATAAAGTGATTAGCACAATATCTGAAATTTATTAAGCACTCTATAAGCATTCATTCATCTTTTTACTTCTGTTCCCATGAAAAGTTACAAATTATTTTGATATGAAACCATGTTAGGAAGTTTTAAAGTCTTGTATGCTCCTTAGAGAAGGCAGCTGTTTTGAATTCCTGTAATAGTTTGTTCTGAACAAGATGATGAACGTGTTATTGCTTTTAAATGCTTACAGAACAAGAGGTTCTGTAAGTCAGGAAAATTAAACTCTATAAAATTGGGGTCATTGGAGAAGTTCACTAAATAAAAAAAAAGTTTGCTTTTGGAAATTATTGGGGAAAAAACTGGGACAATCCAGATTCTTATGATAGAATGAAGATTCTTAGAAGAGAAGAGGATGCTTCAGTCCCTCAGATCTTTTAAAAGGAACTGGGAGATATTTACCACACAGGATTCATATGAGACTTAAATGAGCTTAGGTATATATGTCAAGAACTTGTCATGATCAATAAACTTTTGTGATGTACTTTTATTTTCATCTGTTCTAATTAGATTTTGAGAATTACAAGCTTGAAATGATTTCCCTCAACATATTGAACTGATACATATTTATGATATATATCCAGTGCTATTCAAAATCTAAATAGACCGATCAACAGTAAGGAAATTGAGTCAGTCAGTCCAAAACCTTCCCCAAAGCAAAAGTCCAGGACCAGATGGCTTCATTAGTGAATTTTACCAAACATTCAAAGAGGATCTAACACCTGTCCTATTCAAACTCTTCCAAAAAATTTCAGAAGAGGCAATATGTCTTAACTGAACAAATGAGGCCAACATTACCCTAATACCAAAACCTGGTAAGGACAACACAAAAAAAGAAAATTATAGTCCACTATCTCTGATGAATGCAGATGCAAAAACCTTGAACAAAATTCTAGCAAATAGAATACAACAATGCATTAAAAATTATACATCACGATCAAGTGGGGTTTATCCCAGGGCACAAGGATAGTTCAATATATACTAATTATATACTAATCAATTAATGTGATACACACAGAAACAAAATAAAAGATAAAAAGCATATGATTATATCAATAGATGCAGAAAATCATTTGTCAAGATACAACATCCATTTATGATTAAACACTTAATAAAATGGGTATAGAAGGAAAATACCTTAAATTAATAAAGCCCATATATGACAAACCCTCAGCTAATATTATAATGAATGGTGAAAAATTGAAGCACTTCACTCTATGTTCAGGAACAAGACAGGGTTGTCCCTTATCACCACTGCTATTCAACATAGTATTGAAAGTCCTAGCCAGAGCAATCAGGTAAGAGAAAGAAATAAAACGGATCCGAATTGGGAATAAAGAAGGTAAGTTGTCATTTTTTGCAGATGACGTAATTCCTATTTTAGAAAACCCTAAAAACTCCATCAAAAAAGCTATTAGAAACAATAAACGAATACAGTAAAGTTGCTGGCTACAAAATCAACCTAGAAAAATCCATTGCATTCTTATATACTAACAGTGATATAGCAGAGAAATAAATTTTAAAAAGAACAATTCATTTTGCAATTGCAACAAAAAGAATAAAATACCTAGGAATAAACTTAACAAAGAATGTGAAGGACCTATACACTGAAAACTATAACACATTTTTAAAAGAAATAGAGCAAAAATAAATCAGATTTGTATGGAATCACAAAAGACCCTGAATAGCCAAAGCACTTCTAAGGAAAAAGAAGAATTCTGGAGGTATCACATTCCCTGACTTCAGCTTGTACTACAGGGCAACAAGAATCAAAACAGCATGTATTGGCAGAAAAACAGACCCATAGACCAATGGAATAGAACTAACAACCCAGAAATAAACCCACATAAATATGGACAGATAATTTTGGACAAAGGATCCAAAAACATACAATGGAGAAAAGAAAGCCTCTTTAATAAATGGAGTTCAGAGAATTGGAAAGTCATGTGCAAAAGAATAAAACTAGACTGCTATCTGTCACCATGTACCAAAATTAACTCAAAATGGATCAAAGACCTAAACATAAGACCTGAAACAATAAACTGCATAGAAGAAGACGTAGGTATTAAATATATGGACCTTGGGTTTAAAGAGGATTTTATAAATTTGACCTCAAAGGCAAGGGAAGTGAAAGCTAAAATAAATGAATGGGACTACATCAAGTTACAAAGCTTCTGCACAGCAAAAGAAACCATCAACAAAACACCGAAGCAACCAACGGAATGGGAGAAGATATTTGCAAACAGTGCCTCCGATAAGCTGCTATTATTCAAAATATATAAGGAATTCACATAACTCAACAACAAAACGACAAACAATCCATTTAAAAAAATGGGCAGAGGACCTGAGTAGACATTTCTCCAGAGGACATACAGATGGCCAATAAACATATGAAAAGATGCTCAACATCACTAATCTTCAGAGAAATGCAAATAAAAACCACAATGAGATATCACCTCACACCAGTCAGAATGGCTATCATCAACAAGAAAAATAATAACAAGTGTTGGAGAGGCTGTGGAGAAAAAGGAACTCTCATACACTGTTGGTGGGAATGCAGATTGGTGCAGCCACTATTAAAGACAGTGTGGAGGTTCCTCAAAAAATTAAATATAGAATTACCATATGAACCAGCAATCCCTCTCTTGGGTATCTACCCCCAAAAATCTGAAGACAATTCTTGAGTGCTTACAGTATGCTAGGCTCTGTTACATGCACCTTACTTGGATCATCTTATTTGAATGCTAAATAACTCGAGAGGTAGGTGTTAGTAGGATCTTTGTTTTCACTGGCTAGGGAACATAGGGACAGGGAGATTAGGTACTCAAGACCACATAGGTGGCAAAACCTAGCCCATCCAATGGTAAAGCTTACACAGGGTTATTGTAAGGATACGCGTCAGCGTGTGTACAGTTTTTGGAATATAGTAGGCAGTCAATAGAAAGTGGAGTGTATTATTATTATTATTATTATTGCATGGTTCTCATAAACATAATTTCTGATGGCTGCATATTATTTGAAAAATGGTATATATACATTTTAAAAAATATTTTATTGGGGAATTGGGGAAGGGGAACAGTGTTGGGGAATTGGGGAAGGGAAACAGCCAAGTTGTTGTCCTTCAATCTTAGTTGAGGAGGGTGCAGCTAGCTCAGCTCCAAGTCCAGTTGCCATCCGACCACCCGTCGGCAGCTTGTGGCCACTCAGCTCAAGGTGTCATGTTCAACTTTAGTTGTGGATGAGCATAGCCCACCAATCCCCTGCGGGTGTTGAATTGGCAACATTGTTGTTAGGAGCACGTGCTCTCACCAGCTGAGCCATCCTGCCACCTGTTGGCAGCTCAGCAGCAGCTCAGCTCAGGCACAGCTCACTGGTCCATGTGGGAATCAACCCGCGATCCTGTGGCTCAGAGCTTGCAGTCTTAACCAACTGAGCCACTCAGCCGGCTCCAAAAAATTGTATATTTTTAAGGTAAGCATATTTCTGAACTATTATTCCTTCAAAAGTATGTTTAGAATTCCATGGTAAGAAACAACATTTTTATTTTAATAAACACCTGTCATAAAAATAAATCCTGGAAGAATGTGTATCAAAATGTGAAGAGTTTCATTGGATAATTGGATTACAGTTTTTTAAAGTCTTCTTTGTCTCTATATTCCAGTTTTCTTAAAAGAGCATGGTTTAAAATTTTTCTTATCAGTAAAATAGCCACAATAACTGACATATTTTTCAAAGGTTATGATAAAATGGTGCAGATGGTGTGCAAAGCAGCTTGGTGGTTCCTTAAGGAGTTAAATATAGAATTACCATATGATCCAGCATTCCACTCATAAGTGTATACCCCAGAGAATTCAAAGCAAGAACTCAAAGAGATTCTTCTACACTAGTGTTCATAGCAGCATTATTCACAATAGCCAAAAGGTGGAAATAACTCAAAGGTCCACCAAGAGATGCAATAATCCACCAGATGACACAATGAGTTAGCTCTCAGCTGTCCAGTGTGGCGGCCGACTTGCCATATGTGGTTATTAGCACTTGAAGTGTGGCTAGTCTAAACTAAGATGAGCTGTGAGTGTAAAATAAAAAAAACTTTTATATTGATTACATTCTGAAACGATATTATTTTGGATCTATTAGGTTAAGTGAAATATTGGTAAAATTTTAAAAATGGCTATGAATGGAAGGTAATCAGGCATTATCTAGGTGACATGGTTAGAAAAGGATTTTCTCGTTTTGGTAACCTGGGAAAAACATAAAGCTAATAAGAAGGATAAATGGAGGGAGATGCTGGCTCCCCAAGATCATCAAGGGGGGAGTGAGTGAGGAAGCATTGTCTACAAGGAGGCAGGAGGTAAGGCAAGGATTACGTGGCATATATCCAGTTATATGAGACAGAGACTGGAAGGAAGCACATAGAAATGTCAACAGCGGTACTAAATAGTAGGGGTGATGTTTACATTTTATTTTTACTTCTTTTGTATTTTTATCTTATGTTTTTTGTATTTTTAATTTTCCCTCTTGAAGATGAATAACTTTTAAAATAGGGGAAATGTAAGATACCCATAAATTAGAGGTACTTAGGGCACTGACTTTAGCATACGAGGCCACCCTGCAGGAGCATGTGACTGGAACATGCACATCACAAGAATGATAGTGTAAGCATGTGTGTATTCATTGAGAGAGGACTAGAAGGAACCGCTCCACACTGTTAGGAGTAGCAGTCTTTGGATATTAAGATGTAGTATAATTTTTACCTTGTTTCCACTTTTGTGTATAGCTTAAATGTTTTATGACTGTACTCTTTTATAATCAGAAAAAGCTATTTGTAATTTTGAAAAATAGGTATAGTCTTCATTGTGGGAGACCAGCTCCCATAGGTCCAGGGGAAGCCCTTTGGTGGAGATGGCGTCAGCGAGGAAAAAAGAAAAACGCGCGGAGACACAGAGGCGTTTTATCAAGAAGAGAAGTGTCTCGTTTTATTGGTACAGCGTGTTCCTTTTTGTACCAGACAGTTGACCATTACATCATTGAGCTATTTTTTTCAGAGAGAAACTTTTACCCATTTGTTTGCTACATAGTTTAATTATTTTTTCTTCCCAAGGTCTGTTCTCCTAAGGAATGGCGGTTACAATTTTTGCTAGTAAGCCTTCCCCCCCCCTTACATTAGCCAGGCTTAACCCTTACTGCAGACCTCCAGCTCTCCACAGAAAAGGCCAATTCTGACTTCTGTAGACTATATTTTAACCAAATAGCATTGAGATATTAAATGATAATTAGCCTATTTAGATTAAGCTGGTCATTTCCAAACTCAATTCTTTTAAAACTCTAGGACAAAGTGCCCCAGACATCCAGTGGCTCCCGGCACTTCATAACAGAAAATAATAGTTCCACTATATTCCGTGCTGATAAAGCCACATCTGAGGCTTTTGTTCTCCTGCTGGCCTGGACGAAACAAGTGGCCATATTGTGATCTGCCTATGGAGAGGGCCATGGTGCAGGAAACTGGGGACAGTCTAAGGAGCTAAGAGTGGTGTCTGGCCAACAGCCAGCAATAATCTGAAGCCCTGGATGCTATAGCTGCAAGGAAGTGAATTCTACAGCAACCTGAGTGAGCCTGGAAGGGAATTCTTCCCCAGTCAAGTCTTTAGATAAAAACAGTCTGGTCATCACCCTGATTGCAGCCTTCTGAGACCCAGAGCCCAGGACCTAGTTAAATCATATCTGGACTTCTCTCCTGCAGAAACTGGGAGGCAGTAAATGTGTGGTGTTTTAAGTTTCTAAAGTTGTAGCAATGTTTTTATGCAGCAATAGAACTAACACATCCTCCCACTACCAGTGTATGAGAATTTGAGATGCTTTCCACCAACTCCCTTGTATTATCAATCCTTTTAACTTTGGCCATGCTGCTGGTGTGTATTATGATTTTAAGTTGAATTTTCTAGATGATTGATAATGTTGCACACGTTTTCATATGCATATTGATCATTTGGATATACTCTTTTTAAAAAAAGATTTTTATTGGGGAATTGGGGAGGGGAACGTTATGTTTTTCCAGGACCCAGCAGCTCCAAGTCAAGTTGTTGTCCTTCAATCTTAGTTGTGGAGGGCGCAGCTCAGCTTCATGTCCAGTCACTGCTTTCAATCTAGTTGCAGATGGCCGCAGTCCAGCCCACCATCCCATGCGGGAGTCGAACTGGCAACCTTATTGCACACTGAGCCCTCCGGTCGCCGCCGCCTGTTGGCAGCTCGCAGCTGCTCACCTCAAGGTGCCGTGTTCAGCCTTAGTTGTGTGTGTGTGTGGGGGGTGGGCGCAGCCCACCATCCCATACAGGTGTCGAACTGGCAACCTTGCTGCTAAGAGTATGCACTCTCACCAGCTCAGTGGCAGCTCAGCTGGGGCGCAACTCACTGGCCCATGTGGGAATCGAACCAGCGATCATGTTGCTCAGAGCTCGGCTCTTAACCAACTGAGCCACTTGGCCGGCCCTGGATATACTCTTTTTTTTTTTTAAAGATTTTTATTGGGGAATTGGGGGGATGGGAACAGTGCTGGGGAATTGGGAGAAGGGGAACAGACAAGTTGCTGTTGTTTTGTTCTTCAGGTCTAGTTGTGGAGGATGTTGCTTCACTGGCCCAAGTTGGTACCATCAT
>NW_017731560.1:978875-993189 GCF_001890085.2 Hipposideros armiger
CGACTCACGGCAGCACAGCTCCAGGTTGAGCTGTTGTTCAGCATCTTAGCTGTAGAGGGCAGTGTCACTGGCCCTCATATGTGGTATCCGAACCGGGGCCCTCTGGCATCCCAAGCGAGTTCTTAACCATCGCGCCACTCGGCCGGCCCTAAATGAGAATTTTTTAACAGAGTTATCCAATAGTGAAATGAGCTGACTTGTGATACATACACTGGGAGTGTTCTAGCAGAGATCGGACAACTGTCTATAATGCATATTATAGAAGGGACTTCTAAATCTTCTAACATGAAGATTCCAGGATTCTTGAATAGCTTATCTCTTAAAGAGATCAGAATTCAACCATAACACAAGACAGAGTATCATCAAATACTGGTCTGTGTGGTACAGACTACAAATAGAAGGTGATTAAAAAGAAAAAATGGCCAATTTTGAGAATGAGGATTAGATTTTTTTCAGGTAGTTTTAGAAAAATGTTGAGAACAAATTAAGCAATCAAACTGCAAATGTGTTAAATAAAACTGTTGTATGTGTTTATAATGTTGTTTCTACAAATGCTCTCTTAAAATTCATCTATTCTAGGACATTTAAAATGTCATTTGAAAACAAATCCCCTTTACCAAAGTTTATTTAGGTGGTCTGTGGGATTAGCTGGTGATGGCAGTGGCTGAGGAAGCAAAAGTGCAATCTTGTAGAAAAGGTAAGATAGTGATTTGCTCACAGGGAAGGCCATAATTCTACAAGGTTCAGACACCTGCATGTGAGGAAAAAGCCCAGGCCACAGGTGAACATACAATTCATGTCACTGGAGAGAGTATAGATAGTCCTTTCAAATAAGGACTCTAAGCTACATCCTCCTTTGTCTGGCTGGAAGAGAGTGCTTTGCTGAGATGTAAATTGAAGGGAATTCACATTTTGGAATGCATGTGCATGTTTTTTATCTCTATTTTTAATAAGTAAGTTTGTGAAGGTAACAAGAGTATTATTAAAGTTGAGAGCAGTATAGCATAGTGGTTAAGAGCCTTGTCTCTGAATTCAGACAGAATTTGAATCCCAGCTTTGCCATTTACTAAGTTACTCTCTTCTTACATCATCAATTTTCTCATCTATCAAAAAGGGAAAATAACAGTTCCTGTCTCATAGAATAGCTTAATGCACATTAAGCTCTTGGCATCATCTTCATTAAGCATTCTGTAATGTCAGCTAACATTATTATGTGTGCTGCCTTTAGATAATTTTTAAGGGGGGGGGAAACCCAAGATGTAAACTAAAATAAGAAAGATCCTTTCGGAACAAAGGTATTCTGAATGTATTCAATCAGCAATCATTTAGGGCCATGTGCCTTGCTCTGACTTAACTGTTACACTCAACACATAAACCCTATAATTGCGTAGTCTCGCGTGATTATGGAACATTTACACGAGAGGCTTAAAATCAGATATAGCCCATTGAGTAGAAGGAATCACCCAGGGTGCTTTGCAGCTAGTCCTTCTACTCCTGGAGGACTAAAACCAGAGACGGTCAGTAGGCCCTCATTGATTTCTGGCTGATTGTGAGTTGAGGATTAATTTAGAACCCTCCGTTAGTTTCTACTGTTCAGATTCTTTGTCTTTAACTTTTTATGGACCCCTTTTCTGTTTCCAACTTGCTCTTTCTCAACTGTGTGCTTTGTGTACAGGGCCTGAGTCTAATTCTTCAGTCCATAACGCCTGGCGCCCAGTAGGTGCTGAGGTTTATTTGCTTATTTTATTTTTCTTTCCGAGCTCAAGCACCTTACTAATTACCGCTCATCCCCGTTCTCTCCTTTTCCCACTTTTGTTTTAAGTTCTCGGCCCTGCCCCCTCACTTTCCCTCCTTTTTGGTACTCTGCGCGCAGGCGCCCCGCCCTTCCACTCCGCTTGCCCCGCCCCTGACGTCCCCGTGGCTTCGCAGTCTCCTCTCGTCTTATCCCGCCCCGCCTTTCCTGGCCTAGTTCGCGCGAGGTGGGCAGTAACGCGGTAACGAGGAGACATCTTTGCCCCCAGTGGCGAGCTTGTCAATGGCAGAAGCTACCAAATTCTTACACCTTACCTTTCTCTCCCGACACCTTACACCCGAAAGGCAGGTTGCGCCTTTGGGCCTGTAAGCCTGCCGCCTGCCCGACTCCTCTGTTAAGACCCCTGTCGTTTCTGCCTCTTATTTCGCGCCTTCTTTTTAAGGCTTGGAGGAGGCGGAGTTGGAAATGCCTGCGCCACCGTTGCTGAGGCAACAACGTGGTTACTTCCGTTGGTTTCAATGCTTCCGGGTTGGCGATGCGGTGGCTTTTCCGATTGTGGGATCCTCGGCTTCCCAGTCGTCCGATGGGCCCGAACAGGTGAGGGGGAGCTCGGTAACTTCCAGGCTGGGGAGCGGGGCTGGGCCGCGCCAGGCCGCGCGGGGTCGGGCTGGCCCGGTTCCCGGCCTGGGAGGGGCTTAACCATCCTTGGGTCTCTCTCTCCCCTCAGCCGAGTTCCTTCCTTGTCTTTCACTTTTCTGGCATAGGTGGTTTTACTTCTTCGATTGAACCCTGCTTCCTCGATCCCCCTGGGAGGCCGCCTCCTTCAGGCGCCTCCCTTCTCTCCACGAACTCGCTCTGACAGCTGAGGAACTGGCAAGATTCTGCTACCCAGAGGGTGAATGGGTATCTTTCCCGGAATAATCCTAATTTTTCTAAGGGTGAAGTTTGCAACGGCGGCCGTGATTGTAAGCGGAGTAAGCAAACACCTCCATTGTATTAGTGTGAGGGATGCTGTTGAAAGATGCTCCCCTTCAATTTCTACCCCTGCCACTCTTTGAGGTCAAGGCATTACAAGGCATCTATTAAAATGCAGTTCAGCTAACTAATTGAGATGACAGCCTTTATCAACACGAAGTAGTTTCTCAGACAAGGTAACGCTAGGATGTTTGTAGTTTTCTGTCAGTGTTTTCTTGGTTTTTCCAGGCTAGGGATGCTTAGAGTTATCAAGAAGTCGTCCCTCGCCTTCATTCCCTACATCATTAGGTTCCTTTGTGTCTCCATTTTAGGAGTTTCTCTCTAACCTCACTGCCAACAGTCATCTGTCTGCTTAGCTTCACACTATCCTAAGCTAGTTTCCCTTCCTCTCTCATTTGTAATCACTGCTGCAGCCATGGTAGGCTAACCAAAAATGTGGCTATTCTCAAGTCTCTTCCCTGTTCAAAAACTTACAGGATCCCTTACACCCCACCATACTTACTTTGGTTTCAAGCCTTTCAACATGACCTGTTCCTTATACTTTTTGACTGCTATTGTTTCAATCAGATAAGGGAATTTTCTGTTCTAGTTAGGTTGCATTCTTCTCAGAATAAACCATACTGATGCCTGCCTCCACATACTGTGCTTTCCCCCATATTTGTGTCTCTGTTCATCCTGTTTTCCTCTTCCTGCCTTCTCCCTTACCTACAGCTATCCAGATTCTACCTGCTCTCTGCCAAGGCCCATTTTAAATTCCCTCACCCTCATCAGCCTTTCCAAATTATTCAACCCCATGCTGATTTTATCTTTTTCCTTGCTTCTCCTGCTCTTATAATTTGTATTTAATTTTATACACTTTAGCACTTAATTTTTCTCTAATGAACTACTCTGATTTCTTCCACCAGATTATAAGCTCTTGAAAGGCAAGTACTGTATTTTATAGAACTTTTATTCCCACCCCAGTCTCCTTGATTATCCAGGAAAGATAAGTTGAATGATAAATATTGTCATGGTGTTACAAGGTTTGTTCTGTTTTATTTTATTATTATGTTTAAACATGATGTTGAGACCATAGCACCTTATGGGTTTGGGCATTTAATATGCCTTTCATAAATATTTGCTCGACTCTCCATTATTATCTCCTGAATCTGAGACCCTCTAATACCGACACTTTCTTAAAATAAAAAGCAAGAAAGGCACCTAGATTTTTCTGGTCAGATATTTGGAGTAGTGTAGGGCGCTATGTAACTTGTATTCTAAGACAGTCTTCTCACTCTTTAGGCTATCAAATTTTCCTTAGTCAGACTTCAGCATACATGCCTGCAGTTGGAAGACATTTTATATTGGCTTCTTTCTGTATACAATAAAAATATTTAAGGTACTGTTTTTCTATTTTAACTCAGATATGATTTCTTTTACCCATATATGGGGATAGCCCCCACAAGTCAAAATCACTTTTAGAGTGCTTGGGGTATTTTACACACGTAATTCTCTGCAACAAAAGTGAGGGAAGAGAATTCGTAGACAGAGAATCCCTGAGGATCAGCAAAGTGTGTACACAACGTGTAGTATTGGTCAGGTCCAGCAAGTTAACTTTCATGATTTTACCTGTAATCTTTTACATACAGGCTGCATATGTAGATAAAGAGCATCGCACTGGAACCAATCAACTATTTAATGGACATGTACCCAATTCTGTGCAAGCTATTCTAGGAGTTATAAAAAGGACTGTGAGACATGATGCCTGCCTTCAGGAATCATACCTAGATAAGAGAGAAAATAACATGGGGGCAACTAGAAGATAAATCTCATTGTAGTCATTATTTGAATGCCTGAGACTAAGATGTAGAAGGGATAAATGAAGATTCAGAAAACATTGCACAACTGTAGAATAGGTATGACATAATATGCGTGCATGTGTACAGCCTTATATAAAAGACTTGGAGGTGTTAGCTGACGTTTTAATGATTCAGTAGTTTATGTAGCCCCCACAAAAATGACTGCAATTTTCAGCTGTAAAAATTGAAATATAAGAATGATGAAAATGATTGTAGTGGTTTAGCCTGAGAGAGATAAGGTTTCAGATATCTGTCTTTAAATATTTGAAGGACTCTCCTAAGGAAAAAGGGTAAATTTGTTCAATATTACCTCCAAAAAATGGGTGAAAACCACAGGAAGTCATACTTTTAGCTCAGTAGGAGGAAGGAATGTCTAAAATCAGACCTAATCAGGACATCTTCATAACAAGATTCTTTCTTAACATTGGAGGGAAAGGGATTTAACTATCAGTGGTAGCAGTGTTGAATTTGGCCAGTGGTTTCCAGACTTTTGGATTTTATGGAACAATAAAATTTAAATAGAAAGTATGGAGAGAAAGCACACATTAGGGTAGCTAGTCTTATTTTGCCAAGTAGAGACACTAAACAAAATAAACTACTAACTACTATTATCATTTCATAAAAGAAAGGTGACAAGAAAAATGTCCCGGGAGTTGCAAGAACATGCTTTCCTCATAATCCTTTAAATTAAATATATTTGGGTGAAAAAAGGCACTAGGTACACTTATGTTATTTATTTCACCTCAGAATTTTGAAAACTTCATCAAGGAACCACTGGGTTAACTGACCTAAGATTCAGTGACTGGTCTTTCCGCTCCCTGCTATGGCTCTACCCCTGCCTTTAACTGATACATTGAGCACATCTTCCTGTTAAAAGGCTGAGTAGCAGGAATTAAAATTCTGCTAGAGGCTTTCTCTAATGAGAAGAGTTGGAAGAAGTTGGAAGAGAAAGCTTTGGAGAGAAGCATAGCAGCCATTTGAAATATTTGATTGTTTTGAGGAATCTCTAAATTGGTCAATGGAGAGGGCATTTTCCCCCACAAACTCAGAGAGGGTATGTGCGGTGGTCCTTGCTTTTCCATGCCTACCCTCTCACTGTGTGTGTCATGTTTTGCTGTTGATTGTAATGTGAAAATGTGAGCATAGCTGAAAATATTGATAATATTTAGAACTCAAAACTCGTATTTTAAGGTGCAGGTATGTGAAGTGCCTATCCCTAACTTTGCTTTTTTAGAATTCCTTTCAACAGCTTTCCTCCAAAAGAGTTATCTGTTCAAGATTCTGTATGTCACATGAACTGGATGATCACACTATGTTTGAAAGGAATTTCCATAATTATTTTTGTGACCTCTGACAAAAACATTTGTCTGTAATTTGCTATCCCCTCTGGAAAACTGTTAGTCTGTGCTTAGTTACAGAGAACTCCCTATGTGGAAACAAAGCAAAACCTTGTCTCCCCTAAAAAGAGACAGTGACTCAGTGGTGCTAACCACAGATTGGGCAATGGGGGAGGTGGGCAGCAAGTAATATCTGTTAAAATGTATGTGTGAGTACTTAACTTTTAAAAAATGTAATAATGATAATAGCTAATAGTTTAACTAGGTGCCAAGTAATTTTCTAGGTGTATTACATATATTATTTAATTTTCAGAACAACCCTATAATATTAGTATTTATTATTATTCCCATTTACAATTCAGAAAAGCCAGGCATAGAGTGGTTAAGTAATTTGCCCAAAGTTACAGAACGTGTAAGTGATGTTGTCAGGATTTGAACCTAGGCAGTCTGACTTCAGAGTCTTCATTCTTGATCATAAACTACTTGAAGTTCCTTTTGAAAATCAATAATATATGTTCTGTGAAGCTCTGAAAAAGGAATACTTATGAGAAACCAGAGCATTTATCCTAAGAAAAGAGATTACTTCCAGCTGGACCAGGATTTAGTAGGTGATTCTTAGAGCAGTAGTTCTTAAAGTGTAGAAGCATCAGCATTATTTGGAAACTTGCAAATTCTCAGGCCAGATCAAGATTACCAATCAGAAATTCTGAGGGTGAGGCCCAGCCATCTATATTTTAACCCACCGTCTAGATGATTCTGTTGCACATTAAAATTTGAAAACCATTGATTTCAAGGGCAGAGCTGTGGGGAAAAAATCCAAGGGAGAAATAGCTGAGGGTGGCAGGGAAAAACAAAGCTGTAAAGATTCAAGATGACAGGTATAATGGAGGTGGGATGAGAAAGGAGGAAAGGGAGGCGTAGAGTAGAATACATTGTTTAAGAACCTGAGCTTCAAAGAAAAAGTTTGTATATATGTGCTTTCAAAGGCCAGGGAAAAGGAAATTCACTGGATGGATGGTTGTTAAATGTCACAGAGAAGAGAGGCATCATTCATATTGCTCATTCCTCTGGGAACCAGAAGGAAGGTGAAAAGGTGCTTAGCTCAGACTGGGCCTACTGGGGGGAAGTTGTGTATAGCCTGAAGTAGCTAGATGAACTAAAACCTTAAAGTTTAGTGGAGGGATGAGAGGGCTAAGAATATGAGAGGGTAGTTGGTGTCAACCTGTGCTTTGCACGTGAGTCAAGCTGCTGAGTACCATGAACTGCTTTTATGAGATGCCTCAGCCTATATAATTTGAACCCCAGGTTCCTTCACTCATAATTGTCTAGTTGAATGTCTAAGTTCGGTGTGCTGGCTGGATGGATACCTCTTCTTTGGGTGGAGATGGGGATAATATTAAAGAAACTAGAGAGAATGAAGGGTTCAAGTTGATCTTTGAGTGAATTACATGCTTACTCCTACAGAATAGCAGTAAAGAACACATTCATGATCATCCATTGCATAAAACAAGATCCCCCATTTTGTGTCATTCCACTTGGTAGGGCTTTTCCTCTATGTCTGTTTTATTTGCCAATTTTGTTGACATAAATTATGTGATCAGACACTAACAAATGCTCCTTACTCTTGTGCCTTGTTCTGATTTATGTTTATTTTTAGCACCAGAAAAGTGCCACTGTAAGCCATGAGATGTCTGGTCTGAATTGGAAACCCTTTGTATATGGCGGTCTTGCCTCTATCGTTGCTGAGTTTGGTAAGAATGTGAAAACTGACAAATATGCTTCTTATGGTATAGATGGTAGCTTATGGTGAAAACTAGAGAAAAGTAAAAAGAAGTGCCCTATTTGTTTTAAAAATTATTGTCTCAAAGCCCTCAACTAATATTTTCTGAGAAAGTACTAATGGAATGGAAAGTGAAGGTAAGAAAAGTCATACTTACAAAGTTTGTTGATGTTTTAATAATTTGTTAATTTGCTAGGCTTAATAATATATGTGAAAGTATAGAGAGAGTTAGATTAAGACGGGTTTCTGCTACATTCCTGCACTAATGGTCTTTGCTTTATGCTAAGTTGTTTGTAACTTCCTTAGTATATACTAAGTGTCCAAACTTCTTGTTTTCAAGCTGTTGTCCCATTTTAGAAGAAAGTTGACTAACAAGATAAAAACAGATTCTTCTCTATTTGATTTTTTTTAATTGGGAAATTGGGGGAGGGGAACAGTTTTGGGGAATTGGGGAGGGATACCAGCGAAGTTGTTCTTTAATCTTCGTTGTGGAGGGCGCCATTGCCATCTAGCTGCCCATCGGCAGCTCGTGGCCTCTAAGCTCAAGGTGCTGTGTTACAATCTTAGTTGTAGGTGGTTGTAGCCATCATCCCATGCGGGAGTCGAACTCGGCAGTCTTGTTGTTAAGAGTACGTGCTCTATCCACTGAGCCATCCGGGTGGCAGCTCAGCTCAAGGTGCCGAGTTCAGTCTTAGTTGTGGGCTGGCGTATCCCACCATTGAACAGGCAGTCTTGTTAGGAGCACGTGCTCTCACAGGCTGAGCCATCCTGCCACCTGTTGGCAGCTCAGCAGCAGCTCAGGTCAGGTGCAGTGTCACTGGCCCATGTGGGAATTGAACCGGCGGCCGAGTTGCTCAGGGATCGTGCTCTTAAGCTAACTCTTAACCAAATGAGCCACTTGGCTGGCCCCTCTATTTGATTTTAATTTTGAAATATTTTTAGATTATATTTTTTCATCTTCCAAATGTTCTCTTTCCTAAACTAAGTAAGTGACTCCAATCCACTAATCTTTGTTGTATTTCTTGGCATACAAAGTTTGACAGTTAAGTTCATGAACTTGTTGCAGTGATGTTGCTAACCTTTTTTGATATCAGAGGGATTATTCATTATGAATTTGTACCAACTGGACACAACAGTTAACCAGGTTTAACTATTGGAAGTGCTGAAAAGGCTGTGTGAAAAAGTTAGACGACCTGAGCTTTTTGCCAACAATTCATGGCTCTTGCATCACGACAATGCACCAGCTCACACAGCACTGTCTGTGAGGGAGGCTTTAGCCAGTAAACAAATAAATGTATTGGAACACCCTTCCTATTCATCTGATCTGGCCCCCAATGACTTCTTTCTTTACCTGAAAATAAAGGAAATATTGAAAGGAAGACATTGTGATGATATTCAGGACATCAAGAGTAATACCATGACAGCTCTGATGGCCATTCCAGAAAAAGAGTTCCAAAATTGGTTTGAAGGGTGGACTAGGTGCTGGCATTGGTGCATAGCTTTCCGAGGGGAGTACTTCGAAGGTGACCATGGTAATATTTAACAATAAGGTACATAGCACTTTTTCTTGGATGAGTTCGCGAACTTAATTATCCGACTTCCTAGTCTCTAGGGTCATGATATCAAGGTCATCAGTGACCAGAGCTACATAATTACCTTGTTAGGTTTAGACCTTGAAATATTCCTTGAAACATATTTTTTCAATGTAATGACCACTTCTATGTGTTGACATAATAAGAGAAAGGTAAGTTTGGTTAAAGAAATTTTTCCCCCAAGCATTGTGCTGCTATTAATTAGTCTTGAGTTATCTAAGGAACTAGGGTGAGTAGACCATGTAGGACTTTACCATTATCTTTGATAATACTAGGGAACTGTTTCTTTCTGGTAAACAGGTAAAGAAAAAAAACCCCACAAAATGTTGTGATAGTATTATTAGAGTATATGGAGCAGCAATTCCATGCTTTCCTATCTTTGAAAATTTGGGGAAATTTTATGAGAGAAATGGGGAGATGAGGTGGAAGGGGGTAGGCTGAAGGAAGAGGCAGAAATAAATACCGGATTGTGTGTAACAGATGAAATTTAAATTATTTTACATTTACATTATTTTGTATATTAGGACCATTTTAAAGCACTTTATTATATCACAGTTTCACTTATACTGTGGATCAAATCCTGCTGCTTAGATAAGTATACCATATTTTGCCAGGTATAATGTGCTCCCATGTATAATGCACACCCACGTTTTTGGCCCAAACTTTCAGGGAAATAAATCTTTTGTTTTAATTGTTTAAATCAAATTTTTGTTTGTTTATATTTAGATACTTGTTTTTTGTAATACAAAGGAATTTTAGCATTTTTTTAAAGATTTTTTTTAAATTGGGGAATTGGGGGGATGGGAACAGCACTGGGGAATTGGGGGAAGGGGAACAGACAAGTTGCTGTCGTTTTGTTCTTCAGTCTAGTTGTGGAGGATGTTGCTTCACTGGCCCAAGTTGGCACCATCATTGCGCTCTTCCCGGGTGAGGCAGACCAGTCGCAGGCTTCTGGACGGCCGCTCACTGCGGCTGCTGGCCGCTCACGCTGGCTACTGGCTACATACAGTAGCCCATGGCAACCCACTGCCACAGGGGCTGCAGCCCACGCCATCGCGGAAACTCCCGGCAGCCCAGCTCCAGGTTGAGCTGCTGTTCAGCATCTTAGCTGTGGAGGGCAGTGTCACTGGCCCTCATATGTGGGATCGGAAACGGGGCCCTCTGGCGTCCCAAGCCAGTTCTTAACCATCGCGCCACTCGGCCGGCCCAATTTTAGCATTTTTTAAACATATTATGGTATAAGAAATTTTATGTAACAAATAATTTTATGTAACAAAACAATAATTTTATGTAACAAAACACAAGGACAGAAGCAACGTACAAGAAATTTTATGCACCAGTAACAAATTTATGATATTTATGCATTATAGAAGGCCAAGAAATCCTCCTTGTTGCAAGTTTGCCAGAAGTTCAACAAAACCAATTATCTTATTCCAGGGTATTATTTTGCATACAGATATTGTTATTGATTTCTAGAGTTACATTTTTTAGAGATTTTATTGGGGAATTGGGGCAGAGAAACAGACAAGTTGCTGTCCTTTTGTTCTTCAGTCTAGTTGTGGAGGACATTGCTTCACTGGCCCATGTTGATATTGTGATCATTGCGCTCTTCCTGGCTGAGGCAGATCGATCGCTGGCCTCTGGATGGCCGCTCACAGAGACTCAAGGCAGCTCACGCCAGCTGCTGGCTGCTCACACTGGCTGCTGGCCGCTCACGCTGGCTGCTGGCCATTCACGGTAGCTTACAGCAGCCCACTGCAGCTCCACTGCAGCCTACGTTGTTACCTCACGGCAGCCCAGCTCCAGATCGAACTGTTGATCACCACCTTAGCTGTAGAGGACACAGCGTCACTGGCCCATGCAGGATCCGAACTGGTGGCCCTGCTTCTGAGACCTCGCGCTCCCAAACCAACTTGTAACCAACGAGCCACGTGGCTGACCCTAGAGTCACATTTTTAACTCAAGCATAAATAAAAGAATTAAAAACATTTATAGAGATACAGAATTATTACTACCCATGCATAGTGTGCATCCTTATTTTTCCCTCACAAATTTGGGCAAAAAAGTACGCATTATACAAAGCAAAATATGGTACTACATTTCACTTTACCACATATAACTGTTGTCCTCTGATAGTGGTATTCTAGTAGAGATCTTTTGTCTGTTGTTATAAAAGGGGGTTTGTCTTATGTTTTAAAAATGATCATAAATTAAACGTTAGCATAATTATCATAAATTAAAAATTAGCATAAATTCAGCCAACATTTAACTAATTCCTTGGAAAAACTTATAAATGAGTTTTCCTTCATAGGAACTTTCCCTGTGGACCTAACCAAAACACGACTTCAGGTTCAAGGACAAAGCATTGATGTCCGCTTCAAAGAGATAAAATACCGAGGAATGTTTCATGCCTTGTTCAGAATCTATAGAGAAGAAGGTGTATTGGGTCTGTATTCAGGGTAAGACTAGATTCTTTTCTTACATCATGAATAGAAATACATTTAAAAAAATATATTTTTATTGGGGAATTGGGGGATGGGAACAGCGCTGGGGAATTCGGGAAGGGGAACAGACAAGTTGCTGTCCTTTGTTCTTCAGTCTAGTGGAGGACGTTTCTTCACTGGTCCAAGTTGGCGCCATCATTGTGCTCTTCCCAAGCAAGGCTGATCAGTTGCCAGCTTCTGGACGGCTGCTCACGGCGGCTGCTGGCTGCTCACACTGGCTGCTGGCTACACAGCATAGCCCATAGCAACCCACTGCAGCAGGTGCTGCAGCCTACGCCGTCGCCAGTGACTCAAGGCAGCCCAGCTCCAGGTTGAGCTGTTGTTCAGCATCTTAGCTGTAGAGGGCAGTGTCACTGGCCCTCATATGTGGGATCCGAACCGGGGCCTTCTGATGCCTTAACCACATGCCACTCGGCCGGCCCTAGAAATACTTTTTAAAGAAGCCATGTATTTCAGCTGTCTGATAGTTTGTGCCCTTCATATTCATAATTTCCACTTGTAATTTAATATTGATGTGCCGGTTTATATTTCACTTGCTTGTAAATCTTGGGCTTTGGATTTTGTGTTCATTTATAAGAGTGTTCCGCTTTAAGTGATACATTTTTAAATGGATGTTTCACTGCAGCATTGGCTTTCTCCTATTTTCCAGAGAGTTATCTGTGAATAACCAGCACCAGTTAAATGTATATATTTATATGATGTTCTTCCTGAATTGACTTCTTTAAAATTTTTCCTCTTTAAAGAAGTACTCTCCTGGCTGTTTAAACAGAAAATGCGGAATGAGAGAGAGGGAGACCCCTTAGTTTTTTTTTTTAGTCAACTCTTTTTTTTTTTTTATTGAGAAACAGACTTGGTAATTGGTTACACATTGCATTCATGCTACAATGGCATAGTTGACTCTCTTAGGGAGGGTGAAGCTCACAGTGGCCCATGCGGGGATCAAAGCAGCAACCTTGGTGCTATCAGTGCTACACTTTAACCAACTGAGCTAACTGGTCACCCCCCACCCCCAGGGTCAACTTTTGATTAGCCATAAGTTTGTGGTTTATTGTCCAGTTTACTGTTTATCTGCTGCTGATATCCTGGGCCACTTCTGTGTCTGAGTTACCAGTTTATCACTCAGAGAATACATATC
Organism: Hipposideros armiger; assembly: GCF_001890085.2. Classification (NCBI taxonomy): domain Eukaryota; kingdom Metazoa; phylum Chordata; class Mammalia; order Chiroptera; family Hipposideridae; genus Hipposideros; species Hipposideros armiger. The sequence goes on from NW_017731560.1 coordinate 991,790, forward strand.
AATTTTATTATTAACCTATGTTAGACTTAATTTCAAAGATAATTTTCTTGGGAAAAAATCAAGTAATACATAATTGTTCTTTCATCAGCATGGATAATCACAAGATTATTTTTTTTCTAATACCAAGCAACGAAGTCAGAAATATGCATATTTAGTCATCATTTTTTATCATAATGAGCTGAGCTTCTGCCTTTCTATTTATTGGGTTGTCGGAAAAGTCATGACGCATGTTTGTGACAGATGGCACTAATTCATTTTTGGAAGTACTAGAGTCATTCACATCTATGTTATTGCTATGTCATTAGACAGCTGACAGTTCTAGCTTCATTCTAAAAAAAATTGAGGGATTTAGTTGAGTTTTGGAGATTTTACAACAAGTTGAAGATGGAAGACCAAACTGCATTTTTGCCATATTTTACTGTTTTACTTCCATAAAGGGAAGAACGTGCGTCAAGCTTGTGAAAAGTTGCATAAAGTTTATGGTGACAGTGCTCTACAAGAATGTTAGTTTCAACGATGGTCATGTAATTTCATGCTGGTGATTTTGATCTCAACAACACTCCTCGGTCAGGGAGGCCCACCGAGGTTGATGACAACAAAATAAAGGCATTGATCAAGTCAAACCCACGTTACATGACACAAGAGATTGCAGAAGCATTGAACATCCATCACTCAAGCATTCACGACCACCTGAAGAAGCTGGGATATATAAGCAAGCTCGATATTTGGGTTCCACATGAACTCAAAGAAGTTCATTTGACAAGCGTATAAACATCTGCAATATGCTTGTTAAACGTGAGGAAAACAATCCTTTTTTGAAGCGCCTGATAACTGGTGATGAGAAGTGGATTGTTTACAACAATGTGGTCCCGATGTGATGATTCACCTCAAACGACATCAAAAGCAGACATTCATCAGAGGAAGGTTATGTTCTCAGTGTGGTGGGATTTTAAAGGTGTCATGTTTTTCGAGCTCGCACCAAGGAACCAAACAATCAATTTGAATGTGTACTGTCGGCAATTGGACAGTTTGAACGAATCCATCATCCAGAAATGTTCAGAGCTTGTTAATTGTAAAGGAGTTGTGTTCCATCATGAAAACGCGAGACCACACACAAGTTTGATCACCCATCAAAAATTATTGGAGTTTGGATGGGATGTGTTGCCACACCCACCAAACTCTCATGACCTTGCGCTTTCAGACTTCCACTTGTTTCACTTTCTTCAAAACTCCTTGCATGGTATAACGTTCAATTCAGATGAGGCTGTAAATCAGCACCTTGCTCAGTTTTTCGCAAATAAAGACAGATCCTTCTATGAACGAGGAATTATGAAGCTCACTGAAAGATGGCAAAAGGTTATTGAACAAAACAGGCAATACATCATTGATTGATTTTTTTT